>NC_133738.1:1447635-1475135 GCF_048934315.1 Petromyzon marinus
GGGTGAGACACTGGGGGGTGAGACACTGGGGGTGAGACACTGGGGGGTGAGACAACTGGGGGGTGGAGACACGGGGGGTGAGACACTGGGGGGTGAGACACTGGGGGTGAGGACACTGGGGGTGAGACAGACTGGGGGGTGAGACACTGGGGGGGGTGAGACACTGGGGGTGAGACACTGGGGGTGAGACACTGGGGGTGAGACACTGGGGGTGAGACACTGGGGGGTGAGACACTGGGGGGTGAGACACTGGGGGTGAGACACTGGGGGTGAGACACTGGGGGGTGAGACACTGGGGGGGTGAGACACTGGGGGGTGAGACACTGGGGGGTGAGACACTGGGGGTGAGACACTGGGGGTGAGACACTGGGGGTGAGACACTGGGGTGAGACACTGGGGGTGAGACACTGGGGGTGAGACACTGGGGGGTGAGACACTGGGGGTGAGACACTGGGGTGAGACACTGGGGGGTGAGACACTGGGGGGTGAGACACTGGGGGGTGAGACACTGGGGGGTGAGACACTGGGGGGTGAGACACTGGGGGGTGAGACACTGGGGGGTGAGACACTGGGGGGTGTGAGACACTGGGGGGTGAGACACTGGGGGGGTGAGACACTGGGGGGTGAGACACTGGGGGGTGAGACACTGGGGGTGAGACACTGGGGGGTGAGACACTGGGGGTGAGACACTGGGGGGTGAGACACTGGGGGGTGAGACACTGGGGGGTGAGACACTGGGGGTGAGACACTGGGGGGTGAGACACTGGGGGGTGAGACACTGGGGGTGAGACACTGGGGGGTGAGACACTGGGGGGGTGAGACACTGGGGGGTGAGACACTGGGGGAGGGTGAGACACTGGGGGGTGAGACACTGGGGGGTGAGACACTGGGGGGTGAGACACTGGGGGGTGAGACACTGGGGGGTGAGACACTGGGGGGTGAGACACTGGGGGGTGAGACACTGGGGGGTGAGACACTGGGGACACGAGGGTGAGACACTGGGGGGTGAGACACTGGGGGTGAGACACTGGGGGGTGAGACACTGGGGGGTGAGACACTGGGGGGTGAGACACTGGGGGTGAGACACTGGGGGGTGAGACACGGGGGGTGAGACACTGGGGGGGTGAGACACTGGGGGGGTGAGACACTGGGGGTGAGACACTGGGGGGTGAGACACTGGGGGGTGAGACACTGGGGGGTGAGACACTGGGGGGTGAGACACTGGGGGGTGAGACACTGGGGGGTGAGACACTGGGGGGTGAGACACTGGGGGGTGAGACACTGGGGGGTGAGACACTGGGGGAGTGAGCACTGGGGGTGAGACACTGGGGGGTGAGACACTGGGGGGTGAGACACTGGGGGGTGAGACACTGGGGGGTGAGACACTGGGGGGTGAGACACTGGGGGGGTGAGACACTGGGGGTGAGACACTGGGGGGTGAGACACTGGGGGGTGAGACACTGGGGGGTGAGACACTGGGGGGTGAGACACTGGGGGGTGAGACACTGGGGGGTGAGACACTGGGGGGGTGAGACACTGGGGGGTGAGACACTGGGGGGGTGAGACACTGGGGGGTGAGACACTGGGGGGTGAGACACTGGGGGGTGAGACACTGGGGGGTGAGACACTGGGGGTGAGACACTGGGGGGTGAGACACTGGGGGGTGAGACACTGGGGGGTGAGACACTGGGGGGTGAGACACTGGGGGGTGAGACACTGGGGGGTGAGACACTGGGGGGTGAGACACTGGGGGGTGAGACACTGGGGGGTGAGACACTGGGGGGTGAGACACTGGGGGGTGAGACACTGGGGGGTGAGACACTGGGGGGTGAGACACTGGGGGGTGAGACACTGGGGGGTGAGACACTGGGGGTGAGACACTGGGGGTGAGACACTGGGGGGTGAGACACTGGGGGGTGAACACGGGGTGGAGACACTGGGGGTGAGACACTGGGGGGTGAGACACTGGGGGGTGAGACACTGGGGGGTGAGACACTGGGGGGTGAGACACTGGGGGGTGAGACACTGGGGGGTGAGACACTGGGGGGTGAGACACTGGGGGTGAGACACTGGGGGGGTGAGACACTGGGGGGTGAGACACTGGGGGGTGAGACACTGGGGGGTGAGACACTGGGGGGTGAGACACTGGGGGGTGAGACACTGGGGGTGAGACACTGGGGGGTGAGACACTGGGGGGTGAGACACTGGGGGTGAGACACTGGGGGGTGAGACACTGGGGGGTGAGACACTGGGGGGTGAGACACTGGGGGTGAGACACTGGGGGGTGAGACACTGGGGGGTGAGACACTGGGGGGTGAGACACTGGGGGTGAGACACTGGGGGGTGAGACACTGGGGGGGTGAGACACTGGGGGTGAGACACTGGGGGGTGAGACACTGGGGGGTGAGACACTGGGGGGTGAGACACTGGGGGGTGAGACACTGGGGGTGAGACACTGGGGGGTGAGACACTGGGGGTGAGACACTGGGGGGGGGTGAGACACTGGGGGTGAGACACTGGGGGGTGAGACACTGGGGGGTGAGACACTGGGGGTGAGACACTGGCTGGGGGTGAGACACTGGGGGGGTGAGACACTGGGGGTGAGACACTGGGGGGTGAGACACTGGGGGGTGAGACACTGGGGGGTGAGACACTGGGGGGTGAGACACTGGGGGGTGAGACACTGGGGGTGAGACACTGGGGGGGTGAGACACTGGGGGGTGAGACACTGGGGGGTGAGACACTGGGGGTGAGACACTGGGGTGAGACACGGGGTGAGACACTGGGGGTGAGACACTGGGGGGGTGAGACACTGGGGGGTGAGACACTGGGGGGTGAGACACTGGGGAGACACTGGTGAGACACTGGGGGGGTGAGACACTGGGGGTGAGACACTGGGGGGTGAGACACTGGGGGGTGAGACACTGGGGGGTGAGACACTGGGGGGTGAGACACTGGGGGGTGAGACACTGGGGGGTGAGACACTGGGGGGTGAGACACTGGGGGGTGAGACACTGGGGGGTGAGACACTGGGGGGGTGAGACACTGGGGGGTGAGACACTGGGGGTGAGACACTGGGGGGTGAGACACTGGGGGGGTGAGACACTGGGGGTGAGACACTGGGGGTGAGACACTGGGGGTGAGACACTGGGGGTGAGACACTGGGGGGTGAGACACTGGGGGTGAGACACTGGGGGGGTGAGACACTGGGGGTGAGACACTGGGGGGTGAGACACTGGGGGGTGAGACACTGGGGGGTGAGACACTGGGGGTGAGACACTGGGGGGTGAGACACTGGGGGGTGAGACACTGGGGGGGTGAGACACTGGGGGGTGAGACACTGGGGGAACACTGGGTGAGACACTGGGGGGTGAGACACTGGGGGGTGAGACACTGGGGTGACACTGGGGGTGAGACACTGGGGGGTGGGAGACACTGGGGGGTGAGACACTGGGGGGTGAGACACTGGGGGGGGTGAGACACTGGGGGTGAGACACTGGGGGGTGAGACACTGGGGGTGAGACACTGGGGGGTGAGACACTGGGGGGTGAGACACTGGGGGGGTGAGACACTGGGGGGGTGAGACACTGGGGGTGAGACACTGGGGGGTGAGACACTGGGGGGTGAGACACTGGGGGGTGAGACACTGGGGGGTGAGACACTGGGGGGTGAGACACTGGGGGGGTGAGACACTGGGGGGTGAGACACTGGGGGGGGTGAGACACTGGGGGGTGAGACACTGGGGGGGTGAGACACTGGGGGGTGAGACACTGGGGGGGTGAGACACTGGGGGGGTGAGACACTGGGGGGGTGAGACACTGGGGGGTGAGACACTGGGGGGTGAGACACTGGGGGTGAGACACTGGGGGGTGAGACACTGGGGGGTGAGACACTGGGGGGTGAGACACTGGGGGTGAGACACTGGGGGGTGAGACACTGGGGGGGTGAGACACTGGGGGGTGAGACACTGGGGGGTGAGACACTGGGGGTGAGACACTGGGGGGTGAGACACTGGGGGTGAGACACTGGGGGGTGAGACACTGGGGGGGTGAGACACTGGGGGGTGAGACACTGGGGGTGAGACACTGGGGGGGTGAGACACTGGGGGGTGAGACACTGGGGGGTGAGACACTGGGGGGTGAGACACTGGGGGGTGAGACACTGGGGGGTGAGACACTGGGGGGGTGAGACACTGGGGGTGAGACACTGGGGGGTGAGACACTGGGGGGTGAGACACTGGGGGGTGAGACACTGGGGGGTGAGACACTGGGGGTGAGACACTGGGGGGGGTGAGACACTGGGGGGTGAGACACTGGGGGGTGAGACACTGGGGGGGGTGAGACACTGGGGGGGTGAGACACTGGGGGTGGACACTGGGGTGAGACACTGGGGGTGAGACACTGGGGGGTGAGACACTGGGGGGGTGAGACACTGGGGGAGGGGTGAGACACTGGGGGGTGAGACACTGGGGGGTGAGACACTGGGGGTGAGACACTGGGGGGGGTGAGACACTGGGGGGGTGAGACACTGGGGGGTGAGACACTGGGGGGTGAGACACTGGGGGGTAAGGGAGAGACACTGGGGGTGAGACACTGGGGGGGTGAGACACTGGGGGGACACACGGGGGTGAGACACTGGGGGGTGAGACACTGGGGGGTGAGACACTGGGGGGTGAGACACTGGGGGGGGTGAGACACTGGGGGTGAGACACTGGTGGGTGAGACACGGGGTGAGACACTGGGGGTGAGACACTGGGGGGGTGAGACACTGGGGGTGAGACACTGGGGGGTGAGACACTGGGGGGGTGAGACACTGGGGGGTGAGACACTGGGGGGTGAGACACTGGGGGTGAGACACTGGGGGGTGAGACCTGGAGGGGAGACCTGGGGGTGAGACACTGGGGGGTGAGACACTGGGGGGTGAGACACTGGGGGTGAGACACTGGGGGGTGAGACACTGGGGGGGTGAGACACTGGGGGTGAGACACTGGGGGGTGAGACACTGGGGGGTGAGACACTGGGGGGGTGAGACACTGGGGGGTGAGACACTGGGGGGGGTGAGACACTGGGGGTGAGACACTGGGGGGGTGAGACACTGGGGGGTGAGACACTGGGGGGTGAGACACTGGGGTGAGACACTGGGGGTGAGACACTGGGGGGTGAGACACTGGGGGGTGAGACACTGGGGGGTGAGACACTGGGGGGTGAGACACTGGGGGTGAGACACTGGGGGTGAGACACTGGGGGGTGAGACACTGGGGGGTGAGACACTGGGGGGGTGAGACACTGGGGGTGAGACACTGGGGGGTGAGACACTGGGGGTGAGACACTGGGGGGTGAGACACTGGGGGGGTGAGACACTGGGGGGTGAGACACTGGGGGGTGAGACACTGGGGGTGAGACACTGGGGGGGTGAGACACTGGGGGTGAGACACTGGGGGGGGTGAGACACTGGGGGGTGAGACACTGGGGGGTGAGACACTGGGGGGTGAGACACTGGGGGGTGAGACACTGGGGGGTGAGACACTGGGGGGGTGAGACACTGGGGGTGAGACACTGGGGGGGTGAGACACTGGGGGTGAGACACTGGGGGGTGAGACACTGGGGGGGGTGAGACACTGGGGGGTGAGACACTGGGGGTGAGACACTGGGGGTGAGACACTGGGGGTGAGACACTGGGGGTGAGACACTGGGGGGTGAGACACTGGGGGTGAGACACTGGGGGTGAGACACTGGGGGGTGAGACACTGGGGGTGAGACACTGGGGGGTGAGACACTGGGGGGTGAGACACTGGGGGGTGAGACACTGGGGGGTGAGACACTGGGGGTGAGACACTGGGGGGTGAGACACTGGGGGTGAGACACTGGGGGTGAGACACTGGGGGTGAGACACTGGGGGTGAGACACTGGGGGTGAGACACTGGGGGGTGAGACACTGGGGGTGAGACACTGGGGGTGAGACACTGGGGGGTGAGACACTGGGGGGTGAGACACTGGGGGTGAGACACTGGGGGTGAGACACTGGGGGTGAGACACTGGGGGGTGAGACACTGGGGGGTGAGACACTGGGGGTGAGACTCTGGGTGAGACACTGGGGGGAACTCTCTGGGGTGAGACACTGGGGGGTGAGACACTGGGGGGGGTGAGACACTGGGGGTGAGACACTGGGGGTGAGACACTGGGGGTGAGACACTGGGGGTGAGACACTGGGGGGGGTGAGACACTGGGGGGTGAGACACTGGGGGGTGAGACACTGGGGGGTGAGACACTGGGGGGTGAGACACTGGGGGTGAGACACTGGGGGGGGTGAGACACTGGGGGTGAGACACTGGGGGGTGAGACACTGGGGGGGGTGAGACACTGGGGGGTGAGACACTGGGGGGGGTGAGACACTGGGGGTGAGACACTGGGGGGTGAGACACTGGGGGGTGAGACACTGGGGGGGTGAGACACTGGGGGTGAGACACTGGGGGTGAGACACTGGGGGTGAGACACTGGGGGGGGTGAGACACTGGGGGGTGAGACACTGGGGGGGGTGAGACACTGGGGGTGAGACACTGGGGGGTGAGACACTGGGGGTGAGACACTGGGGGGTGAGACACTGGGGGGTGAGACACTGGGGGGTGAGACACTGGGGGGTGAGACACTGGGGGGTGAGACACTGGGGGTGATCACTGGGGTGAGACACTGGGGGTGAGACACTGGGGGTGAGACACTGGGGGTGAGACACTGGGGGGTGAGACACTGGGGGGTGAGACACTGGGACGGGGGTGAGACACGGGGGGGGTGAGACACTGGGGGGTGAGACACTGGGGGGGGTGAGACACTGGGGGTGAGACACTGGGGGGGGTGAGACACTGGGGGTGAGACACTGGGGGTGAGACACTGGGGGTGAGACACTGGGGGGTGAGACACTGGGGGGGGTGAGACACTGGGGGGTGAGACACTGGGGGGGTGAGACACTGGGGGTGAGACACTGGGGGGTGAGACACTGGGGGTGAGACACTGGGGGGTGAGACACTGGGGGGTGAGACACTGGGGGTGAGACACTGGGGGGTGAGACACTGGGGGGTGAGACACTGGGGGGGGTGAGACACTGGGGGTGAGACACTGGGGGTGAGACACTGGGGGTGAGACACTGGGGGGTGAGACACTGGGGGGTGAGACACTGGGGGGGGTGAGACACTGGGGGGTGAGACACTGGGGGTGAGACACTGGGGGTGAGACACTGGGGGGGGTGAGACACTGGGGGTGAGACACTGGGGGGTGAGACACTGGGGGGTGAGACACTGGGGGGTGAGACACTGGGGGGTGAGACACTGGGGGTGAGACACTGGGGGGGTATCCTATAACCCCCCCCTTTCTCCCTTCCCCCCCCCCTCGCCCCCTCCCTTGCCCCTCCCCCCCCCTCGCCCCTCCCCCCCCCTCGCCCCTCCCCCCTCGCCCCTCCCCCCCCTCGCCCCTCCCCCCCTCAGCCCGTCGATGGAGGCGACAGCATCGCAAGGGGAGGGGCTTGTGGGTGAGGAGGGGACCGGTGGGGGTGGGGGTGGGGGCACCCCCCAGGAGGAGACCCCCGGCACCAGCAGTGGTGGAGACTCGGCCAGCACCCAGGGTACGTGCACCTAGCCTGGCACAGCACGTGTCACCTAGCCTGGCACCTAGCCTGGCACCACCTAGCCTGGCACAGCACGTGTCACCTAGCCTGGCACCTTGCCTGGCACAACCCGTGTCACCTAGCCTGGCACAGCACGTGTCACCTAGCCTGGCACAGCCCGTGTCACCTAGCCTGGCACCTAGCCTGGCACCACCTAGCCTGGCACAGCACGTGTCACCTAGCCTGGCACAGCCCGTGTCACCTAGCCTGGCACCTAGCCTGGCACAGCACGTGTCACCTAGCCTGGCACAGCACGTGTCACCTAGCCTGGCACAACCCGTGTCACCTAGCCTGGCACAGCACGTGTCACCTAGCCTGGCACAACCCGTGTCACCTAGCCTGGCACAGCACGTGTCACCTAGCCTGGCACAGCCCGTGTCACCTAGCCTGGCACAGCACGTGTCACCTAGCCTGGCACAACCCGTGTCACCTAGCCTGGCACAACCCGTGTCACCTAGCCTGGCACAGCACGTGTCACCTAGCCTGGCACAGCACGTGTCACCTAGCCTGGCACAACACGTGTTACCTAGCCTGGCACAACCCATGTCACCTAGCCTGGCACAACACGTGTCACCTAGCCTGGCACAGCCCGTGTCACCTAGCCTGGCACAACCCGTGTCACCTAGCCTGGCACAACCCGTGTCACCTAGCCTGGCACAGCACGTGTTACCTAGCCTGGCACAACCCATGTCACCTAGCCTGGCACAACACGTGTCACCTAGCCTGGCACAACCCATGTCACCTAGCCTGGCACAGCACGTGTCACCTAGCCTGGCACAGCCCGTGTCACCTAGCCTGGCACAACCCGTGTCACCTAGCCTGGCACAGCACGTGTCACCTAGCCTGGCACAGCCCGTGTCACCTAGCCTGGCACAGCCCGTGTCACCTAGCCTGGCACAGCCCGTGTCACCTAGCCTGGCACAGCCCGTGTCACCTAGCCCGGCACAACCCGTGTCACCTAGCCTGGCACAACCCGTGCCACCTAGCCTGGCAACCCGTGTCACCTAGCCTGGCACAACCCGTGTCACCTAGCCTGGCACAACCCGTGTCACCTAGCCTGGCACAACCCCGTGTCACCTAGCCTGGCACAACCCGTGTCACCTAGCCTAGCACAACCCGTGTCACCTAGCCTAGCACAGCCCGTGTCACCTAGCCTGGCACAGCACGTGTCACCTAGCCTGGCACAACCCGTGTCACCTGGCCTGGCACAGCCCGTGTCACCTAGCCTGGCACAGCCCGTGTCACCTAGCCTGGCACAGCCCGTGTCACCTAGCCTGGCACAGCACGTGTTACCTAGCCTGGCACAACCCGTGTCACCTAGCCTGGCACCACCTAGCCTGTCACCTAGCCTGGCACAGCCCGTGTCACCTAGCCTGGCACAACCCGTGTCACCTAGCCTGGCACAGCACGTGTCACCTAGCCTGGCACCTTGCCTGGCACAACCCGTGTCACCTAGCCCGGCACAACCCGTGTGCACCTAGCCTGGCACAGCCCGTGTCACCTAGCCTGGCACAACACGTGTCACCTAGCCTGGCACAACACGTGTCACCTAGCCTGGCACAGCCCGTGTCACCTAGCCTGGCACAACCCGTGTCACGGCACAACCCGTGTCACCTAGCCTGGCACAACCCGTGTCACCTAGCCTGGCACAACCCGTGTCACCTAGCCTGGCACAGCACGTGTCACCTAGCCTGGCACAGCACGTGTCACCTAGCCTGGCATAACCCGTGTCACCTAGCCTGGCACCACCTAGCCTGGCACAGCACGTGTCACCTAGCCTGGCACAGCACGTGTCACCTAGCCTGGCACAGCACGTGTCACCTAGCCTGTCACCTAGCCTGGCACAGCACGTGTCACCTAGCCTGGCACAGCCCGTGTCACCTAGCCTGGCACAACCCGTGTCACCCAGCCTGGCACAGCACGTGTCACCTAGCCTGGCACCTAGCCTGGCACCACCTAGCCTGGCACACCCCGTGTCACCGGCTGGGTCTGTCACGTGACCACCACCTGGTGCACCTAGCCTGGCACAACACGTGTCACCTGGCCTGGCACAACCCGTGTCACCTAGCCTGGCACAACCCGTGTCACCTAGCCTGGCACAGCCCGTGTCACCGGCTGGGTCTGTCACGTGACCACCACCTGGTGCACCTAGCCTGGCACAACACGTGTCACCTAGCCTGGCACAACACGTGTCACCTAGCCTGGCACAACCCGTGTCACCTAGCCTGGCACAACCCGTGTCACCTAGCCTGGCACAGCACGTGTCACCTAGCCTGGCACAACCCGTGTGCACCTAGCCTGGCACAGCCAGTGTCACCTAGCCTGGCACAACCCGTGTCACCTAGCCTGGCACAGCACGTGTCACCTAGCCTGGCACAGCACGTGTCACCTAGCCTGCAACCGCCTAGCCTGGCACAACCCGTGTCACCTAGCCTGGCACAACCCGTGTCACCTAGCCTGGCGCAACCCGTGTCACCTAGCTTGGCACAACACGTGTCACCTAGCCTGGCACAACCCGTGCCACCTAGCCTGGCACAACCCGTGTCACCTAGCCTGGCACAGCACGTGTCACCTAGCCTGGCACAGCCCGTGTCACCTAGCCTGGCACAGCACGTGTCACCTAGCCTGTCACCTAGCCTGGCACAACCCGTGTCACCTAGCCCGGCACAACCCGTGCCACCTAGCCCGGCACAACCCGTGTCACCTAGCCCGGCACAACCCGTGTCACCTAGCCTGGCACAACCCGTGTCACCGGCTGGGTCTGTCACGTGACCACCTCCTGGTGCACCTAGCCTGGCACAGCGGCACAACCCGTGTCACCTGCTGGGTCTGTCACGTGACCACCTCCTGGTGCACCTAGCCTGGCACAACCCGTGTCACCTGCTGGGTCTGTCACGTGACCACCTCCCGGTGCACCTAGCCTGGCACAAGCGCTGCGGTGATGTGGTAGTGATGGTTGTGGTGGTGGTGATGGCTGGGATGGTGGCGATGATGGTGGTGGTGGTGATGGTGATAGTGGTGATGGTGGTGGTGCAGGTGGTGATGTTGTTGATGGTGATGATGATGTTGATGTTGTTGATGATGGTGCAGGTGGTGATGTTGATGGTGATGTTGTTGATGGTGATGATGGTGGTGATGTTGTTGATGGTGGTGATGTTGATGTTGTTGATGGTGATGTTGTTGATATTGTTGTTGTTGTTGATGGTGATGATGTTTTTGATGATGTTGATGTTGTTGATGGTGGTGGTGGTGGTGATGTTGTTGATGGTGATGATGTTGTTGATGTTGTTGATGGTGATGGTGGTGGTGATGTTGTTGATGGTAGTGATGTTGTTGATGGTGATGGTGGTGGTGATGTTGTTGATGGTGATGATGTTGTTGATGGTGATTATGTTTTTGATGATGTTGATGGTGGTGGTGGTGCAGGTGATGTTGTTGTTGTTGATGGTGGTGATGTTGTTGATGTTGTTGATGGTGGTGATGATGATGATGTTGTTGATGGTGGTGGTGGTGCAGGTGATGTTGTTGTTGATGGTGGTGCAGGTGATGATGTTGATGTTGTTGATGATGGTGCAGGGGGTGATGTTGTTGATGTTGTTGATGTTGTTGATGGTGGTGGTGTAGGTGGGCAGGCGAAGCGTTTGGTACGTCCCCAGGGACCTCCTCCCCCGAGGCCTCCAACGCCTCGCTCAGCCGCAGACTCACACGGCCACGTGGGGGTGAGTGAGTGGGTGGGTGAGTGAGTGGGTGTGTGAGTGGGTGAGTGAGTGAGTGGGTGTGTGAGTGGGTGAGTGGGTGTGTGAGTGAGTGTGTGAGTGAGTGGGTGTGTGAGTGGGTGTGTGGGGTGAGTGAGTGAGTGGGTGTGTGAGTGGGTGAGTGAGTGTGTGAGTGGGTGTGTGAGTGTGTGTGTGAGTGAGTGGGTGTGTGAGTGAGTGGGTGTGTGAGTGAGTGAGTGTGTAAGTGTGTGAGTGGGTTGTGTGAGTGTGTGAGTGGGTGAGTGTGTGTGTGAGTGAGTGGGTGTGTGAGTGAGTGAGTGGGTGGGTGAGTGAGTGTGTGGGTGAGTGAGTGGGTGAGTGAGTGAGTGAGTGGGTGAGTGAGTGAGTGGGTGTGTGAGTGAGTGTGTGAGTGAGTGGGTGTGTGAGTGGGTGTGTGGGTGAGTGAGTGAGTGGGTGTGTGAGTGGGTGAGTGAGTGTGTGAGTGGGTGTGTGAGTGTGTGTGTGAGTGAGTGGGTGTGTGAGTGAGTGGGTGTGTGAGTGAGTGAGTGTGTAAGTGTGTGAGTGGGTTGTGTGAGTGTGTGAGTGGGTGAGTGTGTGTGTGAGTGAGTGGGTGTGTGAGTGAGTGAGTGGGTGGGTGAGTGAGTGTGTGGGTGAGTGAGTGTGTAAGTGAGTGAGTGGGTGTGTAGTGTGTGAGTGAGTGAGTGGGTGTGTGAGTGAGTGTGTAAGTGGGTGTGTGAGTGAGTGTGTGAGTGAGTGTGTGAGTGTGTGAGTGAGTGGGTGTGTGAGTGAGTGGGTGTGTGAGTGAGTGTGTGAGTGGGTGTGTGAGTGTGTGTGTGAGTGTGTGTGTGTGAGTGGGTGAGTGAGTGGGTGAGTGAGTGTGTGAGTGGGTGTGTGAGTGTGTAAGTGAGTGAGTGTGTGGAGTGAGTGGGTGAGTGAGTGGGTGTGTGAGTGAGTGAGTGGGTGTGAGAGTGGGTGTGTGAGTGGGTTGTGAGTGAGTGAGTGGGTGAGTGAGTGGGTGAGTGAGTGGGTGAGTGGGTGAGTGAGTGTGCGTCTCTTTCAGGTTACCGTGGTCGTGGCAGGATTGCAAGAGGTGGACGCCCATTTTGAAGGACGTCAACTTCTACTCACCAACTCACTCACTCACTCACCAACTCACTCACCAACTCACCCACTCACACACACACTAACCCACTCACTCACCCACCCACCCACTCACTCACTCACCCACTCACTCACCCACTCACTCACCCACTCACTCACCCACCTGCTCACCCACTCACTCACTCACCCACTCACTCACCCACTCACTCACCCACTCACATTCACTCACTCACTCACACTCACTCACTCACGCACCCACTCACACCCACTCACTCACCCACACACTCACCCACTCACTCACCCACTCACTCACTCACTCACCCACACACTCACCCACTCACTCACCCACTCACTCACTCACCCACTCACCAACCTGCTCACCCACCCAGCGCGTGAGTGTCTGACCCCATAAGTCTTCTCTGTCGCATAGCTTAGAGGTGTCCATTTTAGACTCCCTCCCTCTCCCCCCACTTCCATCCACCCCCCCTCCTCCCTCCCTCCACCCCCTCCCCCCACTTCCACCCCTCCACCCCCTCCCTCCACCCCCTCCCTCCCATCCCCCTCCCTCTCCCCCCACTTCCATCCACCCCCCCCTCTCTCCACCCCCTCCCTCCACCCCCCCTCCCACCCCCTCCCTCCCTCCCCCAGCACCTTTTAACCAAATGAATTGGACGACGGTGACGATGATTCTACTACAAATAAAGTTACACAGTGCCAGTCGTAGACACCCTCGGTTGTGTTGGTGATTTGTTATCATGATGATGAGATGATTGTTGTCATCACGGTGATGAAGTGGTGATTGTTATCATGATGATGTGATGATTGTTGTCATCACGGTGATGAATTGGTGATTGTTATCATGATGATGTGATGATTGTTGTCATCACGGTGATGAAGTGGTGATTGTTATCATAATGATGTGATGATTGTTGTCATCACGGTGATGAAGTGGTGATTGTTATCATGATGATGTGATGATTGTTGTCATCATGATGATGATGATGAGATGATTGTCATGATGGTGATGAAGTGGTGATTGTTATGATGATGAGATGATTTTTGTCATCATGATGATGAAGTGGTGATTGTTATCATGATTATGAGATTGTTGTCATGGTGATGAAGTGGTGATTGTTATCATGATGATGAGATGATTGTTGTCATCATGATGATGAAGTGATGATTATTATCATGATGGTGATGATGAGATGATTTTTGTCATGGTGATTAAGTGGTGATTGTTATCATGATGATGTGATGATTGTTGTCATCATGATGATGAAGTGGTGATTGTTATGATGAGATGATTTTTGTCATCATGGTGATGATGAGATTATTGTTGCCATCATGGTGATGCGATGATTGTTGTCATCATGGTGATGATGAGATGATTGTTGTCATCATGGTGATGAAGTGATGATTGTTATGATGTGATGATTGTTATGATGAAGTGATCCCACTTTCAGTGATTATGATGACGATGATGATGATCACCACACCTCGTTATCCTCCTGGCTACTTGAAGCCTCATCCCTTGAGCCGCTCTGGAACTCCGTCCCCTAGACTCCTGCCATAGGAACGGAGAGTTTCCATCGCTGCACAGATCAGCGCCTGGTGGTTAAGGGAGTGTGTGTGTCACTGTGTGTGTGTGTCACTGTGTCACTGTGTGTGTGTGTCACTGTGTCACTGTGTGTGTGTGTCACTGTGTCACTGTGTGTGTCACTGTGTGTGTGTCACTGTGTGTGTGTCACTGTG
This sequence comes from Petromyzon marinus, assembly GCF_048934315.1. NCBI lineage: Eukaryota > Metazoa > Chordata > Hyperoartia > Petromyzontiformes > Petromyzontidae > Petromyzon > Petromyzon marinus. The sequence goes on from NC_133738.1 coordinate 1,461,861, forward strand.
TGTGTGTGTCACTGTGTGTGTGTCACTGTGTGTGTCACTGTGTGTCACTGTGTGTGTGTGTCACTGTGTGTGTTTCAGTGTGTGTCACTGTGTCACTGTGTCAGTGTGTGTCACTGTGTGTCACTGTGTCACTGTGTGTGTGTCACTGTGTGTGTGTGTCACTGTGTGTGTGTCACTGTGTGTGTGTGTCACTGTGTGTGTGTGTCACTGTGTGTGTGTGTCACTGTGTGTGTGTGTCACTGTGTGTGTGTGTTACTGTGTGTGTGTGTTACTGTGTGTGTCACTGTGTGTGTGTGTCACGGTGTGTGTGTCACTGTGTGTGTCACTGTGTGTGTGTCACTGTGTGTGTGTGTGTCACTGTGTGTGTGTGTCACTGTGTGTGTGTCACTGTGTCACTGTGTGTGTGTGTGTCACTGTGTGTGTGTGTGTCACTGTGTGTGTGTGTCACTGTGTGTGTGTCACTGTGTGTGTGTGTGTCACTGTGTGTGTGTGTCACTGTGTGTGTGTGTCACTGTGTGTGTGTCACTGTGTGTGTGTGTGTCACTGTGTGTGTGTGTCACTGTGTGTGTGTGTCACTGTGTGTGTGTGTCCGGCAAAACAACTCCCTACCTCCTCGTGGTACCGGATGGCACCGCTGTGGTGGGCAGTGCCATGGGGGGAGGGCCGACTCAGATTGGCCTCTCCCCTCATGGCGTCAGTGACCACCACAGCGGCCAAACGGGGGCTCTGGACGGGCGCGAGGGGCTGGTGACCCCTCCACCTTCAATTAATTACCGCTAAACCACGAGTTAAATATCTAACTAATAAGCCCTTGCCGGAGGCCCCGGGGGGCCAGGCGTCTATGACGTCTCCTGGCCAGACCTCAATTGGCGGAGCCAGGAGATTGAATCTCTACCCTCGGGGCTCCTCCAGAAACAACGAAAAACCACTACGGGTGGCCACGTGGAATGTTCGAACGCTCACTGCGGAGGAGAGGCTGCCCACTCCTCTGTCGGGAGCTGGACCGGTACCGCCTGGATCTATGCGGCATTCAGGAGGTCCGGTGGACCGGCTCTGGCTCCTGCCACCCTGAGGGGTGGACAGTCCTCTACTCGGGGCAGCAGACTGCCAAACAACAGGGAGTGGCTCTTCTTCTGAACAAAAGAATGAAGGGGGCGTGGGAGCGGTGAGGTGTGGGAAGCTGTAAGCCCCAGGCTACATTGGGCTCGCATTCCCTTCAACCAGAGGCGAGGAATGGTGGTCGTGGTTACTTATACCCCCACCGAAGACGAACATCCGTGGAGGGATGCAGGCAAGGCCGATGAGTCAGATGCCTTCTATGACCTGTCACAGCTGCTGGCTAAAGTGGCCCCTCGGGATAGAGTCATCATGTTGGGTGACTTCAATGCCCGAGTTGGTCATGATGCTGGGCCCTGGTCTGGAGTGATTGGAGGGCATGGGCCAGATCAGCTCAATAACAATGGTAGGAGGCTGCTAGATTTGTGTGCAGCCCATGGGCTTGTAATTACCAACACGCTGTTCCGGCATCGGCGCATCCACACAACATCACGGATGCATGCCGGGTCCAAGTAAGAACATCTGCTGGACTACATAGTGATGGACCGGTGGATGCGAGCCCATGTCCTTGACACCAGGACCTACCGTGGGTAGGTCCTGGTGACCATCGACTAGTCATCTGTATGATGCGCCTGCCATTCTGAGTGAGTAACTGAGTGAGTGACTGAGTGAGTGAGTGACTGAGTGACTGAGTGTGTGAGTGACTGAGTGCGTGACTGAGTGACTGAGTGAGTGACTGACTGAGTGAGTGTCTGAGTGAGTGAGTGACTGAGTGACTGAGTGAGTGAGTGACTGACTGAGTGACTGACTGACTGAGTGAGTGTGTGAGTGCGTGACTGAGTGAGTGACTGAGTGAGTGACTGACTGAGTGACTGACTGAGTGACTGACTGAGTGAATGTGTGAGTGACTGAGTGACTGAGTGAGTGACTAAGTGAGTGAGTGACTGAGTGACTGAGTGACTGAGTGAGTGAGTGTCTGAGTGAGTGACTGACTGAGTGACTGAGTGACTGACTAAGTGAGTGTGTGAGTGACTGAGTGAGTGACTGAGTGACTGACTGACTGAGTGACTGAGTGAGTGTGTGAGTGCGTGACTGACTGAGTGACTGACTGAGTGAGTGAGTGTGTGACTGAGTGAGTGACTGACTGAGTGACTGAGTGAGTGACTGAGTGAGTGACTAAGTGAGTGACTGACTGAATAAGTGTCTGAGTGAGTGAGTGTCTGAGTGAGTGAGTGACTGACTGAGTGACTGAGTGACTGAGTGAGTGACTGAGTGACTGACTGAGTGACTGACTGAGTGACTGACTGAGTGACTGAGTGACTGAGTGACTGAGTGAGTGTGAGTGCGTGACTGACTGAGTGTGTGACTGAGTGAGTGAGTGACTGACTGAGTGACTGACTGAGTGACTGACTGAGTGAGTGACTGACTGAGTGACTGAGTGACTGACTGAGTGACTGAGTGACTGACTGAGTGACTGACTGAGTGAGTGACTGAGTGAGTGACTGAGTGACTGAGTGCGTGACTGAGTGAGTGACTGAGCGACTGAGTGAGTGACTGACTGAGTGACTGAGTGACTGAGTGAGTGAGTGACTGAGTGAGTGACTGAGTGAGTGACTGAGTGACTGACTGAGTGAGTGACTGACTGAGTGACTGACTGAGTGACTGACTGAGTGACTGAGTGAGTGCCTGAGTGACTGACTGAGTGACTGACTGAGTGACTGAATGACTGACTGAGTGACTGAGTGACTGAGTGACTGACTGAGTGAGTGACTGAGTGAGTGGCTGAGTGACTGAGTGAGTGACTGAGTGAGTGACTGAGTGACTGAGTGAGTGACTGAGTGAGTGACTGACTGAGTGACTGAGTGACTGAGTGAGTGACTGACTGAGTGACTGAGTGAGTGACTGAGTGACTGACTGACTGAGTGACTGAGTGAGTGCCTGAGTGACTGACTGAGTGACTGACTGAGTGACTGAGTGAGTGCCTGAGTGACTGACTGAGTGACTGACTGAGTGACTGAGTGACTGACTGAGTGACTGAGTGACTGAGTGAGTGACTGACTGAGGGAGTGAGTGACTGAGTGAGTGACTGAGTGAGTGACTGAGTGACTGAGTGAGTGACTGAGTGAGTGAGTGACTGAGTGACTGAGTGACTGAGTGAGTGACTGACTGAGTGACTGAGTGAGTGACTGAGTGAGTGACTGAGTGACTGACTGAGTGACTGACTGACTGAGTGACTGACTGAGTGACTGACTGAGTGACTGACTGAGTGACTGAGTGACTGACTGAGTGACTGAGTGACTGACTGAGTGACTGAGTGAGTGACTGAGTGACTGACTGAGGGAGTGAGTGACTGAGTGAGTGACTGAGTGAGTGAGTGAGTGACTGACTGAGTATAAATTCAATGCCGAGTTAACCTAGGGGAGGGATATTCACTGCCGCTGATGTTGCCCGCTGAGCGGGGGAACTGAACTCGCCAGCGCCCTCAGCGCTGTCCCACCGCTCCTCTACGACTCCGGGAATCGAATCAAACGAAACGAACCAAAGGAATCGATACCAAAGGGGAGTCGACTCCGAAGCCGCACGAAATTTGCGCAATCGCCTGGCGGTGACGTCACCGCGTTCCGTGGCGTGATGACGCCATCACGCACACCCCCCTCTCTCCCCCGCACGCTGCACGTGTGTTTGTCATGACGTCATTACGCACACCCTTCCCCCAACTCTCCGCCTCCCCCCCCATCGTTGCCGTGGCAACACCCCACGTGTTTATTTAACGAGGCCACGCTGGGTGCGGGGAGTGGTTTGCGTGATGACGTCGGCACGCACACTCCCCCACTGGCCCGTCACGGCACGAGGGTGCGTAATGACGTCATCACGCACACCCCCCCACCCCCCCCACGATCGTCGCCGCTGCAACGCCAAACGTGTTGATTTTGCGCGGGGCGGGGCCTGGGTGGATTTGCGTGATGACGTCATTCCGTTTCGAAACAAATGCGTGCGCGCCGACGTCACGGAAATAAACCACCAGCGCGATGACGTCGACCCGCAATGTTCATTCAGCCGTGCGTGATGACGTTTCGGGCGCCGTTGCGCAACCGTGCGCGATGACGTAATTGAGATGCTACGAGGGCGGGGGTCATTACGCGGTGACGTCACCGCTATGTGCTGAGCAGAGGAATGTCAGTGCGCGATGACGTCACAGCAAAATGGAGGGTGGCGGTTGGTACGCGGTGACGTCATTACAATGAGGGAGGCGGGGCAATGCAGGTGCGTGATGACGTCACGGCAAACGAGAGGGCGGGGCAACGCGAGTGCGTGATGACGTCACCGCCTAGGAGTTTTAAAAATGTCGAGCAGCGGCGTCGCTCGTAGACGAGGAGAGAAGTGACGAGGTGAGTGGTGAGGTGAGTGGTGAGTGGTGAGGTGAGTGGTGAGTGGTGAGGTGAGTGGTGAGGTGTGTGGTGAGTGGTGAGGTGTGTGGTGAGTGGTGAGGTGGTGAGTGACGAGGTGAGTGGTGAGTGAGTGGTGAGGTGAGTGGTGAGTGGTGAGTGAGTGGTGAGGTGGTGAGTGGTGAGTGAGTGGTGAGGTGAGTGGTGAGTGGTGAGGTGTGGTGAGTGGTGAGTGGTGAGGTGAGTGGTGAGTGAGTGGTGAGGTGAGTGGTGAGTGGTGAGTGAGTGGTGAGGTGGTGAGTGGTGAGTGACGAGGTGAGTGGTGAGTGGTGAGGTGGTGAGTGGTGAGTGAGTGGTGAGGTGAGTGGTGAGTGGTGAGGTGAGTGGTGAGGTGAGTGGTGAGGTGAGTGGTGAGTGGTGAGGTGAGTGGTGAGTGGTGAGGTGGTGAGTGACGAGGTGAGTGGTGAGTGAGTGGTGAGGTGAGTGGTGAGTGGTGAGGTGGTGAGGTGGTGAGTGGTGAGTGGTGAGGTGGTGAGGTGGTGAGTGGTGAGTGGTGAGTGGTGAGGTGAGTGGTGAGTGGTGAGGTGGTGAGTGACGAGGTGAGTGGTGAGGTGAGTGGTGAGTGAGTGGTGAGGTGAGTGGTGAGTGGTGAGGTGGTGAGGTGGTGAGTGGTGAGTGGTGAGGTGGTGAGTGGTGAGTGGTGAGTGATGTGGTGAGGTGAGTGGTGAGTGGTGAGGTGAGTGGTGAGTGAGTGGTGAGGTGAGTGGTGAGGTGAGTGGTGAGGTGAGTGGTGAGTGGTAGTGGTGAGGTGAGTGGTGAGTGGTGAGGTGAGTGGTGAGGTGAGTGGTGAGTGGTGAGGTGGTGAGTGGTGAGTGACGAGGTGAGTGGTGAGGTGAGTGGTGAGTGGTGAGGTGAGTGGTGAGTGGTGTGGTGAGGTGAGTGGTGAGGTGAGGTGAGTGGTGAGGTGAGGTGGTGAGTGGTGTCGTGAGGTGAGTGGTGTGGTGAGTGGTGAGTGAGCGGTGAGGTGAGTGGTGAGGTGGTGAGGTGGTGAGTGGTGAGTGACGAGGTGAGTGGTGAGGTGAGTGGTGAGTGGTGAGGTGAGGTGGTGAGTGGTGAGGTGAGTGGTGAGTGAGTGGTGAGGTGAGTGGTGAGTGGTGAGGTGAGTGGTGAGTGAGTGGTGAGGTGAGTGGTGAGGTGAGTGGTGAGGTGAGTGGTGAGTGGTGAGGTGAGTGGTGAGGTGAGTGGTGAGGTGAGTGGTGAGTGGTGAGGTGAGTGGTGGAGTGGGGTGAGTGACGAGGTGAGTGGTGAGGTGAGTGGTGAGTGGTGAGGTGAGTGGTGAGTGGTGTGGTGAGGTGAGTGGTGAGGTGAGGTGAGTGGTGAGGTGAGGTGGTGAGTGGTGTCGTGAGGTGAGTGGTGTGGTGAGTGGTGAGTGAGCGGTGAGGTGAGTGGTGAGGTGGTGAGGTGGTGAGTGGTGAGTGACGAGGTGAGTGGTGAGGTGAGTGGTGAGTGGTGAGGTGAGGTGGTGAGTGGTGTGGTGAGTGGTGTGGTGAGTGGTGAGGTGAGTGGTGAGTGGTGTGGTGGTGAGTGGTGTGGTGGTGAGTGGTGAGGTGAGTGGTGAGGTGAGTGGTGAGTGGTGAGGTGAGTGGTGAGTGGTGAGGTGGTGAGTGATGTGCTGAGTAATGTGGTGAGGTGGTGAGGTGAGTGGTGAGTGGTGAGTGAGTGGTGAGGTGAGTGGTGAGTGGTGAGGTGTGGTGAGTGGTGAGTGGTGAGGTGAGTGGTGAGTGAGTGGTGAGGTGAGTGGTGAGTGGTGAGTGAGTGGTGAGGTGGTGAGTGGTGAGTGACGAGGTGAGTGGTGAGTGGTGAGGTGGTGAGTGGTGAGTGAGTGGTGAGGTGAGTGGTGAGTGGTGAGGTGAGTGGTGAGGTGAGTGGTGAGGTGAGTGGTGAGTGGTGAGGTGAGTGGTGAGTGGTGAGGTGGTGAGTGACGAGGTGAGTGGTGAGTGAGTGGTGAGGTGAGTGGTGAGTGGTGAGGTGGTGAGGTGGTGAGTGGTGAGTGGTGAGGTGGTGAGGTGGTGAGTGGTGAGTGGTGAGTGGTGAGGTGAGTGGTGAGTGGTGAGGTGGTGAGTGACGAGGTGAGTGGTGAGGTGAGTGGTGAGTGAGTGGTGAGGTGAGTGGTGAGTGGTGAGGTGGTGAGGTGGTGAGTGGTGAGTGGTGAGGTGGTGAGTGGTGAGTGGTGAGTGATGTGGTGAGGTGAGTGGTGAGTGGTGAGGTGAGTGGTGAGTGAGTGGTGAGGTGAGTGGTGAGGTGAGTGGTGAGGTGAGTGGTGAGTGGTGAGGTGAGTGGTGAGTGGTGAGGTGAGTGGTGAGGTGAGTGGTGAGTGGTGAGGTGGTGAGTGGTGAGTGACGAGGTGAGTGGTGAGGTGAGTGGTGAGTGGTGAGGTGAGTGGTGAGTGGTGTGGTGAGGTGAGTGGTGAGGTGAGGTGAGTGGTGAGGTGAGGTGGTGAGTGGTGTCGTGAGGTGAGTGGTGTGGTGAGTGGTGAGTGAGCGGTGAGGTGAGTGGTGAGGTGGTGAGGTGGTGAGTGGTGAGTGACGAGGTGAGTGGTGAGGTGAGTGGTGAGTGGTGAGGTGAGGTGGTGAGTGGTGAGGTGAGTGGTGAGTGAGTGGTGAGGTGAGTGGTGAGTGGTGAGGTGAGTGGTGAGTGAGTGGTGAGGTGAGTGGTGAGGTGAGTGGTGAGGTGAGTGGTGAGTGGTGAGGTGAGTGGTGAGGTGAGTGGTGAGGTGAGTGGTGAGTGGTGAGGTGGTGAGTGGTGAGTGACGAGGTGAGTGGTGAGGTGAGTGGTGAGTGGTGAGGTGAGTGGTGAGTGGTGTGGTGAGGTGAGTGGTGAGGTGAGGTGAGTGGTGAGGTGAGGTGGTGAGTGGTGTCGTGAGGTGAGTGGTGTGGTGAGTGGTGAGTGAGCGGTGAGGTGAGTGGTGAGGTGGTGAGGTGGTGAGTGGTGAGTGACGAGGTGAGTGGTGAGGTGAGTGGTGAGTGGTGAGGTGAGGTGGTGAGTGGTGTGGTGAGTGGTGTGGTGAGTGGTGAGGTGAGTGGTGAGTGGTGTGGTGGTGAGTGGTGTGGTGGTGAGTGGTGAGGTGAGTGGTGAGGTGAGTGGTGAGTGGTGAGGTGAGTGGTGAGTGGTGAGGTGGTGAGTGATGTGCTGAGTAATGTGGTGAGGTGGTGAGGTGAGTGGTGAGGTGAGTGGTGAGGTGAGTGGTGAGTGGTGTGGTGGTGAGGTGAGTGGTGAGGTGAGTGGTGAGTGGTGAGGTGAGTGGTGAGGTGGTGAGGTGAGGTGGTGAGTGGTGAGGTGAGTGGTGAGGTGGTGAGTGATGTGCTGAGTAATGTGGTGAGGTGGTGAGTGGTGAGGTGGTGAGTGGTGAGTGGTGAGGTGAGTGGTGAGGTGAGTGGTGAGTGACGAGGTGAGTGGTTAGGTGAGTGGTGAGGTGAGTGGTGAGGTGGTGAGGTGAGGTGGTGAGTGGTGAGGTGAGTGGTGAGGTGAGTGGTGAGGTGAGTGGTGAGGTGAGTGGTGAGTGGTGAGGTGAGTGGTGAGGTGGTGAGTGGTGAGGTGAGTGGTGAGGTGAGTGGTGAGTGGTGAGGTGAGTGGTGAGGTGAGTGGTGAGGTGAGTGGTGAGTGGTGAGGTGGTGAGTGGTGTGGTGAGTGGTGAGTGGTGAGGTGGGTGGTGAGGTGAGTGGTGAGTGGTTGAGGTGAGTGGTGAGGTGAGTGGTGAGGTGAGTGGTGAGTGGTGAGGTGAGTGACGAGGTGAGTGGTGAGTGGTGAGGTGGTGAGTGGTGAGGTGAGTGGTGAGGTGGTGAGTGGTGAGGTGAGTGACGAGTGGTGAGGTGAGTGGTGAGGTGGTGAGTGGTGAGTGATGTGGTGAGGTGAGTGGTGAGGTGAGTGGTGAGGTGAGTGGTGAGTGGTGAGGTGGTGAGTGGTGTGGTGAGTGGTGAGGTGAGTGGTGAGGTGAGTGGTGAGTGGTGAGTGGTGAGGTGAGTGGTGAGGTGAGTGGTGAGTGGTGAGGTGAGTGACGGGGTGAGTGGTGAGTGGTGAGGTGGTGAGTGGTGAGGTGGTGAGTGGTGAGGTGAGTGACGAGTGGTGAGGTGAGTGGTGAGGTGGTGAGTGGTGAGTGATGTGGTGAGGTGAGTGGTGAGGTGAGTGGTGAGGTGAGTGGTGAGTGACGAGGTGAGTGGTGAGGTGAGTGGTGAGGTGAGTGGTGAGGTGGTGAGGCGAGGTGGTGAGTGGTGAGGTGAGTGGTGAGGTGAGTGGTGAGGTGAGTGGTGAGTGGTGAGGTGAGTGGTGAGGTGAGTGGTGAGGTGAGTGGTGAGGTGAGTGGTGAGTGGTGAGGTGAGTGGTGAGTGGTGAGGTGAGTGGTGAGGTGAGTGGTGAGTGGTGAGGTGGTGAGTGGTGTGGTGAGTGGTGAGTGGTGAGGTGAGTGGTGAGTGGTGAGGTGAGTGGTGAGTGGTGAGGTGAGTGGTGAGGTGGTGTGGTGAGTGGTGAGGTGGTGAGTGGTGTGGTGAGTGGTGAGTGGTGAGGTGAGTGGTGAGTGGTGAGGTGAGTGATGAGGTGAGTGGTGAGTGGTGAGGTGAGTGGTGAGGTGGTGAGTGGTGAGGTGAGTGACGAGTGGTGAGGTGAGTGGTGAGGTGGTGAGTGGTGAGTGATGTGGTGAGGTGAGTGGTGAGGTGAGTGGTGAGGTGAGTGGTGAGGTGAGTGGTGAGTGGTGAGGTGGTGAGTGGTGTGGTGAGTGGTGAGTGGTGAGGTGAGTGGTGAGGTGAGTGGTGAGTGGTGAGTGGTGAGGTGAGTGGTGAGGTGAGTGGTGAGTGGTGAGGTGAGTGACGAGGTGAGTGGTGAGTGGTGAGGTGGTGAGTGGTGAGGTGAGTGGTGAGGTGGTGAGTGGTGAGGTGAGTGACGAGTGGTGAGGTGAGTGGTGAGGTGGTGAGTGGTGAGTGATGTGGTGAGGTGAGTGGTGAGGTGAGTGGTGAGGTGAGTGGTGAGTGGTGAGGTGGTGAGTGGTGTGGTGAGTGGTGAGTGTGTGGTGAGTGATGTGGTGAGGTGAGTGGTGAGGTGGTGAGTGGTGAGGTGGTGAGGTGGTGAGGTGAGTGGTGAGTGGTGAGGTGAGTGGTGAGTGGTGAGGTGAGTGGTGAGGTGGTGAGGTGAGTGGTGAGTGGTGAGGTGAGTGGTGAGGTGGTGAGTGGTGAGGTGAGTGGTGAGGTGAGTGGTGAGTGGTGAGGTGGTGAGTGAGTGTGAGGTGAGGTGGTGAGTGGTGAGGTGAGACGAGTGGTGAGGTGAGTGGTGAGGTGGTGAGTGTGAGTGATGTGGTGAGGTGAGTGGTGAGGTGAGTGGTGAGGTGAGTGGTGAGGTGGTGAGTGGTGTGGTGAGTGGTGAGTGTGAGTGGTGAGGTGAGTGGTGAGTGGTGAGGTGAGTGGTGAGGTGAGTGGTGAGTGGTGAGGTGAGTGACGAGGTGAGTGGTGAGTGGTGAGGTGGTGAGTGTTGAGGTGAGTGGTGAGGTGGTGAGTGGTGAGGTGAGTGACGAGTGGTGAGGTGAGTGGTGAGGTGGTGAGTGGTGAGTGATGTGGTGAGGTGAGTGGTGAGGTGAGTGGTGAGGTGAGTGGTGAGGTGAGTGGTGAGGTGAGTGGTGAGGTGAGGTGGTGAGTGGTGTGTGAGTGGTGAGTGGTGAGGTGAGTGGTGAGGTGAGTGGTGAGTGGTGAGTGGTGAGGTGAGTGGTGAGGTGAGTGGTGAGTGGTGAGGTGAGTGACGAGGTGAGTGGTGAGTGGTGAGGTGGTGAGTGGTGAGGTGAGTGGTGAGGTGGTGAGTGTGAGGTGAGTGACGAGTGGTGAGGTGAGTGGTGAGGTGGTGAGTGGTGAGTGATGTGGTGAGGTGAGTGGTGAGGTGAGTGGTGAGGTGAGTGGTGAGTGGTGAGGTGGTGAGTGGTGTGGTGAGTGGTGAGTGGTGTGGTGAGTGATGTGGTGAGGTGAGTGGTGAGGTGGTGAGGTGGTGAGTGGTGAGTGGTGAGGTGAGTGGTGAGTGGTGAGGTGAGTGGTGAGGTGAGTGGTGAGGTGAGTGGGTGAGTGGTGAGGTGGTGAGTGGTGTGGTGAGTGGTGAGTGGTGAGGTGAGTGGTGAGGTGAGTGGTGAGGTGAGTGGTGAGTGGTGAGGTGAGTGACGAGGTGAGTGGTGAGGTGGTGAGTGGTGAGGTGAGGGTGAGGTGGTGAGTGGTGAGGTGAGTGACGAGTGGTGAGGTGAGTGGTGAGGTGGTGAGTGGTGAGTGATGTGGTGAGGTGAGTGGTGAGGTGGTGAGTGGTGTGGTGAGTGGTGAGTGGTGAGGTGAGTGGTGAGGTGAGTGGTGAGTGGTGAGGTGGTGAGGTGAGTGGTGAGTGGTGAGTGGTGTGGTGCGTGATGTGGTGAGGTGAGTGGTGAGGTGGTGAGTGGTGAGGTGGTGAGTGGTGAGGTGAGTGGTGAGTGGTGAGGTGAGTGGTGAGTGGTGAGGTGAGTGGTGAGTGGTGAGGTGAGTGGTGAGTGGTGAGGTGAGTGGTGAGTGGTGAGGTGAGTGGTGAGTGGTGAGGTGAGTGACGAGGTGAGGTGGTGAGGTGAGTGGTGAGTGGTGAGGTGAGTGGTGAGGTGAGTGGTGAGGTGAGTGGTGAGTGGTGAGGTGAGTGGTGAGTGGTGAGGTGAGTGGTGAGGTGAGTGGTGAGTGGTGAGGTGAGTGGTGAGTGGTGAGGTGAGTGGTGAGTGGTGAGGTGAGTGGTGAGTGGTGAGGTGAGTGGTGAGTGGTGAGGTGAGTGGTGAGTGGTGAGGTGAGTGGTGAGTGGTGAGGTGAGTGGTGAGTGGTGAGGTGAGTGGTGAGTGGTGAGGTGAGTGGTGAGTGGTGAGGTGAGTGGTGAGTGGTGAGGTGAGTGACGAGGTGAGGTGGTGAGGTGAGTGGTGAGTGGTGAGGTGAGTGTGAGGTGAGTGGTGAGGTGAGTGGTGAGTGGTGAGGTGAGTGGTGAGTGGTGAGGTGAGTGGTGAGGTGAGTGGTGAGTGGTGAGGTGAGTGGTGAGTGGTGAGGTGAGTGACGAGGTGAGTGGTGAGGTGAGTGGTGAGTGGTGAGGTGAGTGGTGAGTGGTGAGGTGAGTGGTGAGTGGTGAGGTGAGTGGTGAGTGGTGAGGTGAGTGGTGAGTGGTGAGGTGAGTGGTGAGTGGTGAGGTGAGTGGTGAGTGGTGAGGTGAGTGGTGAGTGGTGAGGTGAGTGGTGAGTGGTGAGGTGAGTGGTGAGTGGTGAGGTGAGTGACGAGGTGAGGTGGTGAGGTGAGTGGTGAGTGGTGAGGTGAGTGGTGAGGTGAGTGGTGAGGTGAGTGGTGAGTGGTGAGGTGAGTGGTGAGTGGTGAGGTGAGTGGTGAGGTGAGTGGTGAGTGGTGAGGTGAGTGGTGAGTGGTGAGGTGAGTGACGAGGTGAGTGGTGAGGTGAGTGGTGAGTGGTGAGGTGAGTGGTGAGTGGTGAGGTGAGTGGTGAGTGGTGAGGTGAGTGGTGAGTGGTGAGGTGAGTGGTGAGTGGTGAGGTGAGTGGTGAGTGGTGAGGTGAGTGGTGAGTGGTGAGGTGAGTGGTGAGTGGTGAGGTGAGTGGTGAGTGGTGAGGTGAGTGGTGAGTGGTGAGGTGAGTGGTGAGTGGTGAGGTGAGTGACGAGGTGAGGTGGTGAGGTGAGTGGTGAGTGGTGAGGTGAGTGGTGAGGTGAGTGGTGAGGTGAGTGGTGAGTGGTGAGGTGAGTGGTGAGTGGTGAGGTGAGTGAGTGGTGAGGTGAGTGGTGAGTGGTGAGGTGAGTGGTGAGTGGTGAGGTGAGTGGTGAGTGGTGAGGTGATCCTTTTGCTTCCACCAGCAACCACCACCTCCTCATCACCACGACAACAACCACAACAACAAGAACAACAACAACCACAACAACAACAAGAACCACAACAACAACAACAACAACCACAAGAACAACAACAACAACCACAAGAACAACAACAACAACTACAAGAACAACAACAACTACAACCACCACCACCACAACAACAACTACAAGAACCACAACATCAACAACCACCACCACCACCACCACCGCATGTTGGCCACCCGGCTTCTACGCCTGCGCGGTGAGGATCATGTCACTAACTAGTGTGACGTCATGTCACTAACTAGTGTGACATCACTAACTCGTGTGGCGTCACTAACTAACTCGTGTGCCGTCATGTCACTAGCTAGTGTGACGCCATGTCACTAACTAGTGTGACGGAATGTTACTAACTAGTGTGACGTCACTAGCTAACTAGTGTGACGGCATGTCACTAATTAGTGTGACGCCATGTCACTAACAAGTGTGACGTCACTAACTAGCTAGTGTTACGTGACTAACTAGCTAGTGTGACGTCACTAACTAGCTAGTGTGACGTCATGTCACTAGATAGTTAGTGACGTCATGTCACTCACTAGTGTGTCGTCATGTTGCTAACTAGTGTGACGTCACTAGCTAACTCGTGTGACGGCATGTCACTAATTAGTGTGACGTCATGTCACTAACTAGTGTGACGTCACTAACTAGCTAGTGTCACGTCACTAACTAGCTAGTGTGACATCACTAACTAGCCAGTGTGACGTCATGTCACTAGTTAGTTAGTGACGTCAAGTCACTAGATAGTGTGACGTCATGTCACTAACTAGTGAGGCGTCACTAACTGACTAGTGTGACGTCACTAACTAACTAGTGTGACGGCATGTCACTAACTAGTGTGACGTCACTAACTAACTAGTGTGACGTCACTAACCAGTGTGACGTCATGTCACTAACTAGTGTGACGCC
>NC_133738.1:1480135-1525135 GCF_048934315.1 Petromyzon marinus
CTCACCCACTCGCTCACCCACCCACTCGCTCACCCACTCGCTCACCCACTCGCTCACCCACTCGCTCACTCACCCCCTCGCTCACTCACCGCTCACTCACTCACCCACTCGCTCACTCACCCACTCGCTCTCCCACTCGCTCACCCATTCGCTCACTCATCCACTCGCTGACCCACTCGCTCACCCACTCGCGCACTAACCCACTCACTCATCCACTCGCTCACCCACTCGCTCACCCACTCACTCACCCACTCGCTCGCTAACCCACTCGCTCACCCACTCGCTCACCCACTCGCTCACCCACTCGCTCACTCACTCACTCACCCACTCGCTCACTCACCCACTCACCCACCCACTCGCTCACTCACCCACTTGTTCACTCACTCGCTCACTCACCCACTCACTTACCCACTCGCTCGCCCACTCACTCGCTCGCTAACCCACTCACCCACTCGCTTGCTCACCCACTCGCTCACTCACTCACCCACTCACTCACGCACTGGCTCACCCACTCACTCATTCACCTGCTCGCTCACTCACTCACTCACACACTCACTCACACACTCACCCACTCATTCACCCACTCACTCACCCACTCACTCACTCGCTCACCCACTCGCTCATTCACTCAACCACTCACCCACTCACTCACTCACTCATTCACTCACTCACCCACTCGCTCACCCACTCACTCACCCACTCGCTCACTCGCTCGCTCACCCACTCACTCACCCACTCGCTCACCCACTCACCCACTCGCTCACTCACCCACCCACTCACCCACTCGCTCACTCACTCACACACTGGCTCACCCACTCACTCGCTCACCCTGTCGCTCACTCACTCACTCACTCACCCTCTCGCTCACCCGCTCGCTCACCCGCTCGCTTGCTCACCCACTCGCTCACCCATTCGCTCACTCACCCACTCGCTCACCCATTCACTCACCCACTCACTGTATGGGAGACTATGAGTGGATGAGTGCATGGGTGGATGGGTGACTGGATAGGTGAGTTAGTGAGTGAGTGGGTGTGTGAGTGAGCGAGCGAGGAGTGAGTGAGTGAGTGTGTGAGTGAGTGAGCATGTGAGTGAGTGAGTGTGTGAGTGAGTGGGTGAGCGAGTGAGTGGGTGAGCGAGTGAGTGAGTGAGTGAGCGAGTGAGTGTGTGAGTGAGTGGGTGAGTGAGTGGTGAGTGAGTGACTGACTGAATGACTGACTGAGTGACTAACTGACTGAGTGACTGAGTGACTGACTGAGTGACTGAGTGACTGACTGACTGATTGACTGACTGAGTGACTGACTGACTGAGTGACTGACTGACGACTGAGTGACTGACTGACTGAGTGACTGACTGAGTGACTGACTGATTGACTGACTGACTGAGTCACCTCTCCCCAGCGGTGTGTGTGGGTGACTGAATGAGTCACTGAGTGACTGAGTGACTGACTGAATGACTGGGTGAGTGAGTGACTGACTGACTGAGTGACTGACTGAGTGACTGACTGACTGAGTCGCCTCTCCCCAGCGGTGTGTGTGGGTGACTGACTGAGTGACTGAGTGACTGACTGAGTGACTGACTGAGTGAGTGACTGACTGACTGAGTGACTGACTGACTGACTGAGTCACCTCTCCCCAGCGGTGTGTGTGGGTGACTGACTGAGTGACTGAGTGAGTGACTGAGTGACTGACTGAGTGACTGACTGACTGACTGAGTGACTGACTGACTGACTGAGTCACCTCTCCCCAGCGGTGTGTGTGGGTGACTGAGTGACTGACTGACTGACTGAGTGACTGAGTGACTGAGTGACTGACTGAGTGACTAAGTAACTGAGTCACCTCTCCCCAGCGGTGTGTGTGGGTGACTGACTGGGTGACTGAGTGACTGAGTGAGTGACTGACTGACTGAGTGACTGACTGACTGACTGAGTCACCTCTCCCCAGCGGTGTGTGTGGGTGACTGAGTGACTGACTGACTGACTGAGTGAGTGAGTGACTGACTGACTGAGTGACTGAGTGACTGAGTGACTGACTGAGTGACTAAGTAACTGAGTCACCTCTCCCCAGCGGTGTGTGTGGGTGACTGAGTGACTGACTGACTGAGTGAGTGAGTGAGTGAGTGACTGACTGAGTGACTGAGTGACTGAGTGACTGACTGAGTGACTAAGTAACTGAGTCACCTCTCCCCAGCGGTGTGTGTGGGTGACTGAGTGACTGACTGACTGACTGAGTGACTGAGTGACTGAGTGACTGACTGAGTGACTAAGTAACTGAGTCACCTCTCCCCAGCGGTGTGTGTGGGTGACTGACTGACTGAGTGACTGAGTGACTGAGTGACTGACTGAGTGACTAAGTAACTGAGTCACCTCTCCCCAGCGGTGTGTGTGGGTGACTGAGTGACTGACTGACTGACTGAGTGACTGAGTGACTGAGTGACTGACTGAGTGACTAAGTAACTGAGTCACCTCTCCCCAGCGGTGTGTGTGGGTGACTGAGTGACTGACTGACTGACTGAGTGAGTGAGTGAGTGACTGACTGACTGAGTGACTGACTGAGTGACTGACTGACTGACTGAGTGAGTGAGTGACTGACTGAGTGACTGACTGACTGACTGAGTCACCTCTCCCCAGCGGTGTGTGTGGGTGACTGAGTGACTGACTGACTGACTGAGTGAGTGAGTGACTGACTGACTGAGTGACTGACTGAGTGACTGACTGAGTGACTAACTGAGTCACCTCTCCCCAGCGGTGTGTGTGGATGACTGACTGAGTGACTGACTGACTGAGTGACTGACTGAGTGACTGAGTGACTGACTGAGTGACTGACTGACTGAGTGACTGACTGACTGAGTGACTAAGTAACTGAGTCACCTCTCCCCAGCGGTGTGTGTGGGTGACTGACTGAGTGACTGACTGACTGAGTGACTGACTGAGTGACTGACTGACTGACTGACTGAGTGACTGACTGACTGAGTGACTGAGTGAGTGACTAAGTAACTGAGTCACCTCTCCCCAGCGGTGTGTGTGGGTGACTGAGTGACTGACTGACTGACTGAGTGACTGACTGACTGAGTCACCTCTCCCCAGCGGTGTGTGTGGGTGACTGAGTGACTGACTGAGTGACTGACTGACTGAGTCACCTCTCCCCAGCGGTGTGTGTGGGTGACTGAGTGAGTGACTGACTGACTGACTGAGTGACTGACTGAGTGACTAAGTAACTGAGTCACCTCTCTCCAGCGGTGTGTGTGGGTGACTGACTGACTGACTGAGTGACTGAGTGACTGACTGACTGACTGAGTGACTGAGTGACTGACTGAGTGACTGACTGAGTCACCTCTCCCCAGCGGTGTGTGTGGGTGACTGAGTGACTGAGTGACTGACTGAGTGAGTGACTGAGTGACTGACTGAGTGACTGACTGAGTGACTGAGTGAGTGACTGAGTGACTGACTGACTGACTGAGTGAGTGTCTGACTGACTGAGTGACTGACTGACTGAGTGACTGAGTGACTGACTGACTGACTGAGTGACTGACTGACTGAGTGACTAAGTAACTGAGTCACCTCTCCCCAGCGGTGTGTGTGGGTGACTGACTGAGTCACTGAGTGACTGAGTGACTGACTGAATGACTGAGTGAGTGAGTGACTGAGTGACTGACTGACTGAGTGACTGACTGACTGACTGAGTGACTGACTGACTGACTGAGTGACTGAGTGACTGACTGAGTGACTAAGTAACTGAGTCACCTCTCCCCAGCGGTGTGTGTGGGTGACTGAGTGACTGAGTGACTGACTGACTGAGTGAGTGACTGAGTGACTGACTGACTGACTGAGTGACTGAGTGAGTGAGTGACTGACTGACTGACTGAGTGACTGAGTCACTGACTGAGTGACTAACTAACTGAGTGACTGAGTGACTGACTGAGTGACTGACTGACTGAGTGACTGACTGAGTGACTGAGTGACTGACTGAGTGACTGACTGACTGAGTGACTGACTGAGTGACTAACTGAGTCACCTCTCCCCAGCGGTGTGTGTGGGTGACTGAGTGACTGACTGACTGACTGAGTGACTGACTGACTGACTGAGTGACTGACTGAGTGACTGACTGAGTGACTGACTGACTGAGTGACTAAGTAACTGAGTCACCTCTCCCCAGCGGTGTGTGTGGGTGACTGAGTGACTGACTGAGTGACTGACTGACTGAGTCACCTCTCCCCAGCGGTGTGTGTGGGTGACTGAGTGAGTGACTGACTGACTGACTGAGTGACTGACTGAGTGACTAAGTAACTGAGTCACCTCTCTCCAGCGGTGTGTGTGGGTGACTGACTGACTGAGTGACTGCGTGACTGACTGACTGACTGAGTGACTGAGTGACTGACTGACTGAGTGACTGACTGAGTGACTGACTGAGTCACCTCTCCCCAGCGGTGTGTGTGGGTGACTGAGTGACTGAGTGACTGACTGAGTGAGTGACTGAGTGACTGACTGACTGAGTGACTGACTGAGTGACTGACTGACTGAGTGACTGACTGACTGACTGAGTGACTGACTGAGTGACTGACTGAGTGACTAACTGAGTCACCTCTCCCCAGCGGTGTGTGTGGGTGACTGACTGAGTGACTGAGTGACTGACTGACTAACTGAGTCACCTCTCCCCAGCGGTGTGTGTGGGTGACTGACTGAGTGACTGAGTGACTGAGTGACTAACTGAGTCACCTCTCCCCAGCGGTGTGTGTGGGTGACTGACTGAGTGACTGAGTGACTGAGTGAGTGACTGAGTGACTGACTGAGTGACTGAGTGACTGAGTGAGTGACTGAGTGACTAAGTAAATGAGTCACCTCTCCCCAGCGGTGTGTGTGGGTGACTGAGTGACTGACTGACTGACTGACTGAGTCACCTCTCCCCAGCGGTGTGTGTGGGTGACTGAGTGACTGACTGACTGAGTGACTGACTGAGTGACTGACTGACTGACTGAGTGACTGACTGACTGAGTGACTGACTGAGTGACTGTCTGACTGACTGACTGAGTGACTGATTGACTGACTGAGTGACTGAGTGACTGACTGACTGACTGAGTGACTGAGTGACTGACTGATTGACTGAGTGACTGAGTGACTGACTGAGTCACCTCTCCCCAGCGGTGTGTGTGGGTGACTGACTGAGTGACTGAGTGACTGACTGAGTGACTGAGTGACTGACTGAGTCACCTCTCCCCAGCGGTGTGTGTGGGTGACTGAGTGACTGACTGAGTGACTGACTGAGTGACTGACTGAGTGACTGAGTGACTGACTGAGTGACTGACTGAGTGACTGACTGAGTGAGTGAGTGACTGAGTGAGTGACTGAGTGACTGACTGAGTGACTGACTGACTGAGTGACTGACTGAGTGACTGACTGACTGACTGAGTGACTAAGTAACTGAGTCACCTCTCCCCAGCGGTGTGTGTGGGTGACTGACTGACTGAGTGACTGAGTGACTGAGTGAGTGACTGAGTGACTGACTGGCTGACTGACTGAGTGACTGACTGACTGAGTGACTGAGTGAGTGACTGAGTGAGTGACTGAGTCACCTCTCCCCAGCGGTGTGTGTGGGTGACTGAGTGAGTGTGTGAGTGAGTGACTGAATGACTGACTGAGTGACTGACTGACTGAGTGACTGACTGAGTGACTGAGTGAGTGAGTGACTGACTGACTGAGTGACTGACTGAGTGACTGACTGAGTGACTAACTGAGTCACCTCTCCCCAGCGGTGTGTGTGGATGACTGACTGAGTGACTGACTGACTGAGTGACTGACTGAGTGACTGACTGAGTGACTGAGTGACTGACTGAGTGACTGACTGACTGACTGTGTGAGTGACTGAGTGACTGAGTCACCTCTCCCCAGCGGTGTGTGTGGGTGACTGTGTGAGTGACTAAGTGACTGAGTCACCTCTCCCCAGCGGTGTGTGTGGGTGACTGTGTGAGTGACTAAGTGACTGAGTCACCTCTCCCCAGCGGTGTGTGTGGGTGACTGACTGAGTGACTGACTGAGTGAGTGACTGAGTGACTAAGTAACTGAGTCACCTCTCCCCAGCGGTGTGTGTGGGTGACTGACTGACTGAGTGACTGAGTGACTGAGTGAGTGACTGAGTGACTGACTGGCTGACTGACTGAGTGACTGACTGACTGAGTGACTGAGTGAGTGACTGAGTGAGTGACTGAGTCACCTCTCCCCAGCGGTGTGTGTGGGTGACTGAGTGAGTGTGTGAGTGAGTGACTGAATGACTGACTGAGTGACTGACTGAGTGAGTGACTGACTGAGTGACTGACTGAGTGACTGACTGAGTGACTCAGTGACTGAGTGACTGACTGACTGACTGAGTGACTGACTGAGTGACTGACTGAGTGACTGACTGAGTCACCTCTCCCCAGCGGTGTGTGTGGGTGACTGAGTGACTGACTGAGTCACCTCTCCCCAGCGGTGTGTGTGGGTGACTGAGTGACTAAGTAACTGAGTCACCTCTCCCCAGCGGTGTGTGTGGGTGACTGTGTGAGTGACTGAGTGACTGAGTCACCTCTCCCCAGCGGTGTGTGTGGGTGACTGACTGACTGAGTGACTGACTGACTGAGTGACTGACTGAGTGACTGACTGAGTGACTGACTGAGTGACTGACTGAGTCACCTCTCCCCAGCAGTGTGTGTGGGTGACTGACTGACTGACTGAGTGACTGAGTGACTGACTGAGTGACTGAGTGACTGACTGACTGACTGAGTGACTGACTGACTGACTGAGTGACTGACTGAGTGACTGAGTGACTGACTGACTGACTGAGTGACTGACTGTGTGAGTGACTAAGTGACTGAGTCACCTCTCCCCAGCGGTGTGTGTGGGTGACTGAATGAGTCACTGAGTGACTGAGTGACTGACTGAATGACTGGGTGAGTGAGTGACTGACTGACTGAGTGACTGACTGAGTGACTGACTGACTGAGTCGCCTCTCCCCAGCGGTGTGTGTGGGTGACTGACTGAGTGACTGAGTGACTGACTGAGTGACTGACTGAGTGAGTGACTGACTGACTGAGTGACTGACTGACTGACTGAGTCACCTCTCCCCAGCGGTGTGTGTGGGTGACTGACTGAGTGACTGAGTGAGTGACTGAGTGACTGACTGAGTGACTGACTGACTGACTGAGTGACTGACTGACTGACTGAGTCACCTCTCCCCAGCGGTGTGTGTGGGTGACTGAGTGACTGACTGACTGACTGAGTGACTGAGTGACTGAGTGACTGACTGAGTGACTAAGTAACTGAGTCACCTCTCCCCAGCGGTGTGTGTGGGTGACTGACTGGGTGACTGAGTGACTGAGTGAGTGACTGACTGACTGAGTGACTGACTGACTGACTGAGTCACCTCTCCCCAGCGGTGTGTGTGGGTGACTGAGTGACTGACTGACTGACTGAGTGAGTGAGTGACTGACTGACTGAGTGACTGAGTGACTGAGTGACTGACTGAGTGACTAAGTAACTGAGTCACCTCTCCCCAGCGGTGTGTGTGGGTGACTGAGTGACTGACTGACTGAGTGAGTGAGTGAGTGACTGACTGAGTGACTGAGTGACTGAGTGACTGACTGAGTGACTAAGTAACTGAGTCACCTCTCCCCAGCGGTGTGTGTGGGTGACTGAGTGACTGACTGACTGACTGAGTGACTGAGTGACTGAGTGACTGACTGAGTGACTAAGTAACTGAGTCACCTCTCCCCAGCGGTGTGTGTGGGTGACTGACTGACTGAGTGACTGAGTGACTGAGTGACTGACTGAGTGACTAAGTAACTGAGTCACCTCTCCCCAGCGGTGTGTGTGGGTGACTGAGTGACTGACTGACTGACTGAGTGACTGAGTGACTGAGTGACTGACTGAGTGACTAAGTAACTGAGTCACCTCTCCCCAGCGGTGTGTGTGGGTGACTGAGTGACTGACTGACTGACTGAGTGAGTGAGTGAGTGACTGACTGACTGAGTGACTGACTGAGTGACTGACTGACTGACTGAGTGAGTGAGTGACTGACTGAGTGACTGACTGACTGACTGAGTCACCTCTCCCCAGCGGTGTGTGTGGGTGACTGAGTGACTGACTGACTGACTGAGTGAGTGAGTGACTGACTGACTGAGTGACTGACTGAGTGACTGACTGAGTGACTAACTGAGTCACCTCTCCCCAGCGGTGTGTGTGGATGACTGACTGAGTGACTGACTGACTGAGTGACTGACTGAGTGACTGAGTGACTGACTGAGTGACTGACTGACTGAGTGACTAAGTAACTGAGTCACCTCTCCCCAGCGGTGTGTGTGGGTGACTGACTGAGTGACTGACTGACTGAGTGACTGACTGAGTGACTGACTGACTGACTGACTGAGTGACTGACTGACTGAGTGACTGAGTGAGTGACTAAGTAACTGAGTCACCTCTCCCCAGCGGTGTGTGTGGGTGACTGAGTGACTGACTGACTGACTGAGTGACTGACTGACTGAGTCACCTCTCCCCAGCGGTGTGTGTGGGTGACTGAGTGACTGACTGAGTGACTGACTGACTGAGTCACCTCTCCCCAGCGGTGTGTGTGGGTGACTGAGTGAGTGACTGACTGACTGACTGAGTGACTGACTGAGTGACTAAGTAACTGAGTCACCTCTCTCCAGCGGTGTGTGTGGGTGACTGACTGACTGACTGAGTGACTGAGTGACTGACTGACTGACTGAGTGACTGAGTGACTGACTGAGTGACTGACTGAGTCACCTCTCCCCAGCGGTGTGTGTGGGTGACTGAGTGACTGAGTGACTGACTGAGTGAGTGACTGAGTGACTGACTGAGTGACTGACTGAGTGACTGAGTGAGTGACTGAGTGACTGACTGACTGACTGAGTGAGTGTCTGACTGACTGAGTGACTGACTGACTGAGTGACTGAGTGACTGACTGACTGACTGAGTGACTGACTGACTGAGTGACTAAGTAACTGAGTCACCTCTCCCCAGCGGTGTGTGTGGGTGACTGACTGAGTCACTGAGTGACTGAGTGACTGACTGAATGACTGAGTGAGTGAGTGACTGAGTGACTGACTGACTGAGTGACTGACTGACTGACTGAGTGACTGACTGACTGACTGAGTGACTGAGTGACTGACTGAGTGACTAAGTAACTGAGTCACCTCTCCCCAGCGGTGTGTGTGGGTGACTGAGTGACTGAGTGACTGACTGACTGAGTGAGTGACTGAGTGACTGACTGACTGACTGAGTGACTGAGTGAGTGAGTGACTGACTGACTGACTGAGTGACTGAGTCACTGACTGAGTGACTAACTAACTGAGTGACTGAGTGACTGACTGAGTGACTGACTGACTGAGTGACTGACTGAGTGACTGAGTGACTGACTGAGTGACTGACTGACTGAGTGACTGACTGAGTGACTAACTGAGTCACCTCTCCCCAGCGGTGTGTGTGGGTGACTGAGTGACTGACTGACTGACTGAGTGACTGACTGACTGACTGAGTGACTGACTGAGTGACTGACTGAGTGACTGACTGACTGAGTGACTAAGTAACTGAGTCACCTCTCCCCAGCGGTGTGTGTGGGTGACTGAGTGACTGACTGAGTGACTGACTGACTGAGTCACCTCTCCCCAGCGGTGTGTGTGGGTGACTGAGTGAGTGACTGACTGACTGACTGAGTGACTGACTGAGTGACTAAGTAACTGAGTCACCTCTCTCCAGCGGTGTGTGTGGGTGACTGACTGACTGACTGAGTGACTGCGTGACTGACTGACTGACTGAGTGACTGAGTGACTGACTGACTGAGTGACTGACTGAGTGACTGACTGAGTCACCTCTCCCCAGCGGTGTGTGTGGGTGACTGAGTGACTGAGTGACTGACTGAGTGAGTGACTGAGTGACTGACTGACTGAGTGACTGACTGAGTGACTGACTGACTGAGTGACTGACTGACTGACTGAGTGACTGACTGAGTGACTGACTGAGTGACTAACTGAGTCACCTCTCCCCAGCGGTGTGTGTGGGTGACTGACTGAGTGACTGAGTGACTGACTGACTAACTGAGTCACCTCTCCCCAGCGGTGTGTGTGGGTGACTGACTGAGTGACTGAGTGACTGAGTGACTAACTGAGTCACCTCTCCCCAGCGGTGTGTGTGGGTGACTGACTGAGTGACTGAGTGACTGAGTGAGTGACTGAGTGACTGACTGAGTGACTGAGTGACTGAGTGAGTGACTGAGTGACTAAGTAAATGAGTCACCTCTCCCCAGCGGTGTGTGTGGGTGACTGAGTGAGTGACTAAGTAACTGAGTCACCTCTCCCCAGCGGTGTGTGTGGGTGACTGAGTGACTGACTGACTGACTGACTGAGTCACCTCTCCCCAGCGGTGTGTGTGGGTGACTGAGTGACTGACTGACTGAGTGACTGACTGAGTGACTGACTGACTGAGTGACTGACTGACTGAGTGACTGACTGAGTGACTGTCTGACTGACTGACTGAGTGACTGATTGACTGACTGAGTGACTGAGTGACTGACTGACTGACTGAGTGACTGAGTGACTGACTGATTGACTGAGTGACTGAGTGACTGACTGAGTCACCTCTCCCCAGCGGTGTGTGTGGGTGACTGACTGAGTGACTGAGTGACTGACTGAGTGACTGAGTGACTGACTGAGTCACCTCTCCCCAGCGGTGTGTGTGGGTGACTGAGTGACTGACTGAGTGACTGACTGAGTGACTGACTGAGTGACTGAGTGACTGACTGAGTGACTGACTGAGTGACTGACTGAGTGAGTGAGTGACTGAGTGAGTGACTGAGTGACTGACTGAGTGACTGACTGACTGAGTGACTGACTGAGTGACTGACTGACTGACTGAGTGACTAAGTAACTGAGTCACCTCTCCCCAGCGGTGTGTGTGGGTGACTGACTGACTGAGTGACTGAGTGACTGAGTGAGTGACTGAGTGACTGACTGGCTGACTGACTGAGTGACTGACTGACTGAGTGACTGAGTGAGTGACTGAGTGAGTGACTGAGTCACCTCTCCCCAGCGGTGTGTGTGGGTGACTGAGTGAGTGTGTGAGTGAGTGACTGAATGACTGACTGAGTGACTGACTGACTGAGTGACTGACTGAGTGACTGAGTGAGTGAGTGACTGACTGACTGAGTGACTGACTGAGTGACTGACTGAGTGACTAACTGAGTCACCTCTCCCCAGCGGTGTGTGTGGATGACTGACTGAGTGACTGACTGACTGAGTGACTGACTGAGTGACTGACTGAGTGACTGAGTGACTGACTGAGTGACTGACTGACTGACTGTGTGAGTGACTGAGTGACTGAGTCACCTCTCCCCAGCGGTGTGTGTGGGTGACTGTGTGAGTGACTAAGTGACTGAGTCACCTCTCCCCAGCGGTGTGTGTGGGTGACTGTGTGAGTGACTAAGTGACTGAGTCACCTCTCCCCAGCGGTGTGTGTGGGTGACTGAGTGACTGACTGACTGACTGAGTGACTGAGTGACTGAGTGACTGACTGAGTGACTAAGTAACTGAGTCACCTCTCCCCAGCGGTGTGTGTGGGTGACTGAGTGACTGACTGACTGACTGAGTGAGTGAGTGAGTGACTGACTGACTGAGTGACTGACTGAGTGACTGACTGACTGACTGAGTGAGTGAGTGACTGACTGAGTGACTGACTGACTGACTGAGTCACCTCTCCCCAGCGGTGTGTGTGGGTGACTGAGTGACTGACTGACTGACTGAGTGAGTGAGTGACTGACTGACTGAGTGACTGACTGAGTGACTGACTGAGTGACTAACTGAGTCACCTCTCCCCAGCGGTGTGTGTGGATGACTGACTGAGTGACTGACTGACTGAGTGACTGACTGAGTGACTGAGTGACTGACTGAGTGACTGACTGACTGAGTGACTAAGTAACTGAGTCACCTCTCCCCAGCGGTGTGTGTGGGTGACTGACTGAGTGACTGACTGACTGAGTGACTGACTGAGTGACTGACTGACTGACTGACTGAGTGACTGACTGACTGAGTGACTGAGTGAGTGACTAAGTAACTGAGTCACCTCTCCCCAGCGGTGTGTGTGGGTGACTGAGTGACTGACTGACTGACTGAGTGACTGACTGACTGAGTCACCTCTCCCCAGCGGTGTGTGTGGGTGACTGAGTGACTGACTGAGTGACTGACTGACTGAGTCACCTCTCCCCAGCGGTGTGTGTGGGTGACTGAGTGAGTGACTGACTGACTGACTGAGTGACTGACTGAGTGACTAAGTAACTGAGTCACCTCTCTCCAGCGGTGTGTGTGGGTGACTGACTGACTGACTGAGTGACTGAGTGACTGACTGACTGACTGAGTGACTGAGTGACTGACTGAGTGACTGACTGAGTCACCTCTCCCCAGCGGTGTGTGTGGGTGACTGAGTGACTGAGTGACTGACTGAGTGAGTGACTGAGTGACTGACTGAGTGACTGACTGAGTGACTGAGTGAGTGACTGAGTGACTGACTGACTGACTGAGTGAGTGTCTGACTGACTGAGTGACTGACTGACTGAGTGACTGAGTGACTGACTGACTGACTGAGTGACTGACTGACTGAGTGACTAAGTAACTGAGTCACCTCTCCCCAGCGGTGTGTGTGGGTGACTGACTGAGTCACTGAGTGACTGAGTGACTGACTGAATGACTGAGTGAGTGAGTGACTGAGTGACTGACTGACTGAGTGACTGACTGACTGACTGAGTGACTGACTGACTGACTGAGTGACTGAGTGACTGACTGAGTGACTAAGTAACTGAGTCACCTCTCCCCAGCGGTGTGTGTGGGTGACTGAGTGACTGAGTGACTGACTGACTGAGTGAGTGACTGAGTGACTGACTGACTGACTGAGTGACTGAGTGAGTGAGTGACTGACTGACTGACTGAGTGACTGAGTCACTGACTGAGTGACTAACTAACTGAGTGACTGAGTGACTGACTGAGTGACTGACTGACTGAGTGACTGACTGAGTGACTGAGTGACTGACTGAGTGACTGACTGACTGAGTGACTGACTGAGTGACTAACTGAGTCACCTCTCCCCAGCGGTGTGTGTGGGTGACTGAGTGACTGACTGACTGACTGAGTGACTGACTGACTGACTGAGTGACTGACTGAGTGACTGACTGAGTGACTGACTGACTGAGTGACTAAGTAACTGAGTCACCTCTCCCCAGCGGTGTGTGTGGGTGACTGAGTGACTGACTGAGTGACTGACTGACTGAGTCACCTCTCCCCAGCGGTGTGTGTGGGTGACTGAGTGAGTGACTGACTGACTGACTGAGTGACTGACTGAGTGACTAAGTAACTGAGTCACCTCTCTCCAGCGGTGTGTGTGGGTGACTGACTGACTGACTGAGTGACTGCGTGACTGACTGACTGACTGAGTGACTGAGTGACTGACTGACTGAGTGACTGACTGAGTGACTGACTGAGTCACCTCTCCCCAGCGGTGTGTGTGGGTGACTGAGTGACTGAGTGACTGACTGAGTGAGTGACTGAGTGACTGACTGACTGAGTGACTGACTGAGTGACTGACTGACTGAGTGACTGACTGACTGACTGAGTGACTGACTGAGTGACTGACTGAGTGACTAACTGAGTCACCTCTCCCCAGCGGTGTGTGTGGGTGACTGACTGAGTGACTGAGTGACTGACTGACTAACTGAGTCACCTCTCCCCAGCGGTGTGTGTGGGTGACTGACTGAGTGACTGAGTGACTGAGTGACTAACTGAGTCACCTCTCCCCAGCGGTGTGTGTGGGTGACTGACTGAGTGACTGAGTGACTGAGTGAGTGACTGAGTGACTGACTGAGTGACTGAGTGACTGAGTGAGTGACTGAGTGACTAAGTAAATGAGTCACCTCTCCCCAGCGGTGTGTGTGGGTGACTGAGTGAGTGACTAAGTAACTGAGTCACCTCTCCCCAGCGGTGTGTGTGGGTGACTGAGTGACTGACTGACTGACTGACTGAGTCACCTCTCCCCAGCGGTGTGTGTGGGTGACTGAGTGACTGACTGACTGAGTGACTGACTGAGTGACTGACTGACTGAGTGACTGACTGACTGAGTGACTGACTGAGTGACTGTCTGACTGACTGACTGAGTGACTGATTGACTGACTGAGTGACTGAGTGACTGACTGACTGACTGAGTGACTGAGTGACTGACTGATTGACTGAGTGACTGAGTGACTGACTGAGTCACCTCTCCCCAGCGGTGTGTGTGGGTGACTGACTGAGTGACTGAGTGACTGACTGAGTGACTGAGTGACTGACTGAGTCACCTCTCCCCAGCGGTGTGTGTGGGTGACTGAGTGACTGACTGAGTGACTGACTGAGTGACTGACTGAGTGACTGAGTGACTGACTGAGTGACTGACTGAGTGACTGACTGAGTGAGTGAGTGACTGAGTGAGTGACTGAGTGACTGACTGAGTGACTGACTGACTGAGTGACTGACTGAGTGACTGACTGACTGACTGAGTGACTAAGTAACTGAGTCACCTCTCCCCAGCGGTGTGTGTGGGTGACTGACTGACTGAGTGACTGAGTGACTGAGTGAGTGACTGAGTGACTGACTGGCTGACTGACTGAGTGACTGACTGACTGAGTGACTGAGTGAGTGACTGAGTGAGTGACTGAGTCACCTCTCCCCAGCGGTGTGTGTGGGTGACTGAGTGAGTGTGTGAGTGAGTGACTGAATGACTGACTGAGTGACTGACTGACTGAGTGACTGACTGAGTGACTGAGTGAGTGAGTGACTGACTGACTGAGTGACTGACTGAGTGACTGACTGAGTGACTAACTGAGTCACCTCTCCCCAGCGGTGTGTGTGGATGACTGACTGAGTGACTGACTGACTGAGTGACTGACTGAGTGACTGACTGAGTGACTGAGTGACTGACTGAGTGACTGACTGACTGACTGTGTGAGTGACTGAGTGACTGAGTCACCTCTCCCCAGCGGTGTGTGTGGGTGACTGTGTGAGTGACTAAGTGACTGAGTCACCTCTCCCCAGCGGTGTGTGTGGGTGACTGTGTGAGTGACTAAGTGACTGAGTCACCTCTCCCCAGCGGTGTGTGTGGGTGACTGACTGAGTGACTGACTGAGTGAGTGACTGAGTGACTAAGTAACTGAGTCACCTCTCCCCAGCGGTGTGTGTGGGTGACTGACTGACTGAGTGACTGAGTGACTGAGTGAGTGACTGAGTGACTGACTGGCTGACTGACTGAGTGACTGACTGACTGAGTGACTGAGTGAGTGACTGAGTGAGTGACTGAGTCACCTCTCCCCAGCGGTGTGTGTGGGTGACTGAGTGAGTGTGTGAGTGAGTGACTGAATGACTGACTGAGTGACTGACTGAGTGAGTGACTGACTGAGTGACTGACTGAGTGACTGACTGAGTGACTCAGTGACTGAGTGACTGACTGACTGACTGAGTGACTGACTGAGTGACTGACTGAGTGACTGACTGAGTCACCTCTCCCCAGCGGTGTGTGTGGGTGACTGAGTGACTGACTGAGTCACCTCTCCCCAGCGGTGTGTGTGGGTGACTGAGTGACTAAGTAACTGAGTCACCTCTCCCCAGCGGTGTGTGTGGGTGACTGTGTGAGTGACTGAGTGACTGAGTCACCTCTCCCCAGCGGTGTGTGTGGGTGACTGACTGACTGAGTGACTGACTGACTGAGTGACTGACTGAGTGACTGACTGAGTGACTGACTGAGTGACTGACTGAGTCACCTCTCCCCAGCAGTGTGTGTGGGTGACTGACTGACTGACTGAGTGACTGAGTGACTGACTGAGTGACTGAGTGACTGACTGACTGACTGAGTGACTGACTGACTGACTGAGTGACTGACTGAGTGACTGAGTGACTGACTGACTGAGTGACTGACTGTGTGAGTGACTAAGTGACTGAGTCACCTCTCCCCAGCGGTGTGTGTGGGTGACTGACTGAGTGACTGAGTGACTGACTGAGTGACTGACTGAGTGACTGACTGACTGAGTGACTGACTGACTGAGTGACTGACTGAGTGACTGACTGAGTCACCTCTCCCCAGCGGTGTGTGTGGGTGACTGTGTGAGTGACTGACTGAGTCACCTCTCCCCAGCGGTGTGTGTGGGTGACTGCCTGCCTGACTGACTGAGTGAGTGACTGAGTGAGTGACTGAGTGAGTGACTGAGTGACTGAGTGAGTGACTGAGTGAGTGACTGAGTGAGTGACTGACTGACTGAGTGAGTGACTGAGTGACTAACTGAGTCACCTCTCCCCAGCGGTGTGTGTGGGTGACTGCCTGCCTGACTGACTGAGTGAGTGACTGAGTGAGTGACTGAGTGAGTGACTGAGTGACTGACTGACTGACTGAGTGACTGAGTGACTGACTGAGTGACTGACTGACTGACTGACTGAGTGACTGACTGAGTCACTGAGTGACTGAGTGAGTGACTGAGTGACTGAGTGACTGACTGACTGACTGACTGAGTGACTGACTGAGTGACTGAGTGACTGAGTGAGTGACTGACTGACTGAGTGACTGACTGACTGACTGAGTGACTGACTGAGTGACTGAGTGACTGAGTGAGTGACTGAGTGACTGACTGACTGAGTGACTGACTGACTGACTGACTGAGTGACTGACTGACTGACTGAGTGACTGACTGACTGACTGAGTGACTAAGTGACTGAGTCACCTCTCCCCAGCGGTGTGTGTGGGTGACTGCCTGCCTGACTGACTGACTGAGTGACTGAGTGACTGACTGAGTGACTGACTGAGTGAGTGACTGAGTCACCTCTCCCCAGCGGTGTGTGTGGGTGACTGAGTGACTGACTGACTGAGTGACTGACTGAGTGAATGAGTGAGTGACTGAGTGACTGACTGAGTGACTGACTGACTGAGTGACTGACTGACTGAGTGACTGACTGAGTGACTGACTGAGTGACTGACTGAGTCACCTCTCCCCAGCGGTGTGTGTGGGTGACTGACTGTGTGAGTGACTAAGTGACTGAGTCACCTCTCCCCAGCGGTGTGTGTGGGTGACTGACTGTGTGAGTGACTAAGTGACTGAGTCACCTCTCCCCAGCGGTGTGTGTGGGTGACTGACTGAGTGACTGACTGAGTGACTGACTGAGTGACTGACTGACTGACTGACTGATTGACTGAGTGAGTGACTGAGTCACCTCTCCCCAGCGGTGTGTGTGGGTGACTGAGTGACTGAGTGACTGAGTGACTGACTGAGTGAGTGACTGAGTGACTGAGTCACCTCTCCCCAGCGGTGTGTGTGGGTGACTGAGTGACTGACTGAGTGAGTGACTGAGTCACCTCTCCCCAGCGGTGTGTGTGGGTGACTGACTGAGTGACTGACTGAGTGACTGACTGACTGAGTGACTGAGTGACTGAGTGACTGACTGAGTCACCTCTCCCCAGCGGTGTGTGTGGGTGACTGACTGAGTGACTGACTGACTGAGTGACTGAGTGACTGAGTGACTGACTGAGTGACTAATTGACTGACTGAGTCACCTCTCCCCAGCGGTGTGTGTGGGTGACTGACTGAGTGACTGACTGAGTGACTGACTGAGTGACTGACTGACTGACTGAGTGACTGACTGACTGACTGACTGAGTGAGTGACTGAGTCACCTCTCCCCAGCGGTGTGTGTGGGTGACTGAGTGACTGAGTGACTGAGTGACTGACTGAGTGAGTGACTGAGTGACTGAGTCACCTCTCCCCAGCGGTGTGTGTGGGTGACTGAGTGACTGACTGAGTGAGTGACTGAGTCACCTCTCCCCAGCGGTGTGTGTGGGTGACTGACTGAGTGACTGACTGAGTGACTGACTGACTGAGTGACTGAGTGACTGAGTGACTGACTGAGTCACCTCTCCCCAGCGGTGTGTGTGGGTGACTGACTGAGTGACTGACTGACTGAGTGACTGAGTGACTGAGTGACTGACTGAGTGACTAATTGACTGACTGAGTCACCTCTCCCCAGCGGTGTGTGTGGGTGACTGACTGAGTGACTGACTGAGTGACTGACTGAGTGACTGACTGACTGACTGAGTGACTGACTGACTGACTGACTGAGTGAGTGACTGAGTCACCTCTCCCCAGCGGTGTGTGTGGGTGACTGAGTGACTGAGTGACTGAGTGACTGACTGAGTGAGTGACTGAGTGACTGAGTCACCTCTCCCCAGCGGTGTGTGTGGGTGACTGAGTGACTGACTGAGTGAGTGACTGAGTCACCTCTCCCCAGCGGTGTGTGTGGGTGACTGACTGAGTGACTGACTGAGTGACTGACTGACTGAGTGACTGAGTGACTGAGTGACTGACTGAGTCACCTCTCCCCAGCGGTGTGTGTGGGTGACTGACTGAGTGACTGAGTGACTGACTGACTGAGTGACTGAGTGACTGAGTGACTGACTGAGTGACTGACTGAGTGACTGAGTCACCTCTCCCCAGCGGTGTGTGTGGGTGACTGACTGAGTGACTGACTAAGTGACTGACTGAGTGACTGACTAAGTGACTGACTGACTGAGTGACTGACTGACTGACTGACTGACTGACTGACTGAGTGACTGACTGAGTGACTGACTGAGTGACTGACTGAGTGAGTGACTGAGTCACCTCTCCCCAGCGGTGTGTGTGGGTGACTGACTGAGTGACTGAGTGACTGACTAAGTGACTGAGTGACTGACTGAGTGACTGACTGACTGAGTGACTAACTGAGTGACTGACTGACTGAGTGACTGACTGAGTGACTGACTAAGTGACTGAGTCACCTCTCCCCAGCGGTGTGTGTGGGTGACTGAGTGACTGAGTGACTGAGTGAGTGACTGACTGAGTGACTGACTGAGTCACCTCTCCCCAGCGGTGTGTGTGGGTGACTGACTGAGTGACTGAGTGACTGACTAAGTGACTGAGTGACTGACTGAGTGACTGACTGACTGAGTGACTAACTGAGTGACTGACTGACTGAGTGACTGACTGAGTGACTGACTAAGTGACTGAGTCACCTCTCCCCAGCGGTGTGTGTGGGTGACTGAGTGACTGAGTGACTGAGTGAGTGACTGACTGAGTGACTAAGTGACTGAGTGAGTGACTAACTAAGTGACTGAGTCACCTCTCCCCAGCGGTGTGTGTGGGTGACTCCACCCTGAAGCCCTCCACCGGCCGTGCCCCCCCGCGTCTCTCTCGGCCGCCGGAGTCGCGGGGGGCCGAGGGGGGCGGGGCCGGCCCCCCCCCTCCCATCGCGCCGGTGTCCAATGGCAAGGCCGGGTCCGTGGGGGGAGGGGCGGGTGGGGGGGGCCCCCCGGACGAGCCGGGGGACTTGGTGCAGGCTGCTGTCTGTGACGTGGGGGACATGGAGGACGGACAGTGAGACACTCACTCAGTCACTCAGTCAGTCACTCAGTCAGTCACTCAGTCAGTCACTCAGTCAGTTAGTCACTCAGTCAGTCAGTCAGTCACTCAGTTAGTCACTCAGTCAGTCAGTTACTCAGTCACTCAGTCACTCACTCAGTCAGTCACTCAGTTAGTCAGTCAGTCACTCAGTCAGTCACTCAGTTAGTCAGTCAGTCACTCAGTCAGTCACTCAGTCAGTCACTCAGTTAGTCACTCAGTCAGTCAGTTAGTCAGTCACTCAGTCACTCACTCAGTCAGTCAGTCACTCAGTCAGTCAGTCACTCAGTCAGTTAGTTAGTCACTCAGTCATTCAGTCAGTCACTCACTCAGTCAGTCAGTCAGTCACTCAGTTAGTCACTCAGTCAGTCAGTTAGTCAGTCACTCAGTCACTCACTCAGTCAGTCAGTCACTCAGTCAGTCAGTCACTCAGTCAGTCAGTCACTCAGTCAGTCAGTCACTCAGTCAGTTAGTTAGTCACTCAGTCATTCAGTCAGTCACTCACTCAGTCAGTCAGTCAGTCACTCAGTTAGTCACTCAGTCAGTCAGTCACTCAGTCAGTCAGTCAGTCACTCAGTCACTCAGTTAGTCAGTCACTCAGTCACTCACTCAGTCAGTCAGTCACTCAGTCAGTCAGTCACTCAGTCAGTTAGTTAGTCACTCAGTCATTCAGTCAGTCACTCAGTCAGTCAGTCAGTCACTCAGTTAGTCACTCAGTCAGTTAGTTAGTCACTCAGTCACTCAGTCAGTCAGTCAGTCAGTCACTCAGTCACTCAGTTAGTAACTCAGTGAGTCACTCAGTCAGTCAGTCAGTCACTCAGTCAGTCAGTCACTCAGTCAGTCACTCAGTCAGTCACTCAGTCACTCAGTCAATCACTCAGTTAGTCACTCAGTTAGTCACTCAGTCAGTCAGTCAGTCAGTCACTCAGTCAGTCACTCAGTTAGTTAGTTAGTCACTCAGTCAGTCACTCAGTCAGTCAGTCACTCAGTCAGTCAGTCACTCAGTCAGTCACTCAGTCAGTCACTCACTCAGTCAGTCAGTCACTCAGTCAGTCACTCAGTCAGTCACTCAGTTAGTCACTCAGTTAGTCACTCACTCAGTCAGTCAGTCAGTCACTCAGTCAGTCAGTCAGTCACTCAGTCAGTCAGTCACTCAGTCAGTCAGTCACTCAGTTAGTCACTCAGTCAGTCAGTCACTCAGTCAGTCAGTCAGTCAGTCACTCAGTCACTCAGTCACTCAGTCAGTCAGTCAGACACTCAGTCACTCAGTCAGTCAGTCAGTCACTCAGTCAGTCAGTCACTCAGTCAGTCACTCAGTCAGTCAGACACTCAGTCAGTCACTCAGTCAGTCAGTCACTCAGTCAGTCAGTCACTCAGTCACTCAGTCAGTCACTCAGTCACTCAGTCACTCAGTCAGTCAGTCAGTCACTCAGTCACTCAGTCAGTCACTCAGTCAGTCACTCAGTCACTCAGTCACTCAGTCAGTTAGTTAGTCACTCAGTCAGTCAGTCATTCAGTCACTGAGTCACTCAGTTAGTCACTCAGTCAGTCAGTCAATCAGTCATTCAGTCAGTCAGTCACTCAGTCACTCACTCAGTCACTCAGTCAGTCACTCAGTCAGTCACTCACTCAGTCACTCAGTCACTCAGTTAGTCACTCAGTCAGTCAGTCAGTTAGTCACTCAGTCACTCAGTCAGTCAGTCACTCAGTCAGTCAGTCAGTTAGTCACTCAGTCACTCAGTCAGTCAGTCAGTCACTCAGTCAGTCAGTCAGTCAGTTAGTCACTCAGTCAGTCAGTCAGTCACTCAGTCAGTCAGTCAGTCAGTCACTCAGTCACTCAGTGAGTCACTCAGTCAGTCAGTCAGTCAGTCAGTCACTCAGTCACTCAGTCCCTCAGTCACTCAGTCCCTCAGTCACTCAGTCAGTCAGTCACTCAGTCAGTCAGTCAGTTAGTTAGTCACTCATTCAGTCAGTCACTCAGTCACTCAGTCACTCAGTCAGTCACTCAGTCAGTCACTCAGTCACTCAGTCACTCAGTCAGTTAGTTAGTCACTCAGTCAGTCACTCAGTCACTCAGTCAGTCAGTCACTCAGTCACTCAGTTAGTCACTCAGTGAGTCAGTCAGTCAGTCACTCAGTCACTCAGTCAGTCAGTCACTCAGTCAGTCAGTCACTCAGTCAGTTAGTTAGTCACTCAGTCAGTCACTCAGTTAGACACTCACTCAGTCAGTCAGTCACTCAGTCAGTCAGTCACTCACTCAGTCAGTCACTCAGTTAGACACTCACTCAGTCAGTCAGTCAGTCATTCAGTCAGTCAGTCACTCACTCAGTCAGTCACTCAGTTAGACACTCACTCAGTCACTCAGTCACTCAGCCACTCAGTCAGTCACTCAGTCAGTCACTCAGTCACTCAGTTAGTCACTCAGTCAGTCAGTCAGTCACTCAGTCAGTCACTCAGTCACTCAGTCAGTCAGTCATTCAGTCAGTCAGACACTCAGTCAGTCACTCAGTCAGTCACCCAGTCAGTCACTCAGTCACTCACTCAGTCACTCAGTCAGGCACTCAGTCAGTCAGTCAGTCACTCAGTTAGTCACTCACTCAGTCAGTCAGTCACTCAGTCAGTCAGTCACTCACTCAGTCAGTCAGTCACTCAGTCAGTCAGTCACTCACTCAGTCAGTCACTCAGTCACTCAGTCAGTGAGTCAGTCACTCAGTTAGTCACTCAGTCAGTCACCCAGTCAGTCACTCACTCAGTCACTCACTCAGTCACTCAGTCAGTCACTCAGTCAGTCAGTCACTCAGTCAGTCAGTCACTCAGTCAGTCAGTCAGTTAGTCACTCAGTCACTCAGTTAGTCACTCAGTCACTCAGTCAGTCACTCAGTCACTCAGTCACTCAGTCACTCACTCAGTCACTCAGTCACTCAGTCAGTCACTCAGTCACTCAGTCAGTCAGTCACTCAGTCACTCACTCAGTCACTCAGTCAGTAAGTCAGTCACTCAGTCAGTCACTCAGTCACTCAGTCACTCAGTCAGTCAGTCAGTCACTCAGACACTCACTCAGTCAGTCAGTCAGTCACTCACTCAGTCAGTCACTCAGTCACTCAGTCAGTCACTCACTCAGTCAGTCAGTCAGTCACTCAGTTAGTCAGTCACTCAGTCAGTCACTCAGTCAGTCACTCAGTCACTCAGTCAGTCACTCAGTCAGTCACTCAGTCACTCACTCAGTCAGTCAGTCAGTCAGTCAGTCACTCAGTCAGTCAGTCACTCAGTCAGTCACTCAGTCAGTCACTCAGTCACTCAGTCACTCAGTCAGTCACTCAGTCACTCAGTCAGTCACTCAGTCAGTCAGTCACTCAGTGAGTCACTCAGTCAGTCACTCAGTCAGTCAGTCAGTCAGTCACTCAGTCACTCACTCAGTCACTCAGACAGTCACTCAGTCACTCACTCAGTCAGTCAGTCAGTCACTCAGTCAGACACTAGCTCAGTCAGTCACTCACTCACTCAGTCACTCAGTCAGTCAGTCACTCAGTTAGTCACTCAGTCAGTCAGTCAGTCACTCAGTCACTCAGTCAGTCAGTCAGTCACTTAGTCACTCAGTCAGTCACTCACTCAGTCACTCAGTTAGTCACTCAGTCAGTCAGTCACTCAGTCAGTCACTCAGTCAGTCACTCAGTTAGTCACTCACTCAGTCACTCACTCAGTCAGTCAGTCACTCAGTCACTCAGTCAGTCACTCAGTCACTCAGTCACTCAGTCAGTCAGTCACTCAGTCACTCAGTCACTCAGTCAGTCACTCAGTCACTCAGTTAGTCACTCACTCAGTCACTCACTCAGTCAGTCAGTCACTCAGTCACTCACTCAGTCACTCAGTCACTCAGTCATTCACTCAGTCAGTCACTCAGACACTCACTCAGTCACTCAGTCAGTCAGTCACTCAGTCAGTCACTCAGTCACTCAGTCACTCAGTCAGTCAGTCACTCACTCAGTCACTCAGTCAGTCAGTCACTCAGTCAGTCAGTCAGTCACTCAGTCAGTCACTCAGTCAGTCAGTCACTCAGTCAGTCACTCAGTCAGTCAGTCACTCACTCAGTCAGTCACTCAGTCAGTCAGTCAGTCACTCAGTCAGTCAGTCACTCAGTCACTCAGTCAGTCACTCAGTCACTCAGTCAGTCACTCAGTCACTCACTCACTCAGTCAGTCACTCACTCACTCAGTCAGTCACTCACTCAGTCAGTCAGTAACTCAGTCACTCAGTCAGTCACTCAGTCACTCAGTCAGTCACTCAGTCAGTCAGTCACTCAGTCAGTCACTCAGTCACTCAGTCAGTCACTCAGTCACTCACTCACTCAGTCAGTCACTCACTCACTCAGTCAGTCACTCACTCAGTCAGTCAGTAACTCAGTCACTCAGTCAGTCACTCAGTCACTCAGTCAGTCACTCAGTCAGTCAGTCACTCAGTCAGTCATTCAGTCACTCAGTCAGTCACTCAGTCAGTCACTCAGTCAGTAACTCAGTCACTCAGTCAGTCACTTAGTCAGTCAGTCACTCAGTCACTCAGTCGCTCAGTCACTCAGTCAGTCACTCAGTCAGTCAGTGACTCAGTCACTCAGTCAGTCACTCAGTCACTCAGTCAGTCACTCAGTCACTCACTCACTCACTCACTCAGTCAGTCACTCACTCAGTCAGTCAGTAACTCAGTCACTCAGTCACTCACTCAGTCACTCAGTCAGTCACTCAGTCAGTCACTCAGTCAGTCAGTCAGTCACTCAGTCAGTCATTCAGTCACTCAGTCAGTCACTCAGTCAGTCACTCAGTCAGTAACTCAGTCACTCAGTCAGTCACTTAGTCAGTCAGTCACTGAGTCAGTCACTCAGTCACTCAGTCGCTCAGTCACTCAGTCAGTCACTCAGTCAGTCAGTGACTCAGTCACTCAGTCAGTCACTCAGTCAATCAGTCAGTCACTCAGTCAGTCACTCAGTCACTCAGTCAGTCAGTTACTCAGTCACTCAGTCAGTTGGTCACTCAGTCAGTTACTCACTCAGTCAGTCACTCAGTCACTCAGTCACTCACTCAGTCAGTCACTCAGACACTCACTCACTCAATCACTCACTCAGTCACTCACTCAGTCACTCAGTCAGTCACTCAGTCAGTCACTCAGTCAGTCACTCACTCAGTCACTCAGTCAGTCACTCACTCACTCAGTCAGTCACTCAGTCAGACACTCACGCAGTCAGTCATTCACTCATTCAGTCAGTCACTCACTCACTCAGTCACTCACTCAGTCACTCAGTCAGACACTTGCTCAGTCAGTCACTCACTCACTCAGTCAGTCACTGAGTCACTCGCTCAGTCACTCAGTCAGTCACTCACTCACTCAGTCACTCACTCACTCAGTCACTCAGTTACTCAGTCAGTTACTCAGTCAGTCACTCACTCAGTCACTCACTCACACGCTCACTCACTCTCACTCGCTCACCCACTCACTCACACACTCACTCTCACTCAGTCACTCACTCACACACTCACTCACTCACTCAGTTACTCACTCACTCACTCTCACTCACTCACTCACACACTCACTCACTCTCACTCAGTCACTCACTCACTTACACACTCACTCAGTTACTCACTCACTCACTCTCACTCACTCACTCACTCACTCTCACTCAGTCACTCACTCACTCACTCTCACTCACTCACACACTCACTCACACACTCTCACTCAGTCACTCACTCACTCACTCTCACTCAGTCACTCACTCACTCACACTCACTCACTCACTCTCACTCACTCACTCACACACTCACTCACTCTCTCTCAGTCACTCACTCACTCACACACTCACTCTCACTCAGTCACTCACTTACTCTCACTCACTTGCTGATGCACTCGGTCACTCGCTGACGCGTCTGTGTGTGTGTGTATGTCTGTGTGTGTCTGTGTGTGTGTCTGTGTGTGTGTCTGTGTGTGTGTCTGTGTGTGTGTCTGTGTGTGTGTGTATGTCTGTGTGTGTGTGTCTGTGTGTGTGTCTGTGTGTGTGTCTGTGTGTGTGTCTGTGTGTGTGTCTGTGTGTGTGTGTCTGTGTGTGTGTGTCTGTGTGTGTGTGTCTGTGTGTGTCTGTGTGTGTGTGTCTGTGTGTCTGTGTGTGTGTGTGTATGTGTGCGTGTGTGTGTACGTGCGTGTGTATGCGTGTGTGTGTGTGTGTGCGTGTGTGTGTACGTGCATGTGTGTGTGTGTCTGTGTGTGTGTGCGTGCGTGTGTGTGTCTGTGTGTGTGTGTGTGCGTGCGTGTGTGTGTGTATGTGTGTGTGTGTGTCTGTGTGTGCCTGTGTGTGTATGTGTGCGTGTCTGTGTGTGTGTGTGTCTGTGTGTGTGCGTGCGTGCGTGTGTGTGTGTGTGTGTCTGTGTGTGTGTGTCTGTGTGTGTGTCTGTGTGTGTGTCTGTGTGCGTGTGTCTGTGTCTGTGTAT
The DNA here is from genome assembly GCF_048934315.1 of Petromyzon marinus. Taxonomy (NCBI): domain Eukaryota; kingdom Metazoa; phylum Chordata; class Hyperoartia; order Petromyzontiformes; family Petromyzontidae; genus Petromyzon; species Petromyzon marinus. The sequence continues at coordinate 1,506,065 of NC_133738.1, forward strand.
ATGTGTGTGTGTGTGTGAGTGAGTGTGTGTGTCTGTGTGTGTGTGTGTGTCTGTCTGTGTCTGTGTGTGTCTGTGTGTGAGTGTGTCTGTGTGTGTGTGTCTGTGTATATGTGTGTGTGAGTTTGTGAGTGTGTGTCTGTGTGTGTCTCTGTCTGTGTGTGTGTGTAGGATGAGGGAGGTGGATGTGGGTCGCTACAAGGCGCTGCTCATCAAGAGCGATGGACGCTTCTCGGCGATTGGACACAAGTGTACACACTACGGAGCGCCGCTCCTCAAGGGTGAGTGAGTGTGTGCGTGTGAGTGTGTGTGTGTCTGTGTGTATATGTGTGTGTCTGTGTGTGTGAGTGTGTGTCTGTGTGTGTGTGTCTGTGTGTGTGAGTGTGTGTGTCTGTGTGTGTGAGTGTGTGTGTATATGTGTGTGTCTGTGTGTGTGAGTGTGTGTCTGTGTGTGTGTGTCTGTGTGTGTGAGTGTGTGTGTGTGTCTGTGTGTGTGAGTGTGTGTTTATATGTGTGTGTAAGTGTGTGAGTGTGTGTGTGTGTATATATGTGTATATATATTGGCTAGAGACGCGATGGGCTAGAGACGCGATTGGCTGGAGACGCGATGGGCTAGAGACGTGATTGGCTAGAGACGTGATTGGCTGGAGAGGCGATGGCCTAGTGACGCGATGGCCTAGAGACGTGATTGGCTAGAGACATGATTGGCTAGAGACGCGATGGCCTAGAGACGTGATTGGGTAGAGACGTGATTGGCTAGAGACGTGATTGGCTAGAGACGCGATTGGCTAGAGACGTGATTGGCTGGAGACGCGATTGGCTAGAGACACAATGGGCTAGAGACGCGATGGGCTAGAGAAGTGATTGGCTAGAGACGTGATTGGCTAGAGACGTGATGGCCTAGAGACGTGATTGGCTAGAGACGTGATTGGCTAGAGACGTGATTGGCTAGAGACGTGATTGGCTAGAGACGTGATTGGCTAGAGACGTGATGGCCTAGAGACGTGATTGGCTAGAGACGCGACGGGCTAGAGACGTGATTGGCTAGAGACGTGATTGGCTAGAGACGTGATTGGCTAGAGACGTGATTGGCTAGAGACGTGATTGGCTAGAGACGTGATTGGCTAGAGACGTGATTGGCTAGAGACGTGATTGGCTAGAGACGCGATTGGCTAGAGACGTGATTGGCTGGAGACGCGATTGGCTAGAGACACGATGGGCTAGAGACGCGATGGGCTAGAGACGTGATTGGCTAGAGACGTGATTGGCTAGAGACGTGATGGCCTAGAGACGTGATTGGCTAGAGACGTGATTGGCTAGAGACGTGATTGGCTAGAGACGTGATTGGCTAGAGACGTGATTGGCTAGAGACGCGATTGGCTAGAGACGTGATTGGCTGGAGACGCGATTGGCTAGAGACACGAAGGGCTAGAGACGCGATGGGCTAGAGACGTGATTGGCTAGAGACGTGATTGGCTAGAGACGTGATGGCCTAGAGACGTGATTGGCTAGAGACGCGACGGGCTAGAGACGTGATTGGCTAGAGACGTGATTGGCTAGAGACGTGATTGGCTAGAGACGTGATTGGCTAGAGACGTGATTGACTGGAGACGCGATGGCCTAGTGACGCGATGGCCTAGAGACGTGATTGGCTAGAGACGCGATGGCCTAGAGACGTGATTGGGTAGAGACGTGATTGGCTAGAGACGTGATTGGCTAGAGACGTGATTGGCTAGAGACGCGATTGGCTAGAGACGCGATTGGCTAGAGACGCGATTGGCTGGAGACGCGATTGGCTAGAGACACGATGGGCTAGAGACGCGATGGGCTAGAGACGTGATTGGCTAGAGACGTGATTGGCTAGAGACGTGATGGCCTAGAGACGTGATTGGCTAGAGACGCGACGGGCTAGAGACGTGATTGGCTAGAGACGTGATTGGCTAGAGACGTGATTGGCTAGAGACGCGATTGGCTAGAGACGTGATGGCCTAGAGACGTGATTGGCTAGAGACGCGACGGGCTAGAGACGTGATTGGCTAGAGACGTGATTGGCTAGAGACGTGATTGGCTAGAGACGCGATGGGCTAGAGACGCGATTGGCTAGAGACGTGATTGGCTAGAGACGTGATTGGCTAGAGACGTGATTGGCTAGAGACGTGATTGGCTAGAGACGTGATTGGCTAGAGACGTGATTGGCTAGAGACGTGATTGGCTAGAGACGCGATTGGCTAGAGACGTGATTGGCTGGAGACGCGATTGGCTAGAGACACGATGGGCTAGAGACGCGATGGGCTAGAGACGTGATTGGCTAGAGACGTGATTGGCTAGAGACGTGATGGCCTAGAGACGTGATTGGCTAGAGACGCGACGGGCTAGAGACGTGATTGGCTAGAGACGTGATTGGCTAGAGACGTGATTGGCTAGAGACGCGATGGGCTAGAGACGCGATTGGCTAGAGACGTGATTGGCTAGAGACGTGATTGGCTAGAGACGTGATTGGCTAGAGACGTGATTGGCTAGAGACGTGATTGGCTAGAGACGTGATTGGCTAGAGATGTGATTGGCTAGAGACGTGATTGACTAGAGACGCGACGGGCTAGAGACGTGATTGGCTAGAGACGCGATGGGCTAGAGACGCGATTGGCTAGAGACGTGATTGGCTAGAGACGTGATTGGCTAGAGACGCGATGGGCTAGAGACGTGATTGGCTAGAGACGTGATTGGCTAGAGACGTGATTGGCTAGAGACGTGATGGCCTAGAGACGTGATTGGCTAGAGACGCGACGGGCTAGAGACGTGATTGGCTAGAGACGTGATTGGCTAGAGACGTGATTGGCTAGAGACGTGATTGGCTAGAGACGTGATTGGCTAGAGACGTGATTGGCTAGAGACGTGATTGGCTAGAGACGTGATTGGCTAGAGACGCGATTGGCTAGAGACGCGATTGGCTAGAGACGTGATTGGCTGGAGACGCGATTGGCTAGAGACACGATGGGCTAGAGACGCGATGGGCTAGAGACGTGATTGGCTAGAGACGTGATTGGCTAGAGACGTGATGGCCTAGAGACGTGATTGGCTAGAGACGTGATTGGCTAGAGACGTGATTGGCTAGAGACGTGATTGGCTAGAGACGTGATTGGCTAGAGACGCGATTGGCTAGAGACGTGATTGGCTGGAGACGCGATTGGCTAGAGACACGAAGGGCTAGAGACGCGATGGGCTAGAGACGTGATTGGCTAGAGACGTGATTGGCTAGAGACGTGATGGCCTAGAGACGTGATTTGCTAGAGACGCGACGGGCTAGAGACGTGATTGGCTAGAGACGTGATTGGCTAGAGACGTGATTGGCTAGAGACGCGATTGGCTAGAGACGTGATTGGCTGGAGACGCGATTGGCTAGAGACACGAAGGGCTAGAGACGCGATGGGCTAGAGACGTGATTGGCTAGAGACGTGATTGGCTAGAGACGTGATGGCCTAGAGACGTGATTGGCTAGAGACGCGACGGGCTAGAGACGTGATTGGCTAGAGACGTGATTGGCTAGAGACGTGATTGGCTAGAGACGTGATTGGCTAGAGACGTGATTGACTGGAGACGCGATGGCCTAGTGACGCGATGGCCTAGAGACGTGATTGGCTAGAGACGCGATGGCCTAGAGACGTGATTGGGTAGAGACGTGATTGGCTAGAGACGTGATTGGCTAGAGACGTGATTGGCTAGAGACGCGATTGGCTAGAGACGCGATTGGCTAGAGACGCGATTGGCTGGAGACGCGATTGGCTAGAGACACGATGGGCTAGAGACGCGATGGGCTAGAGACGTGATTGGCTAGAGACGTGATTGGCTAGAGACGTGATGGCCTAGAGACGTGATTGGCTAGAGACGCGACGGGCTAGAGACGTGATTGGCTAGAGACGTGATTGGCTAGAGACGTGATTGGCTAGAGACGCGATTGGCTAGAGACGTGATGGCCTAGAGACGTGATTGGCTAGAGACGCGACGGGCTAGAGACGTGATTGGCTAGAGACGTGATTGGCTAGAGACGTGATTGGCTAGAGACGCGATGGGCTAGAGACGCGATTGGCTAGAGACGTCATTGGCTAGAGACGTGATTGGCTAGAGACGTGATTGGCTAGAGACGTGATTGGCTAGAGACGTGATTGGCTAGAGACGTGATTGGCTAGAGACGTGATTGGCTAGAGACGCGATTGGCTAGAGACGTGATTGGCTGGAGACGCGATTGGCTAGAGACACGATGGGCTAGAGACGCGATGGGCTAGAGACGTGATTGGCTAGAGACGTGATTGGCTAGAGACGTGATGGCCTAGAGACGTGATTGGCTAGAGACGCGACGGGCTAGAGACGTGATTGGCTAGAGACGTGATTGGCTAGAGACGTGATTGGCTAGAGACGCGATGGGCTAGAGACGCGATTGGCTAGAGACGTGATTGGCTAGAGACGTGATTGGCTAGAGACGTGATTGGCTAGAGACGTGATTGGCTAGAGACGTGATTGGCTAGAGACGTGATTGGCTAGAGATGTGATTGGCTAGAGACGTGATTGACTAGAGACGCGACGGGCTAGAGACGTGATTGGCTAGAGACGCGATGGGCTAGAGACGCGATTGGCTAGAGACGTGATTGGCTAGAGACGTGATTGGCTAGAGACGCGATGGGCTAGAGACGTGATTGGCTAGAGACGTGATTGGCTAGAGACGTGATTGGCTAGAGACGTGATGGCCTAGAGACGTGATTGGCTAGAGACGCGACGGGCTAGAGACGTGATTGGCTAGAGACGTGATTGGCTAGAGACGTGATTGGCTAGAGACGTGATTGGCTAGAGACGTGATTGGCTAGAGACGTGATTGGCTAGAGACGTGATTGGCTAGAGACGCGATTGGCTAGAGACGCGATTGGCTAGAGACGTGATTGGCTGGAGACGCGATTGGCTAGAGACACGATGGGCTAGAGACGCGATGGGCTAGAGACGTGATTGGCTAGAGACGTGATTGGCTAGAGACGTGATGGCCTAGAGACGTGATTGGCTAGAGACGTGATTGGCTAGAGACGTGATTGGCTAGAGACGTGATTGGCTAGAGACGTGATTGGCTAGAGACGCGATTGGCTAGAGACGTGATTGGCTGGAGACGCGATTGGCTAGAGACACGAAGGGCTAGAGACGCGATGGGCTAGAGACGTGATTGGCTAGAGACGTGATTGGCTAGAGACGTGATGGCCTAGAGACGTGATTGGCTAGAGACGCGACGGGCTAGAGACGTGATTGGCTAGAGACGTGATTGGCTAGAGACGTGATTGGCTAGAGACGTGATTGGCTAGAGACGTGATTGACTGGAGACGCGATGGCCTAGTGACGCGATGGCCTAGAGACGTGATTGGCTAGAGACGCGATGGCCTAGAGACGTGATTGGGTAGAGACGTGATTGGCTAGAGACGTGATTGGCTAGAGACGTGATTGGCTAGAGACGCGATTGGCTAGAGACGCGATTGGCTAGAGACGCGATTGGCTGGAGACGCGATTGGCTAGAGACACGATGGGCTAGAGACGCGATGGGCTAGAGACGTGATTGGCTAGAGACGTGATTGGCTAGAGACGTGATGGCCTAGAGACGTGATTGGCTAGAGACGCGACGGGCTAGAGACGTGATTGGCTAGAGACGTGATTGGCTAGAGACGTGATTGGCTAGAGACGCGATTGGCTAGAGACGTGATGGCCTAGAGACGTGATTGGCTAGAGACGCGACGGGCTAGAGACGTGATTGGCTAGAGACGTGATTGGCTAGAGACGTGATTGGCTAGAGACGCGATGGGCTAGAGACGCGATTGGCTAGAGACGTGATTGGCTAGAGACGTGATTGGCTAGAGACGTGATTGGCTAGAGACGTGATTGGCTAGAGACGTGATTGGCTAGAGACGTGATTGGCTAGAGACGTGATTGGCTAGAGACGCGATTGGCTAGAGACGTGATTGGCTGGAGACGCGATTGGCTAGAGACACGATGGGCTAGAGACGCGATGGGCTAGAGACGTGATTGGCTAGAGACGTGATTGGCTAGAGACGTGATGGCCTAGAGACGTGATTGGCTAGAGACGCGACGGGCTAGAGACGTGATTGGCTAGAGACGTGATTGGCTAGAGACGTGATTGGCTAGAGACGCGATGGGCTAGAGACGCGATTGGCTAGAGACGTGATTGGCTAGAGACGTGATTGGCTAGAGACGTGATTGGCTAGAGACGTGATTGGCTAGAGACGTGATTGGCTAGAGACGTGATTGGCTAGAGATGTGATTGGCTAGAGACGTGATTGACTAGAGACGCGACGGGCTAGAGACGTGATTGGCTAGAGACGCGATGGGCTAGAGACGCGATTGGCTAGAGACGTGATTGGCTAGAGACGTGATTGGCTAGAGACGCGATGGGCTAGAGACGTGATTGGCTAGAGACGTGATTGACTAGAGACGTGATTGGCTAGAGACGCGATTGGCTAGAGACGTGATTGGCTAGAGACGTGATGGCCTAGAGACGTGATTAGCTAGAGACGCGACGGGCTAGAGACGTGATTGGCTAGAGACGTGATTGGCTAGAGACGTGATTGGCTAGAGACGCGATGGGCTAGAGACGCGATTGGCTAGAGACGTGATTGGCTAGAGACGTGATTGGCTAGAGACGTGATTGGCTAGAGACGTGATTGGCTAGATACGTGATTGGCTAGAGACGTGATTGGCTAGAGACGTGATTGGCTAGAGACGCGATTGGCTAGAGACGTGATTGGCTGGAGACGCGATTGGCTAGAGACACGATGGGCTAGAGACGCGATGGGCTAGAGACGTGATTGGCTAGAAACGTGATTGGCTAGAGACGTGATGGCCTAGAGACGTGATTGGCTAGAGACGCGACGGGCTAGAGACGTGATTGGCTAGAGACGTGATTGGCTAGAGACGTGATTGGCTACAGACGCGATGGGCTAGAGACGCGATTGGCTAGAGACGTGATTGGCTAGAGACGTGATTGGCTAGAGACGTGATTGGCTAGAGACGTGATTGGCTAGAGACGTGATTGGCTAGAGACGTGATTGACTAGAGACGCGACGGGCTAGAGACGTGATTGGCTAGAGACGCGATGGGCTAGAGACGTGATTGGCTAGAGACGTGATTGGCTAGAGACGTGATTGGCTAGAGACGCGATGGGCTAGAGACGTGATTGGCTAGAGACGTGATTGGCTAGAGACGTGATTGGCTAGAGACGTGATTGGCTAGAGACGCGATGGCCTAGAGATGTGATTGGCTAGAGACGCGATTGGCTAGAGACGTGATGGGCTAGAGACGCGACGGTCTAGAAACGCGACGGGCTAGAGACGTGATTGGCTGGAGACGCGACGGGCTAGAGACGTGATTGGCTAGAGACGCGACGGGCTAGAGACGTGATTGGCTAGAGACGTGATTGGCTGGAGACGCGATGGCCTAGTGACGCGATGGCCTAGAGACGTGATGCGATTGGCTATAGACGCGATGGCCTAGAGACGTGATTGGCTAGAGACGTGATGTGATTGGCTAGAGACGTGATGGGCTAGAGACGTGATTGGCTAGAGACGCGACTGGCTAGAGACGCGACGGGTTAGAGATGTGATGGGCTAGAGACGTGATTGGCTAGAGACGCGATGGCCTAGAGACGTGATTGGCTATAGACGCGATGGCCTAGAGACGTGATTGGCTAGAGACGTGATTGGCTAGTGACGTGATTGGCTAGAGACGCGATGGCCTAGAGACGTGATTGGCTAGAGACGCGACGGGCTAGAGACATGATTGGCTAGAGACGTGACTGGCTAGAGACGGGATGGCCTAGAGACGTGATTGGCTGGAGACGCGACGGGCTAGAGACGTGATTGGCTAGAGACGTGATTGGCTAGTGACGTGATTGGCTAGAGACGCGATGGCCTAGAGACGTGATTGGCTAGAGACGCGACGGGCTAGAGACGTGATTGGCTAGAGACGTGATGGGCTAGAGACGCGACGGGCTAGAGACGTGATTGGCTAGAGACGCGACGGGCTAGAGACGTGATTGGCTGGAGACGCGACGGGCTAGAGACGTCATTGGCTAGAGACGCGATGGCCTAGAGACGTGATTGGCTAGAGACGCGATGGCCTAGAGACGTGATTGGCTAGAGACGCGACGGGCTAGAGACGTGATTGGCTAGAGACGCGATGGCCTAGAGACGTGATTGGCTAGAGACGCGATGGCCTAGAGACGTGATTGGCTAGAGACGCGACGGGCTAGAGACGTGATTGGCTAGAGACGCGACGGGCTAGAGACGTGATTGGCTGGAGACGCAATGTGATTGGCTAGAGACGTGATTAGCTAGAGACGTGATTGGCTGGAGACGCGATGTGCCTCCCCTAGGAGTGCTGTGTGGTCAGCGTGTCCGTTGCCCCTGGCACGGCGCCTGCTACGACGTCCACAGCGGAGACATTGAAGAGTTCCCAGGCCTCGACAGCCTGCCCTGCTTCCAGGCGAGCACTCGGCCTGCACCCACTCTGTGTGTAGCACACACACGCTGTGGTTCACACTCACCCACTACTCACTCACCTACTCACCTACACACTCACCTACTCACTCACCTACTCACCTACTCACTCACCTACTCACCTACTCACTCACTCACCTAGTCACTCACCTACTCACTCACTCACTCACCTACTCACCTACTCACTCACCTACTCACCTACTCACTCACCTACTCACCTACTCACTCACCTACTCACCTACTCACTCACCCACTCACCTACTCACTCACCCACTCACCCACTCACCTACTCACTCACCTACACACTCACCTACTCACCTACTCACTCACTCACTCACCTACTCACTCACCTACACACTCACCTACTCACTCACCTACTCACTCACCTACTCACTCACCTACTCACTCACCTACACACTCACCTACTCACCTACTCACCCACCTACTCACCTACTCACTCACCTACTCACTCACCTACTCACTCAATCACTCACTCACCTACTCACTCACCTACTCACTCAATCACTCACTCACCTACTCACCTACTCACTCACTCACCTACTCACTCACCTACTCACCTACTCACTCACCTACTCACCTACACACCTACTCACTCACCTACTCACTCACTTACTCACTCACCTACACAATCACCTACTCACTCACCTACACACTCACCTACTCACTCACCTACTCACTCACCTACTCACTCACCTACTCACTCACCTACTCACTCACCTACACACTCACCTACTCACTCAATCACTCACTCACCTATTCACTCACCTACTCACTCATCTACTCACTCACCTACTCACTCACCTACTCACTCACCTACTCACTCACCTACACACTCACCTACTCACCTACACACTCACCTACTCACCTACTCACCTACTCACTCACCCACTCACCTACTCACTCACCCACTCACCCACTCACCTACTCACTCACCTACACACTCACCTACTCACCTACTCACTCACTCACTCACCTACTCACTCACCTACACACTCACCTACTCACTCACCTACTCACTCACCTACTCACTCACCTACTCGCTCACCTACACACTCACCTACTCACCTACTCACCCACCTACTCACCTACTCACTCACCTACTCACTCACCTACTCACTCAATCACTCACTCACCTACTCACTCACCTACTCACTCAATCACTCACTCACCTACTCACCTACTCACTCACCTACTCACTCACCTACTCACCTACTCACTCACCTACTCACCTACACACCTACTCACTCACCTACTCACTCACTTACTCACTCACCTACACAATCACCTACTCACTCACCTACACAATCACCTACTCACTCACCTACACACTCACCTACTCACTCACCTACTCACTCACCTACTCACTCACCTACTCACTCACCTACTCACTCACCTACACACTCACCTACTCACTCAATCACTCACTCACCTACTCACTCACCTACTCACTCACCTACACACTCACCTACTCACTCACCTACTCACTCACCTACTCACTCACCTACACACTCACCTACTCACCTACTCACTCACCTACTCACCTACTCACTCACCTACTCACTCACCTACTCACTCACCTACTCACCCACTCACTCACTCACCGACCCACTCACTCAACGATCCACATACTCACCTAATCACCCACTCACCTGCTGACCCACCAACTTAATCACTCACCCACTCACCCACCCACACTCTGTGGTTCACGCTGTGGGTACATACACAGCCCTGCTAGAGGCTACCTGGGGTAGCTTTGTCTGTGTGTGGTGTGTGTAGTACATAGACACTGCTGATGCTACTCGCTACTAACAGCACTTGCTTCTACAGCCCTGCTAGAGGCTACCTGGGGGAGCTTTGTCTGTGTGTGTGGTGTGTGTAGTACATAGACACTGCTGCTGCTACTCGCTAGCTAACAGCACTTGCCCCTACAGCCCTGCTAGAGGCTACCTGGGGGAGCTTTGTCTGTGGTGTGTGTGCAGTACGTAGACACCGCTAACAGCACTTGCCGCTACAGGCCTGCTAGAGGCTACCTGGGGTAGCTTTGCCTGTGCGTGGTGTGTGTAGTACATAGACACTGCTGCTGCTACTCGCTACTAACAGCACTTGCCCCTACAGCCCTGCTAGAGGCTACCTCGGGTAGCTTTGTCTTTATCTGTGTGTATCTGTGTGTGTGTGTCTGTGTGTCTGTGTATGTGTGTGTCTGTGTATGTGTGTGTCTGTGTGTCTGTGTGTGTGTGTGTATCTGTGTGTGTGTATCTGTGTGTATCTGTGTGTGTGTATCTGTGTGTGTCTCTGTGTGTGTATCTGTGTGTGTGTATCTGTGTGTGTGTGTGTATCTGTGTGTGTATCTGTGTCTAGTGAGGAGTGATAGTGTAGCGGTTAGCGCTACGCTGCGCTATGAACCTGGCGACCCGGGTTCGATTCCCGCTCACGGCCAACACCACCGGTGACGATTATCTGAACCGGTCCCGGGCCTCCCCTAGGTCGACTCAGCCTCAAATGAGTACCTGGTGTAGCGGTGTGTAAACATCTCCACTGGGGAGACAAAGGCGGTCGGGCGTGGTGCTGGCCACCCACCCCCTCGTGTACCGTTCAGGCCTTCATAGGTACTCGCTAACAGCACTTGCCCCTACAGTCTGTTAAGGCTACACGGGGGATCTTTGTCTTTTTGTCACACAGGTCAAAGTTGAGAAAAATCGAGTGATCGTGCGAGCTAGTGAAAAGGTAAGTGTGGTGATGGTGGTGGTGGTGACGGTGGTGGTGATGGTGGTGGTGATGGTAGTGATGGTGGTGGTGGTGACGGTGGTGGTGACGGTGGTGGTGATGGTGGTGGTGATGGTAGTGATGATGGTGGTGGTGACGGTAGTGATGATGGTGGTGGTGGTGGTGATGATGGTGCTGGTGACGGTGGTGACGGTGGTGATGGTTGTGGTGGTGATGGTGGTATTGGCGATGATGATGGTGGTGATGGTGGTGTTGATGGTGGTGATGGTAGTGATGATGGTGGTGGTGGTGATGGTGGTGGTGATGGTGTTGATGATGATGGTGTTGATGGTGGTGATGGTAGTGATGATGGTGGTGGTGGTAGTGATGATGGTGGTGGTGGTGATGATGGTGGTGGTAGTGATGATAGTGGTGGTGATGGTGATGGTGGTGGTGATGGTGTTGATGGTGGTGGTGGTGGTGGTGATGGTAGTGATGATGGTGGTGGTGGTAGTGATGATGGTGGTGGTGATGATGGTGCTGGTGACGGTGGTGACGGTGGTGACGGTGGTGATGGTTGTGGTGGTGATGGTGGTATTGGCGATGATGATGATGGTGGTGATGGTGGTGGTGATGATTATGCTGATGTTACTGCTACTGCTTATAATGATGCAGCTGATGATGTTGCTGATGCTACTGATGATGATGATGATGTTACTGATGCTACTGATGATGATGTTGCTACTGCTGCTGATGATGATGTTGCTGATGCTACTGATGATGATGTTGCTACTGCTGCTGATGATGTTGTTGATGTTGTTACTGATGCTACTGATGGTGCTACTGATGATGATAATGTTGCTGATGCTACTGATGATGATGTTACTGATGATGATGTTACTGATGATGATGTTGATGTTGCTATTGATGCTACTGATGATGATGTTGCTACTGATGCTGCTGATGGTGCTACTGATGATGTTGCTGATGCTACTGAGGATGATGTTGATGATGTTGATGTTGCTATTGATGCTACTGATGATGATGATGTTAATGATGATGACGATGATGATGCTACTGATGATGATGTTGTTGATGCTACTGATGATGATGTTACTGATGATGATGATGATGTTGATGATGATGATGTTGATGATGATGATGATGTTGACGTTGATGATGATGTTACTGATGATGTTGATGATGATGATGTTACTGATGATGATGTTACTGATGATGATGTTACTGATGATGATGTTGATGATGTTGTTACTTCAGGAGTTGCAGATGCAGAAGCGAGTTCGCTCCATGTGCCGTCAAGAGCCTAGCAACACGAATCAGATCCTCATCATCGGAGGAGGTCACACACTTACACTTACACACTTACACACTTACACTTACACACTTACACACACTTACACACTTACACTTACACTCATAGACACACTTACACACTTACACACTTACACTTACACTCATACACACACTTACACACTTACACTTACACTCACACACACACTTACACACTTACACTTACACTCATACACACTCACTTACACACTTACACTTACACACTTAGACTTACACACTTACACTCATACACACACTTACACACTTACACTTACACACACTTACACACTTACACTTACACTCATACACACTTACACAATTACACTTACACTCATACACACACTTACACACTTACATACTTACACACTCACACTTACACACTTACACTTACACTCAGACACACTCACTTACACACTTACACTTACACACTTAGACTTACACACTTACACACTTACACTCATACACACACTTACACACTTACACTTACACACACTTACACACTTACACTTACACTCGATACACACTTACACAATTACACTTACACTCATACACACACTTACACACTTACATACTTACACACTCACACTTACACACTTACACACTTACACTTACACTCAGACACACTCTTACACACTTACACTTACACTCATACACACACTTACACACTTACACACTCACACTTACACACTTACACACTTACACTCACACTCATACACACACTTACACACTCACACTTACTCACACTTACACACTTACACTCACACTCATACACACACTTACACACTCACTTACACTTACACTCATACACACACTCACTTACACACTTACACACTCACACTTACACTCATACACACACTTACACACTTACACACTTACACTCATACACACACTTACACACTTACACTTACACTCATACACACACTTACACACTCACTTACACTTACACTCATACACACACTTACACACTTACACTTACACTCACTTACACTTACACACTTACACACACTTACACACTTACACTTACACTCATACACACACTTACACACTTACACTTACACTCATACACACACTTACACACTTACACACTTACACTTACACTCATACACACACTTACACACTTACACTTACACTCATACACACACTTACACACTTACACTTACACTCATACACGCACTTACACACTTACACACTTACACTTACACTCATACACACACTTACACACTTACACTCATACACACTCACACTTACACACTTACACTCATACACACTTACACACTTACACAATTACACTTACACTCATACACACACTTACACACTTACATACTTACACACTCACACTTACACACTTACACACTTACACTCATACACACACTTACACACTTACACACTTACACTTACACTCATACACACACTTACACACTCACACACACACACTTACACACACACACACTTACACACTTACACTTACACACACTTACACATTTACACTTACACACACTTACACATTTACACTTACACACACTTACACACTTACACTTACACTCATACACACTCACACACACTTACACACACTTACACTTACACACACTTACACACTTACACTTACACACACTTACACATTTACACTTACACACACTTACACACTTACACTTACACTCATACACACTCACACACACTTACACACTTACACTTACACACACTTACACATTTACACACACACACTTACACACACTCACACACACACACACACTCATACACACTCACACTTACTTACACTCACTTACACTTACACACTTACACACACTTGCACACTTACACACACTTACACTTACACACACTTACACACTTACACTTACACTCATACACACTCACACACACTTACACACACTTACACACACACACACTTACACACACTTACACACACACACTTACACACACACACTTACACACACTCACACTTACACTCATACACACTCACACTTACACACACTCACACTTACACTCATAACACTTCACATACACACACACTTACACTTACACTAACTTACACACTTACACTTACACACTTACACTTACACACTTACACACTTACACACACTCACACACTCACTCACTCACACACACACACTTACACACACTAACACTTACACACACTTACACATACTTCCACTTACACACTTACACACTCACACTTACTTACACACACTTACACTTACTTACACACACTCACACTTACACTCATACACACACACACTCACACACTTACACTCATACACACACTTACACTCACTTACACACTCACACACACACTTACACTCATACACTTACACACACACACTTTAACTCATACACACACACTTACTTACACACACTTACACACTTACACACACTCACACACACACACACTTACACTCATACACACACTCACACACACACTTACACTCATACACACACTCAGACATACTGACACTCATACACTCATACACTCACTCACACACTCACTCACACACTCACTCACTCAATCACACACTCACACACTCACTCATACACTCATACACTCACTCATACACTCACTCACTCACACACTCATACACTCACTCACTCATACACTCACTCACTCACACACTCACTCACTCACACACTCACTCATACACACTCACTCACTCACACACTCACACTCATACACTCATACACTCACTCATACACTCACTCACTCACTCACACACTCACTCATACACTCACTCACACACTCACACACTCACACTCATACACTCATACACTCACTCACTCACTCACACACTCACTCATACACTCACTCACTCATACACTCACACACTCACTCACACACTCACTCATACACTCACTCACTCACTCATACACTCATACACTCACACACTCACTCACACACTCACTCACTCACTCACACACTCACTCACTCACACACTCACACACTCACTCACTCACTCATACACTCACTCACTCATACACTCATACACTCACTCACACACTCACTCATACACTCACTCACTCATACACTCACACACTCACTCACACACTCACTCATACACTCACTCATACACTCATACACTCACTCATACACTCATACACTCACACACTCACTCACACACTCACTCACTCACACACTCACTCACTCACACACTCACTCACTCACTCATACACTCACTCACTCATACACTCATACACTCACTCACACACTCACTCATACACTCACTCACTCATACACTCACACACTCACTCACTCACACACTCACTCATACACTCACTCATACACTCATACACTCACTCACTCACTCATACACACACTCACTCACTCACACACACACTCACACACTCACTCACTCACACACTCACTCATACACTCACTCACTCACTCATACACTCATACACTCACACACTTACTCACACACTCACTCACTCATACACTCACACACTCACACACTCGCACACACTCACAGACACACTCACACACACACACTCACTCTACCACTCACACACTCACACACTCACACACAGTCACACACACACTCACACACACTCACACACTCATACACTCACACACTCACACACTCACACACACTCACACACACACTCACACACTCACACACACTCACTCACACACTCACTCACACACGCACACACTCACACACCCACTCACTCACACACTCACTCACACACTCACTTACTCACACACACTCATACACACACACTCACACACACTCAGTCACTCACACACTCACACACTCATACACTCATACACTCACACACTCACACACTCACTCACACACTCACACACTCACTCACACACTCACACACACTCACAGACTCACACACTCACTCACTCATACACTCACACACTCACTCACCCACTCACTCACTCACACACTCACACACTCACTCACTCATACACTCACTCACACACACATACACTCACTCACACACTCACTCACACACACTCACACACACACTCACTCACACTCACTCACTCACACACACACTCACACACTCACACACTCATGAACTCATACACTCACACACTCACTCGCACACTCACAGACACACTCACACACTCACACACACACTCAGACACACACACACTCACACATACACTCACTCACACACTCACTCATACACTCACTCACACACTCACTCATACACTCACTCACTCATACACACACTCACTCACACACTCACTCACACACACACTCACACACTCACACACACACTCAACAACAACAACAACAACCGCCATTCACCACTAAGTGGCGGTGACGTCACCACGACGCTTGTGCCAGGCTATGTGCACCCTGAGGCCACGTGAAGTGTCGAACGCCCGCTGGCAGGAGGTCACGGGGCAGACCCAGGTGCCACGGGTCGACTGACTGAGATGACTGGCTGATGCACCACCTGTGCCCCCTACTGTGCCAACCTGCTGTGCTTTAGCCACCCGGCGCTCCGCTCGCTGTTGTGAGCGTCGCTCCTCCGCCCTCCGTTGTTGTTGGAGGGCGACTGCCTCCAACTGCCCAGTAGCATCCTTCACGAGCCTCCTCCACAGAGGCCGATCTTGACACCGCTGGTACCAGTCATCGGCAAGTCCACTCAGCTCCACGTCCTCCTGTACCACATCACTCCATCTCTTCTCTAGCCCGTGCCGCGCCCGCTTAGCCCCCTCAATCCGGCCAAACAAAAGCTGTTTCGGCATGCGGTGGCTGGGCATGCGGGCTACATGACCCAGCCATCGCAGCCTTGCCTGCCGGAGGAGCTCACCGATGGGACCCTGCCCAGATCTTTCAAGGATTTGTGAGCTCCTCACACAATCCAGTCTGGTTAAACCCAGGATGGATCGTAGGCAGGCCAGCCTAAATGTTTCTAACCGGCGAAGATGTTCCATTAGGGGGGTCCACGTTTTGCAAGCGTAGAGAAGGGAGGGAATGACCGTGGCCGAGAAGACCTGAAGCTTAGTGCGGAGCGACAGACCAGGTAGCTTCCACACAGCGTTACGTAACCGATGAAAAGATATTGCCGCTCGACTGATTCGGAGTGAGACCTCTGCTGTTAAACTGGAGCCAGTCATAAGCACACTGCCCAGGTATGGGAAACTCTCCACTCTCTCCACAACTGCCCCATCACCGATTGGGAGTTGTGGGGGTGGAGTGTCCGATGGTACAAAATACCCAGGCAGGTGCTTAGTTTTGGTGGGGCTGATGGTAAGGCCCCACCTCTTAGTGGCACGCTCCAGTCTCAGCAGCAGCGTCTCCAACTCCTCCTCTGACTGAGCAGCTATTACCAAATCATCGGCATACATAACGTGGTTGAGCAATAGGGAGCCATCCCTTGACCGCACCCGGGCATCGATTAGCCTCCCATTATATCTGTACCATATGGAGATTCCCCCGGTACAGCTATTGAAGGCTTCACGAACTACGTGGTCAAAATAGATGTTAAATAATGTGGGAGCCAGAGGACATCCCTGTCGCACCCCAAGGTGTACAGGGAATGGCTCTGACTCCCGGCCACGTAGTTTTACCCGGGCCCGCTCACCATCATGAAGGTCCTTAATGATCGTGAGCAGAGGGTCAGGTACTCCAAAAGCACGAAGAACGACCCAGAGCCCAGGCCTACTGATGGTATCATAGGCCTTGACCAGGTCAATAAAGCAGAGATGTAGGTCTTGTTGGAATTCCCTACACCTCTGCTGTAGCAGACGGACAGAAAATATGGCATCTGTGCAGGACCACCCTTTCCTGAAACCGCATTGGGGCTCCGCAAGCCTCTCCTCAGCGTGCCTGGCAAGGCGATGCTGAATAATCCTTGCCAGGACCTTTCCCGGCACACTGAGGAGTGAGATGCCCCTGTAGTTGTTACAGTCTGTGCGGTCCCCCTTCTTAAAAAGGGGGACCACCAGGGCATCCTTCCAATCCTGCAGAACCCGTCCAGTGGTCCAGACTGTTGTTATGATGTCATATAGGGCAGTCTGTGCACAAACGCCACCCTCCCTCAGCATTTCGCTTGGGAGATCATCTCTGCCCGCTGCCTTTCCTGGTCTCAGACTCTGGATCGCCTTCAATACTTCCTCAGCAGATGGCACCTCAGCCAGCCACTCACAGGGGGTGACTTCATCCAATATTTGAGGCACCGCAGCCTCAGCAGGGTCATCCTCACTTTGTGCCACGATGTTTTCCTGGCTGAGGGATTTTCCTCCCCCAGGACCTCACAGAAATGCTCAGCAAATCTGCGAACCTGTTCCTGGGGGTCGGAAATTGGATCACCGTTTTTTCCCCCTAATGATGGTAATAGGTGTGGCGCTGCAGGTTACTTTTTTGATGGAGTTAAATAGAGATTTGTGATCACGGGCCACTGAGGCAGACTCCATCTCCTCAGCAACCCGCGACCACCACCCATCCTTGCAGCGCCTCACGGCTCTCCGAACCTCCGAGCGAAGGCT
>NC_133738.1:1530135-1595135 GCF_048934315.1 Petromyzon marinus
TACAGCGTGCCCCTCTAGGGGGGCGGTGCTACACCCACACCAGTGTGGTGTCAGCGGTGTCGTTGTGCCGCTACAGCGTGCCCCTCTAGGGGGGCGGTACAACACCCACACCGCTGGTGGTATCTCTACGCCGCTACAGCGTGCCCCTCTAGGGGGGCGGTACAACACCCACACCGCTGTGGTGTCAGCGGTGTTGTTCCACCACTAGACTGCACCCACCTACCTTCCCACCCACCAACCCACCCACCTACCCAGCCATCATCCCACCCACCTACCCACCCACCAATCTACTCACCTACCCACCCACCTACCCACCCACCTACCCAGCCACCAACCCACCCACCTACCCAGCCACCTACCCACCCACCTACCCACCTACCTACCCAGCCACCAACCCAACCACCAACCCACCCACCTACCCACCCACCTACCCACCCACCAACCCACCCACCTACCCAGACACCAACCCACCCACCTACCCACCCACCTACCCACCCACCTACCCACCCATCTACCCAGCCACCAACCCACCCACATTCCCAACCACCAACCCACCCACCTACCCACCCACCTACCCACCCATCTACCCAGCCACCAACCCACCCACCTACCCAGCCACCAACCCAACCACCTACCCACCCACCTACCCACCTACTTACCCAGCCACCAACCCACCCACCTACCCACCAACCTACCCACCTATCTACCCACCCACCAACCAACCCACATACCCACCCACCTACCCACCCACCTACCCACCAACCTACCCACCTATCTACCCACCCACCTACCCACCCACCTACCCACCCACCTACCCACCCACTCACCTACCCACCCACCAACCTACCCACCAACCTACCCACCTACCCACCCACCCACCTTCCCACCCACCAACCCACCCACCTACCCACCCACCCACCTACCCACCCACCCACCCACCCACCTACCCACCCACATACCCACACACCTACCCACCCACCTACCTACCCACCCACCTACCCACCCACCAACCTACCAACCCACCTACCCACCCACCCACCTACCCACCCACCTACCCACCCACCCACCTACCCACCCACCCACCTACCCACCAACCTATGAAACAACTCACACACGTGTCTCCCCATGTCCCCCCATCACACCCGTCCCCTCCCCTCGTACCCCTGTGAGTGAGTGAGTGGGTGAGTAGGTGAGTGAGTGAGTGAGTGGGTGAGTGGGTGAGAGGGTGAGTGAGTGAGTGAGTGGGCGAGTGAGTGGGTGGGTGAGTGAGTGAGTGGGTGAGTGAGTGGGTGAGTGAGTGGGTGAGTGAGTGGGTGAGTGGGTTAGTGAGTGGGTGAGTGGGTTAGTGAGTGGGTGAGTAGGTGAGTGGGTTAGTGAGTGGGTGAGTGGGTGAGTGGGTTAGTGAGTGGGTGAGTGGGTGAGTGGGTTAGTGAGTGGGTGAGTGGGTGAGTGGGTTAGTGAGTGGGTGAGTGGGTTAGTGAGTGGGTGAGTAGGTGAGTGAGTGAGTGGGTGAGTAGGTGAGTGAGTGAGTGGGTGAGTGGGTGAGAGAGTGGGTGAGTGAGTGGGTGAGTAGGTGAGAGAGTAGGTGAGTGGGTTAGTGAGTGGGTGAGTGAGTGGGTGAGTGAGTGGGTGAGAGAGTGGGTGAGAGAGTGGGTGAGTAGGTGAGTGAGTGGGTGAGTGAGTGAGTGAGTGGGCGAGTGGGTGAGTGAGTGAGTGAGTGGGCGAGTGAGTGAGTGGGCGAGTGGGTGAGTGGGTGAGTGAGTGGGTGAGTGAGTGGGTGGTTGAGTGGGTGAGTGAGTGGGTGAGTGAGTGGGTGAGTGAGTGGGTGAGAGAGTAGGTGAGAGAGTAGGTGAGAGAGTAGGTGAGTAGGTGAGTGGGTGAGTGGGTTAGTGAGTGGGCGAGTGGGTTAGTGAGTGGGTGAGTGAGTGGGTGAGTAGGTGAGTGAGTAGGTGAATAGGTGAGTGAGTGGGTGAGTGGGTGAGTAGGTGAGTGAGTGGGTGAGTAGGTGAGTAGGTGAGTGAGTGGGTGAGTGAGTGAGTGGGTTAGTGAGTGGGTGAGTGTGTAAGTGAGTGGGTGAGTGGGTTAGTGAGTGGGTTAGTGAGTGGGTGAGTGGGTTAGTGAGTGGGTGAGTGGGTGAGTGAGTGGGTGAGTGAGTAGGTGAGTAGGTGAGTGAGTGGGTGAGTAGGTGAGTGGGTGAGTGAGTGAGTGGGTGAGTGAGTGGGTGGGTGAGTGAGTGGGTGGGTGAGTGAGTGGGTGAGTGAGTGGGTGTGTGGGTGAGTGAGTGAGTGGGTGGGTGAGTGAGTGGGTGGGTGAGTGGGTGAGTGAGTGGGTGGGTGAGTGGGTGAGTGAGTGGGTGAGTGGGTGAGTGAGTGGGTGGGTGAGTGAGTGGGTGAGTGAGTGGGTGGGTGAGTGGGTGAGTGAGTGGGTGAGTGAGTGGGTGGGTGAGTGAGTGAGTGAGTGGGTGAGTGGGTTAGTGAGTGGGTGAGTGGGTGAGTGGGTTAGTGAGTGGGTGAGTAGGTGAGTGGGTTAGTGAGTGGGTGAGTAGGTGAGTGAGTAGGTGAGTAGGTGAGTGAGTGGGTGAGTGGGTGAGTAGGTGAGTGAGTGAGTGGGTGAGTGGGTGAGTAGGTGAGTGAGTTAGTGAGTGGGTGAGTAGGTGAGTGAGTAGGTGAGTGGGTGCGTAGGTGAGTGAGTTAGTGAGTGGGTGAGTGGGTTAGTGAGTGGGTGAGTGGGTGAGTAGGTGAGTGAGTAGGTGAGTGAGTGGGTGAGTAGGTGAGTGAGTAGGTGAGTGAGTGGGTGAGTAGGTGAGTGAGTAGGTGAGTGAGTGAGTGGGTGAGTGGGTTAGTGAGTGGGTGAGTAGGTGAGTGAGTAGGTGAGTGAGTAGGTGAGTGAGTGGGTGAGTAGGTGAGTGAGTGAGTGGGTGAGTGGGTGAGTAGGTGAGTGAGTGAGTGAGTAGGTGAGTGAGTAGGTGAGTGAGTGAGTGGGTGAGTAGGTGAGTGAGTGGGTGAGTGGGTGAGTGGGTTAGTGAGTGGGTGAGTGACTGGGTGAGTGAGTGAGTGAGTGACACGGGCTACAGAATAGATGGGCTGACGTGTACCCCTCCCTGTGCCCCCCTCCTCCCCCCGTGCCCCCCCCTGTGCCCCCCCGTGCCCCCCCCTGCCCCCCAGGACCTGCTAGTGTGGTTTGTGCTGAGACGCTGAGGCAGGAAGGCTTCACCGGCCTGGTGACGATGATCACTCGCGAGCACTTCCACCCCTACGACAGGCCCAAGCTGAGCAAGGTGACTAACTAGCACTAACTAGCACTAACTAGCACTAACTAGCACTCACAAGCACTAACTAGCACTAACTAGCACTAACTAGCACTAACTAGCACTCACTAGCACTAACTAGCACTAACTAGCACTAACTAGCACTAACTAGCACTAACTATCACTCGCGAGCACTTCCACCCCTACGACAGGCCCAAGCTGAGCAAGGTGACTAACTAGCACTAACTAGCACTAACTAGCACTAACTAGCACTCACTAGCACTAACTAGCACTAACTAGCACTAACTAGCACTAACTAGCACTCACTAGCACTAACTAGCACTAACTAGCACTAACTAGCACTAACTATCACTCGCGAGCACTTCCACCCCTACGACAGGCCCAAGCTGAGCAAGGTGACTAACTAGCACTAACTAGCACTAACTAGCACTAACTAGCACTCACTAGCACTAACTAGCACTAACTAGCACTAACTAGCACTCACTAGCACTAACTAGCACTAACTAGCACTAACTAGCACTCACTAGCACTAACTAGCACTAACTAGCACTAACTACTACTAACTAGCACTAACTAGCACTCACTAGCACTAACTAGCTCTAACTAGCACTCACTAGCACTAACTAGCACTAACTAGCACTAACTAGCACTAACTATCACTCGCGAGCACTTCCACCCCTACGACAGGCCCAAGCTGAGCAAGGTGACTAACTAGCACTAACTAGCACTAACTAGCACTAACTAGCACTCACTAGCACTAACTAGCACTAACTAGCACTAACTAGCACTCACTAGCACTAACTAGCACTAACTAGCACTAACTAGCACTCACTAGCACTAACTAGCACTAACTAGCACTAACTAGCACTAACTAGCACTAACTAGCACTCACTCGTGAGCACTTCCACCCCTACGACAGGCCCAAGCTGAGCAAGGTGACACTAACTAGCACTAACTAGCACTAACTAGCACTCACTAGCACTAACTAGCACTCACTAGCACTAACTAGCACTAACTACTACTAACTAGCACTAACTAGCACTCACTAGCACTAACTAGCACTAACTAGCACTAACTACTACTAACTAGCACTAACTAGCACTAACTAGCACTAACTACTACTAACTAGCACTAACTACTACTAACTAGCACTAACTAGCACTAACTAGCACTAACTACTACTAACTAGCACTAACTACTACTAACTAGCACTAACTAGCACTAACTAGCACTAACTAGCACTAACTAGCAATAACTAGCACTAACAAGCACTAACTAGCACTCACTAGCACTAACTAGCACTCACTAGCACTAACTAGCACTCACTAGCACTAACTAGCACTAACTAGCACTAACTAGCACTAACTAGCACTAACTAACACTAACTAGCACTCACTAGCACTAACTAGCACTAACAAGCACTAACTAGCACTAACTAGCACTAACTAGCACTAACTAGCACTAACTAGCACTAACAAGCACTAACTAGCACTCACTAGCACTAACTAGCACTCACTAGCACTCACTAGCACTAACTAGCACTCACTAGCACTAACTAGCACTAACTAGCACTAACTAGCACTCACTCGTGAGCACTTCCACCCCCACGACAGGCCCAAGCTGAGCAAGGTGACACTATCACTAACTAGCACTAACTAGCACTAACTAGCACTAATTACTACTAACTGGCAGTAACTAGCACTAACTACTACTAACTGGCAATAACTAGCGCTAACTACCATGAACAACCACTAACTAGCACTAACAAGCTTACCACTACTACTCACTCCTACTAACTAGCACTAACTACTACTGTGACCCATGTGTGTGTCTGTGTCTGTGTGTGTCTGTGTGTGTGTGACTGTGTGTGACTGTGTGTGTGTGTGACTGTGTGTAACTGTGTGTCACTGTGTATGTGTGTGACTGTGTGTGTGTGTGACTGTGTGTAACTGTGTGTCACTGTGTGACTGTGTGTGTGACTGTGTGTCACTGTGTGTGTGTGACTGTGTGTCACTGTGTGACTGTGTGTCACTGTGTGACTGTGTGTCACTGTGTGACTGTGTGTGTCACTGTGTGTGTGTGACTGTGTGTGACTGTGTGACTGTGTGTGACTGTGTGTGACTGTGTGTGACTGTGTGACTGTGTGTCACTGTGTGTGTGTGTGACTGTGTGTGACTGTGTGTGACTGTGTGTGTGACTGACTGTGTGTGACTGTGTGTGTGACTGACTGTGTGTGACTGTGTGTGTGACTGACTGTGTGTGACTGTGTGTGACTGTGTGACTGTGTGTGACTGACTGTGTGTGTGACTGACTGTGTGTGTGACTGACTGTGTGTGACTGTGTGTGACTGTGTGTGTGACTGTGTGTGTGACTGACTGTGTGTGACTGTGTGTGTGACTGTGTGTGTGACTGTGTGTGTGACTGTGTGTGTGACTGACTGTGTGTGACTGTGTGTGTGACTGTGTATGACTGTGTGTGACTGTGTGTGACTGACTGTGTGTGACTGTGTGTGACTGTGTGTGACTGTGTGACTGTGTGTGTGACTGACTGTGTGTGACTGTGTGACTGTGTGTGACTGTGTGTGTGTGTCACTGTGTGTGTGTCACTGTGTGTGTGTGACTGTGTGTCACTGTGTGACTGTGTGTGACTGTGTGTCACTGTGTGTGTGTGTGTGACTGTGTGTCACTGTATGACTGTGTGTCACTGTGTGACTGTGTGTGTAACTGTGTGTGTGTGACTGTGTGTAACTGTGTGACTGTGTGTGACTGTGTGTGACTGTGTGACTGTGTGTCACTGTGTGTGTGTGACTGTGTGTGACTGACTGTGTGTGACTGACTGTGTGTGACTGTGTGTGTGTGTGTCTGTGTGTGTCTGTGTGTGTGACTGTGTGTGACTGTGTGTGACTGTGTGTGTGTGTGACTGTGTAACTGTGTGTCACTGTGTATGTTTGTGACTGTGTGTCACTGTGTGACTGTGTGTGACTGTGTGTGTGTGTGTGACTGTGTGTAAATGTGTGTCACTGTGTGACTGTGTGTGTGACTGTGTGTCACTGTGTGTGTGTGTGACTGTGTGTCACTGTGTGACTGTGTGTCACTGTGTGTGTGTGACTGTGTGACTGTGTGTGACTGTGTGTGTGACTTACTGTGTGTGACTGACTGTGTGTGACTGTGTGTGTGACTGACTGTGTGTGACTGTGTGTATGACTGACTGTGTGTGACTGTGTGTGTGACTGTGTGACTGTGTGTGTGTGACTGTGTGTGTGTCACTGTGTGTGACTGTGTGACTGTGTGTGACTGTGTGACTGTGTGTGACTGTGTGTGTGTGTGACTGTGTGTGACTGTGTGTGTGTGTGACTGTGTGTGACTGTGTGACTGTGTGTCACTGTGTGTGTGTGACTGTGTGTGACTGTGTGTGACTATGTGACTGTGTGTGACTGTGTGTGACTGTGTGTGACTGTGTGACTGTGTGTCACTGTGTGTGTGACTGACTGTGTGTGACTGTGTGTGTGACCGTGTGTGTGACTGACTGTGTGTGACTGACTGTGTGTGACTGTGTGTGTGACTGACTGTGTGTGACTGTGTGTAACTGTGTGACTGTGTGTGTGTCACTGTGTGTGTCACTGTGTGTGTCACTGTGTGACTGTGTGTGTGTGACTGTGACTGTGTGACTGTGTGTGACTGTGTGACTGTGTGTGACTGTGTGACTGTGTGTCACTGTGTGTGTGACTGTGTGTGTCACTGTGTGTGTGACTGTGTGTGACTGTGACTGACTGTGTGACTGTGTGTGACTGTGTGACTGTGTGTGACTGTGTGACTGTGTGTCACTGTGTGTGTGTGTGACTGTGTGTGACTGTGTGTGACTGTGACTGACTGTATGACTGTGTGACTGTGTGTGACTGTGTGTGTGTGACTGTGTGACTGTGTGTGTGTGACTGTGTGACTGTGTGTGTGTGACCGTGTAACTGTGTGTGACTGTGTGACTGTGTGTCACTGTGTTTGTGTGACTGTGTGTGTGACTGTGTGTGACTGTGTGACTGTGTGTGTGTGACTGTGTGTGTGACTGTGTGTGACTGTGTGACTGTGTGTGTGACTGTGTGTGTGTAACTGTGTGTGACTGTGTGACTGTGTGTGTGTGACTGTGTGTGACTGTGACTGACTGTGTGACTGTGTGTGTGACTGTGTGACTGTGTGTGTGACTGTGTGACTGTGTGTGTGTGACTGTGTGACTGTGTGTGTGTGACTGTGTGACTGTGTGTGTGTGTGACTGTGTGACTGTGTGTGTGACTGTGTGACTGTGTGTGTGTGACTGTGTGTGTGACTGACTGTGTGTGTGTGACTGTGTGTGTGTGACTGTGTGACTGTGTGTCACTGTGTATGTGTGTGACTGTGTGTGTGACTGTGTGTGACTGTGTGACTGTGTGTGTGACTGTGTGGCTGTGTGTGACTGTGTGACTGTGTGACTGTGTGTGACTGTGTGACTGTGTGACTGTGTGTGTGTGACTGTGTGACTGTGTGTGTGACTGTGTGACTGTGTGTGATTGACTGTGTGTGACTGTGTGTGTGACTGACTGTGTGTGACTGTGTGTGTGACTGTGTGACTGTGTGTGTGTGACTGTGTGACTGTGTGTGTGTGACTGTGTGTGTGACTGACTGTGTGTGTGTGACTGTGTGTGTGTGACTGTGTGACTGTGTGTCACTGTGTATGTGTGTGACTCTGTGTGTGACTGTGTGACTGTGTGACTGTGTGTCACTGTGTGTGTGTGACTGTGTGTGACTGTGTGTGACTGTGTGTCACTGTGTGTGTGTGACTGTGTGTGACTGTGACTGACTGTGTGACTGTGTGCCAGATGATGGACACCACAGCGGAGGCTATGAGCCTGCGTCCTCCTGAATTCTACCAAGAACACGACATCACCGTGCTCACGGGGACGGAGGTGAGCACGTGTGTATCACGTGATACACACGTGTGTATCACGTGACACACACGTGTGTGTATCACGTGACACACACGTGTGTGTATCACGTGACACACACGTGTGTGTATCACGTGACACACACACGCGTGTATCACGTGACACACACGTGTGTGTATCACGTGACACACACACGTGTGTGTATCACGTGACACACACGTGTGTGTATCACGTGACACACACGTGATACACACACGTGATAGTGTAGTAGCGGTTAGCGCTACGCTGCGCTATGAACCTGGTGACCCGGGTTCGATTCCCGCTCACGGCCAACACCAGTGACGATTATCTGAACCGGTCCCGGGCCTCTCCCCTAGGTCGACTCAGCCTCAAATGAGTACCTGGTGCGGTGTGTAAACATCGCCACTAGGGAGACAAAGGCGGTCGGGCGTGGTGCTGGCCACCCACCCCCTCGTGTACAGTTCCGGCCTTCATAGGTGCTGCTCGCTAACAGCACTTGCCCCTACAGTCTGATCAGGCTATACGGGGGATCTTTGTCTTTGTCACCCGTGTCTCTCTCCCCCCGTGTCTCTCTCCCCGTGTCTCTCTCCCCGTGTGTCTCTCCCCCCGTGTCTCTCTCCCCCCGTGTCTCTCTCCCCCCGTGTCTCTCTCCCCGTGTCTCTCTCCCCCCGTGTCTCTCTCTCTCTCCCCCCGTGTCTCTCTCCCCCCGTGTCTCTCTCTCCCCGTGTCTCTCCCCCCGTGTCTCTCTCCCCCCATGTCTCTCCCCCCGTGTTTCTCTCCCCGTGTCTCTCTCCCCCCGTGTCTCTCTCTCTCTCCCCCCGTGTCTCTCTCCCCCCGTGTCTCTCTCTCCCCGTGTCTCTCCCCGTGTCTCTCTCCCCGTGTCTCTCTCCCCCCGTGTCTCTCTCTCCCCGTGTCTCTCTCCCCCCGTCTCTCTCCCCGTGTCTCTCCCCGTGTCTCTCCCCGTGTCTCTCTCCCCCTGTGTCTCTCTCCCCCGTGTCTCTCCCCCCGTGTCTCTCCCCCCGTGTCTCTCTCCCCCGTGTCTCTCCCCCCGTGTCTCTCTCCCCCCGTGTCTCTCTCCCCGTGTCTCTCTCCCCCCGTGTCTCTCTCCCCCCGTGTCTCTCTCCCCCCGTGTCTCTCTCACCGTGTCTCTCTCCCCGTGTCTCTCTCCCCCCCGTGTCTCTCTCCCCGTGTCTCTCCCCCCCGTGTCTCTCCCCCCGTGTCTCTCTCTCCCCGTGACTCCCCCCTGTCTCACCCCCTGTCTCACCCCCCCTGTCTCTCCCCCTGTGTTTGTCCCCACCTGTCTCTCCCCCTGTCTCTCCCCCCTGTCTCACCCCCTTGTGTCTCTCCCCCCTGTCTCTCTCCCCCCTGTCTCTCCCCCCTGTCTCTCCCCCCGTGTCTCTCCCCCCCCCCCCCCCCCTGTCTCACCCCCGTGTCTCTCCCCCCCTGTCTCTCCCCCCCCCCCCGTGTCTCCAGGCCGTGTCCGTAGACATCCGTAGTCGGCTTGTCACTCTGTCCTCGGGGTCTACGCTGGCTTACGACAAACTCCTCATCGCTACAGGGGCGACGTGAGGCTCACTCACTCACTCACCCACACACTCACTCACTCACCCACCCACTCAATCACTCACTCAGTCAGTCAGTCAATCACTCACCCACTCACTCACTCACACACTCACTCAGTCAGTCACTCACTCACTCAGTCAGTCACTCACTCACTCATTCACCCACTCACTCACCCACACACTCACTCACTCAGTCGGTCACTCACTCACTCACTCTGTCCTCGGGGTCTACGCTGACTTACGACAAACTCCTCATCGCTACAGGGGCGACGTGAGGCTCACCCACTCACTCACTCACTCACCCACTCACTCACACTCACTCACACACTCACTCAGTCAGTCACTCACACACTCAGTCAATCACTCACACACACACTCACCCACTCACTCACTCACACACACTCACACAACAACAACAACCGCCATTCGCCACTAAGTGGCGGTGACGTCACCACGACGCTTGTGCCAGGCTATGTGCACCCTGAGGCCACGTGAAGTGTCGAACGCCCGCTGGCAGGAGGTCACGGGGCAGACCCAGGTGCCACGGGTCGACTGACTGAGATGAGTGGCTGATGCACCACCTGTGCCCCCTACTGTGCCAACCTGCTGTGCTTTAACCACCCGGCGCTCCGCTCGTTGTTGTGAGCGTCGCTCCTCCGCCCTCCGTTGTTGTTGGAGGGCGACTGCCTCCAACTGCCCAGTAGCATCCTTCACGAGCCTCCTCCACAGAGGCCGATCTTGACACCGCTGGTACCAGTCATCGGCAAGTCCACTCAGCTCCACGTCCTCCTGTACCACATCACTCCATCTCTTCTCTAGACCGTGCCGCGCCCGCTTAGCCCCCTCAATCCGGCCAAACAAAAGCTGTTTCGGCATGCGGTGGCTGGGCATGCGGGCTACATGACCCAGCCATCGCAGCCTTGCCTGCCGGAGGAGCTCACCGATGGGACCCTGCCCAGATCTTTCAAGGATTTGTGAGCTCCTCACACAATCCAGTCTGGTTAAACCCAGGATGGATCGTAGGCAGGCCAGCCTAAATGTTTCTAACCGGCGTAGATGTTCCATTAGGGGGGTCCACGTTTCGCAAGCGTAGAGAAGGGAGGGAATGACCGTGGCCGAGAAGACCTGAAGCTTAGTGCGGAGCGACAGACCAGGTAGCTTCCACACAGCGTTACGCAACCGATGAAAATATATTGCCGCTCGACTGATTCGGAGTGAGACCTCTGCTGTTAAACTGGAGCCAGTCATAAGCACACTGCCCAGGTATGGGAAACTCTCCACTCTCTCCACAACTGCCCCATCACCGATTGGGAGTTGTGGGGGTGGAGTGTCCGATGGTACAAAATACCCAGGCAGGTGCTTAGTTTTGGTGGGGCTGATGGTAAGGCCCCACCTCTTAGTGGCACGCTCCAGTCTCAGCAGCAGCGTCTCCAACTCCTCCTCTGACTGAGCAGCTATTACCAAATCATCAGCATACATAACGTGGTTGAGCAATAGGGAGCCATCCCTTGACCGCACCCGGGCATCGATTAGCCTCCCATTATATCTGTACCATATGGAGATTCCCCCGGTACAGCTATTGAAGGCTTCACGAACTACGTGGTCAAAATAGATGTTAAATAATGTGGGAGCCAGAGGACATCCCTGTCGCACCCCATGGTGTACAGGGAATGGCTCTGACTCCCGGCCACGTAGTTTTACCCGGGCCCGCTCACCATCATGAAGGTCCTTAATGATCGTGAGCAGAGGGTCAGGTACTCCAAAAGCACGAAGAACGACCCAGAGCCCAGGCCTACTGATGGTATCATAGGCCTTGACCAGGTCAATAAAGCAGAGATGTAGGTCTTGTTGGAATTCCCTACACCTCTGCTGTAGCAGACGAACAGAAAATATGGCATCTGTGCAGGACCGCCCTTTCCTGAAACTGCATTGGGGCTCCGCAAGCCTCTCCTCAGCGTGCCTGGCAAGGCGATGCTGAACAATCCTTGCCAGGACCTTTCCCGGCACACTGAGGAGTGAGATGCCCCTGTAGTTGTTACAGTCTATGCGGTCCCCCTTCTTAAAAAGGGGGACCGCCAGGGCATCCTTCCAATCCTGCGGAACCTGTCCAGTGGTCCAGACTGTTGTTATGATGTCATATAGGGCAGTCTGTGCACAAACGCCACCCTCCCTCAGCATTTCGCTTGGGAGATCATCTCTGCCCGCTGCCTTTCCTGGTCTCAGACTTCGGATCGCCTTCAATACTTCCTCAGCAGATGGCACCTCAGCCAGCCACTCACAGGGGGTGACTTCATCCAATATTTGAGGCACCGCAGCCTCAGCAGGGTCATCCTCACTTTGTGCCACGATGTTTTCCTGGCTGAGGGATTTTCCCTCCCCCAGGACCTCACAGAAATGCTCAGCAAATCTGCGAACCTGTTCCTGGGGGTCGGAAATTGGATCACCGTTTTTTCCCCTAACGATGGTAATAGGTGTGGTGCTGCAGGTTACTTTTTTGATGGAGTTAAATAGAGATTTGTGATCACGGGCCACTGAGGCAGACTCCATCTCCTCAGCAACCCGCGACCACCACCCATCCTTGCAGCGCCTCACGGCTCTCCGAACCTCCGAGCGAAGGCTGCGGTAAGCCTCCTCATTCTCTGACGTGGGATTCTGTAGCCGATGACAGTGTGCCTGTCGCTTTTTCTCAACCATCCTGAACAACTCCTCTGTCAGCCAGGGTGTCTGGGGAGGTCTGGACCGCGTTCCCAAAGCAGCCATTGCAGCTGCATGAGTCACAGTCCTAAACCTCGCCCATTTACCCTCGACATCAGGAGGAGTCGGGGACGATGCCAATCCCAGCCGCAAGCGATGATGAAATTCTCGCTTGCAACTTTCATCAGATAACTGAGACCAGGCCACTTTAGGTTGGAATGGGGTCCTGGTTGTACACCCACCACCGGAGTGGAAGAATGGCAGGCGCATCTTACAGATGACTAGTCGATGGTCAGAGGGCAGATCAGCTCCACGGTAGGTCCTGGTGTCAAGGACATGGGCTCGCATTCGCTGGTCCGTCACTATGTAGTCCAGCAGATGTTCTTGCTTGGACCCGGCATGCATCCATGATGTTGTGTGGATGCGCCGATGCCGGAACAGCGTGTTGGTAATTACAAGCCCATGGGCTGCACAAAAATCTAGCAGCCTCCTACCGTTGTTATTGAGCTGATCTGGCCCATGCCCTCCAATCACTCCAGACCAGGTGCCAGTATCATGACCAACTCGGGCATTGAAGTCACCCAATATGATGACTCTATCCCGAGGGGCCACTTTAGCCAGCACCTGTGACAGGAGGTCATAGAAGGCATCTGACTCATCGGCTTTGCCTGCATCCCTCCACGGATGTTCATCTTCGGTGGGGGCATAAGTAACCACGACCACCATTCCTCGCCTCCGGTTGATGGGAAGGCGAGCCCAAAGTAGCCTGGGGCTTACAGCTTCCCACACCTCACCGCCACGCTCCCACGCCCCCTTCATTCTTTTGTTCAAAAGAAGACCCACACCCTGTTGTTTGGCAGTCTGCTGCCCCGAGTAGAGGACTGTCCACCCCTCATGGTGGCAGGAGCCAGAGCCGGTCCACCGGACCTCCTGAATGCCGCATAGATCCAGGCGGTACCGGTCCAGCTCCCGACAGAGGAGTGGCAGTCTCTCCTCCGCAGTGAGCGTTCGAACATTCCACGTGGCCACCCGTAGTGGCTTTTCGTTGTTTCTGGAGTAGCCCCGAGGGTAGCCCTCAAGGTGCACATAGCCTAGCACAAGCGTCGTGGTGACGTCACCGCCACTTAGTGGCGAATGGCGGTTGTTGTTGTTGTTGTCACTGTGCGTGTGACGTCACTGTGCGTGTGACGTCACTGCGTGTGTGCGTGACGTCACACCCCCAGGCCACGTGTCCTCTCCTGCCCTGGTGCCCACCTCGAGGGAGTCTTCACCCTGAGGTCTCCGGACGAAGCCAATCGCATCGCGAGCATGGCCGCCGGGGGCTAACCTCGTGGTCGTGGGCTCGTCGTTCATTGGTGAGCTCTCCTCACCACCACTCACCACTCCTCACCACCACTCACCACTCACCACCACTCACCACCACCCTGAGGTCTCCGGACGAAGCCAATCGCATCGCGAGCATGGCCGCCGGGGCTAACCTCGTGGTCGTGGGCTCGTCCTTCATTGGTGAGCCCCTCACCACCGCTCCTCACCACTCCTCACCACTCTTCACCACTCACCACTCACCACCACTCACCACCACCCTGAGGTCTCCGGACGAAGCCAATCGCATCGCGAGCATGGCTGCCGGGCTAACCTCGTGGTCGTGGGCTCGTCGTTCATTGGTGAGCTCTCCTCACCACTACTCACCACTCCTCACCACCACCACTCACCACCACTCACCACTCACCACCACTCACCACCACCCTGAGGTCTCCGGACGAAGCCAATCGCATCGCGAGCATGGCTGCCGGGGCTAACCTCGTGGTCGTGGGCTCGTCCTTCATTGGTGAGCTCTCCTCACCACCGCTCCTCACCACTCCTCACCACTCCTCACCACCACTCACCACTCACCACCACTCACCACCACCCTGAGGTCTCCGGACGAAGCCAATCGCATCGCGAGCATGGCCGCCGGGGCTAACCTCGTGTCGTGGGCTCGTCCTTCATTGGTGAGCTCTCCTCACCACTACTCACCACTCCTCACCACCACCACTCACCACTCACCACTCACCACTCCTCACCACTCCTCACCACCACTCACCGCTCACCACCACTCACCACTCCTCATCACCACCACCGCTCCTCACCACTCCTCACCACTCCTCACCACTCCTCACCACCACTACTCACCACCACTCACCACCACCACTCACCACCGCTCACCACCGCTCACCACTCACCACCACCCCCTCACCACCGCTCACCACTCCTCACCACCACTCCTCACCACCACTCACCACCACCACTCACCACCACTCACCACTCACCACCACTCACCACTCCTCACCACCACTCCTCACCACCACTCACCACCACCACTCACCACTCCTCACCACTCTGAGGTCACGGGACGAAGCCATCCCCATCGCCAGCATGGCAGCCGGAGTCAACCTCGTGGTGGTGGTGTCATCATTCATTGGTGTGACCCCTTGACCCCGTGTCTCACTTTCCGTGACCCTGTGACCCCGTGTCTCACTCTCCATGACCCCGTGACCCTGTGCCCCTGTGTCTCCGTGACCCCGTGACCCTGTGTCTCCGTGACCCCGTGACCCCGTGTCTCCAGGGATGGAGGTGGCCGCGTCTCTCTCGGACAAGGCCCATTCTGTCTGCGTGGTGTCTCTGTGTCTCTGTGTCTCTGTGTCTCCAGGGTGTCTCTCTGTCTCTGTGTCTCTGTGTCTCTGTGTCTCCAGGGTGTCTCTGTGTCTCCGTGGTGTCTCTGTGTCTCCAGGGTGTCTCTGTGTCTCTGTGTCTCCAGGGTGTCTCTCTGTCTCTGTGTCTCTGTGTCTCTGTGTCTCTCTGTGTCTCTGTGTCTCCGTGGTGTCTCTGTGTCTCCAGGGTGTCTCTGTGTCTCTCTGTGTCTCTAGGGTGTCTCCAGGGTTTCTCTGTGTCTCTCTGTGTCTCTAGGGTGTCTCCAGGGTGTCTCTGTGTCTCTCTGTGTCTCTAGGGTGTCTCCGGGGTTTCTCTGTGTCTCTCTGTGTCTCTAGGGTGTCTCCAGGGTTTCTCTGTGTCTCTCTGTGTCTCTGTGTCTCTCTGTGTCTCTGTGTCTCCAGGGTGTCTCTGTGTCTCTCTGTGTCTCTAGGGTGTCTCCAGGGTTTCTCTGTGTCTCTCTGTGTCTCTAGGGTGTCTCCAGGGTTTCTCTGTGTCTCCAGGGTGTCTCTGTGTCTCTCTGTCTCCAGGGTGTCTCTGTGTCTCTGTGTCTCCAGGGTGTCTCTGTGTCTCTGTGTCTCCGTGTCTCCAGGGTGTCTCTGTGTCTCTGTGTCTGTCTGTCTCCGTGTCTCCAGGGTGTCTCTGTGTCTCTGTGTCTCCGTGGTGTCTCTGTGTCTCTGTGTCTCCAGGGTGTCTCTGTGTCTCTGTGTCTCTGTGTCTCCGTGTCTCCAGGGTGTCTCCGTGGTGTCTCCAGGGATGGAGGTGGCCGCGTCTCTCTCGGACAAGGCCCACTCTGTCTCCGTGGTGTCTCTGTGTCTCTGTGTCTCTGTGTCTGTGTGTCTCCAGGGTGTCTCTGTGTCTCTGTGTCTCCAGGGTGTCTCCAGGGTGTCTCCAGGGTGTCTCTGTGTCTCCGTGGTGTCTCTGTGTCTCTGTTTCTCCGTGGTGTCTCTGTGTCTCTGTGTCTCCAGGGTGTCTCTGTGTCTCCAGGGTGTCTCCAGGGTGTCTCTGTGTCTCCAGGGTGTCTCTGTGTCTCTGTGTCTCCGTGTCTCCAGGGTGTCTCCAGGGTGTCTCTGCGTCTCTGTGTCTCCAGGGTGTCTCTGTGTATCTGTGTCTCCAGGGTGTCTCTGTGTCTGTGTGTCTCTGTGTCTCTGTGTCTCTGTGTCTCCAGGGTGTCTCTGTGTCTCTGTGTCTCTGTGTCTCCAGGGTGTCTCTGTGTCTCCGTGGTGTCTCCAGGGATGGAGGTGGCCACGTCTCTCTCAGACAAGGCCCATTCTGTCTCCAGGGTGTCTCCGTGTCTCCGTGTCTCCAGGGATGGAGGTGGCCGCGTCTCTCTTGGACAAGGCCCACGCTGTCTCTGTGGTGTATCTGTGTCTCTGTGTTTCTGTGTCTCCGTGGTGTCTCTGTGTTTCTGTGTCTCCAGGGTGTCTCTGTGTCTCTGTGTCTCCAGGGTGTCTCCGTGGTGTCTCTGTGTCTCTGTGTCTCTGTGTCTCCAGGGTGTCTCTGTGTCTCTGTGTCTCCAGGGTGTCTCTGTGTCTCCAGGGTGTCTCTGTGTCTCTGTGTCTCTGTGTCTCCAGGGTGTCTCTGTGTCTCTGTGTCTCCGTGTCTCCAGGGTGTCTCCAGGGTGTCTCTGCGTCTCTGTGTCTCCAGGGTGTCTCTGTGTCTCTGTGTCTCCAGGGTGTCTCTGTGTCTCTGTGTCTGTGTGTCTCTGTGTCTCTGTGTCTCTGTGTCTCTGTGTCTCCAGGGTGTCTCTGTGTCTCTGTGTCTCTGTGTCTCCAGGGTGTCTCTGTGTCTCCGTGGTGTCTCCAGGGATGGAGGTGGCCGCGTCTCTCTTGGACAAGGCCCACTCTGTCTCTGTGGTGTATCTGTGTCTCTGTGTTTCTGTGTCTCCATGGTGTCTCTGTGTCTCTGTGTCTCCAGGGTGTCTCTGTGTCTCTGTGTTTCCAGGGTGTCTCCGTGGTGTCTCTGTGTCTCTGTGTCTCTGTGTCTCCAGGGTGTCTCTGTGTCTCTGTGTCTCCAGGGTGTCTTTGTGTCTCCAGGGTGTCTCTGTGTCTCTGTGTCTCTGTGTCTCCAGGGTGTCTCTGTGTCTCTGTGTCTCCGTGTCTCCAGGGTGTCTCCAGGGTGTCTCTGCGTCTCTGTGTCTCCAGGGTGTCTCTGTGTCTCCGTGTCTCTGTGTCTCTGTGTCTGTGTGTCTCTGTGTCTCTGTGTCTCTGTGTCTCTGTGTCTCCAGGGTGTCTCTGTGTCTCTGTGTCTCTGTGTCTCCAGGGTGTCTCTGTGTCTCCGTGGTGTCTCCAGGGATGGAGGTGGCCACGTCTCTCTCAGACAAGGCCCATTTTGTTTCCAGGGTGTCTCCGTGTCTCCGTGTCTCCAGGGATGGAGGTGGCCGCGTCTCTCTCAGACAAGGCCCATTCTGTCTCCGTGGTGTCTCTGTGTCTCTGTGTCTCCAGGGTGTCTCCGTGTCTCTGTGTCTCCAGGGATGGAGGTGGCCGCGTCTCTCTTGGACAAGGCCCACGCTGTCTCTGTGGTGTATCTGTGTCTCTGTGTTTCTGTGTCTCCGTGGTGTCTCTGTGTCTCTGTGTCTCCAGGGTGTCTCTGTGTCTCTGTGTCTCCAGGGTGTCTCCGTGGTGTCTCTGTGTCTCTGTGTCTCTGTGTCTCTGTGTCTCCAGGGTGTCTCTGTGTCTCTGTGTCTCCAGGGTGTCTCTGTGTCTCCAGGGTGTCTCTGTGTCTCTGTGTCTCTGTGTCTCCAGGGTGTCTCTGTGTCTCTGTGTCTCCGTGTCTCCAGGGTGTCTCCAGGGTGTCTCTGCGTCTCTGTGTCTCCAGGGTGTCTCTGTGTCTCTGTGTCTCCGTGTCTCTGTGTCTCTGTGTCTGTGTGTCTCTGTGTCTCTGTGTCTCTGTGTCTCCAGGGTGTCTCTGTGTCTCTGTGTCTCTGTGTCTCCAGGGTGTCTCTGTGTCTCCGTGGTGTCTCCAGGGATGGAGGTGGCCGCGTCTCTCTCAGACAAGGCCCATTTTGTTTCCAGGGTGTCTCCGTGTCTCTGTGTCTCCGTGGTGTCTCTGTGTCTCTGTGTCTCCAGGGTGTCTCCGTGTCTCCGTGTCTCCAGGGATGGAGGTGGCCGCGTCTCTCTTGGACAAGGCCCACTCTGTCTCTGTGGTGTATCTGTGTCTCTGTGTTTCTGTGTCTCCGTGGTGTCTCTGTGTCTCTGTGTCTCTGTGTCTCCAGGGTGTCTCTGTGTCTCTGTGTCTCCAGGGTGTCTCCGTGGTGTCTCTGTGTCTCTGTGTCTCTGTGTCTCCAGGGTGTCTCTGTGTCTCTGTGTCTCCAGGGTGTCTCTGTGTCTCCAGGGTGTCTCTGTGTCTCTGTGTCTCTGTGTCTCCAGGGTGTCTCTGTGTCTCTGTGTCTCCGTGTCTCCAGGGTGTCTCCAGGGTGTCTCTGCGTCTCTGTGTCTCCAGGGTGTCTCTGTGTCTCTGTGTCTCCGTGTCTCTGTGTCTCTGTGTCTGTGTGTCTCTGTGTCTCTGTGTCTCTGTGTCTCCAGGGTGTCTCTGTGTCTCTGTGTCTCCAGGGTGTCTCTGTGTCTCCGTGGTGTCTCCAGGGATGGAGGTGGCCGCGTCTCTCTCAGACAAGGCCCATTCTGTCTCCAGGGTGTCTCTGTGTCTCTGTGTCTCCAGGGTGTCTCTGTGTCTCCAGGGTGTCTCTGTGTCTCCAGGGTGTCTCTGTGTCTCTGTGTCTCCGTGTCTCCAGGGTGTCTCTGTGTCTCCAGGGTGTCTCTGTGTCTCCAGGGTGTCTCTGTGTCTCTGTGTCTCCAGGGTGTCTCTGTGTCTCCAGGGTGTCTCTGTGTCTCTGTGTCTCCAGGGTGTCTCTATGTCTCCAGGGTGTCTCTGTGTCTCTGTGTCTCCGTGTCTCTGTGTCTCCAGGGATGGAGGTGGCCGCGTCTCTCTCGGACAAGGCCCACTCTGTCTCTGTGTCTCCAGGGTGTCTCTGTGTCTCTGTGTCTCCAGGGTATCTCTGTGTCTCCAGGGTGTCTCTGTGTCTCTGTGGTGTCTCTGTGTCTCTGTGTCTCCAGGGATGGAGGTGGCCGCGTCTCTCTCGGACAAGGCCCCTTCTGTCTCCGTGGTGTCTCTGTGTCTCCAGGGTGTCTCTGTGTCTCCAGGGTGTTTCTGTGTCTCCGTGGTGTCTCTGTGTCTCTGTGTCTCCAGGGTGTCTCTGTGTCTCCGTGGTGTCTCTGTGTCTCTGTGTCTCCAGGGTGTCTCTGTGTCTGTCTGTCTCCGTGGTGTCTCCAGGGATGGAGGTGGCCGCGTCTCTCTCGGACAAGGCCCACTCTGTCTCTGTGGTGTCTCTGTGTCTCTGTGTCTCTGTGGTGTCTCTGTGTCTCTGTGTCTCCGTGGTGTCTCCAGGGTGTCTCTGTGTCTCTGTGGTGTCTCTGTGTCTCCGTGTCTCCAGGGTGTCTCTGTGTCTCTGTGGTGTCTCTGTGTCTCTGTGTCTCCAGGGTGTCTCTGTGTCTGTCTGTCTCCGTGGTGTCTCCAGGGATGGAGGTGGCCGCGTCTCTCTCGGACAAGGCCCATTCTGTCTCAGTGGTGTCTCGGTGTCTCTGTGTCTCTGTGTCTCCAGGGTGTCTCTGTGTCTCTGTGTCTCTGTGTCTCCAGGGTGTCTCTGTGTCTCCGTGGTGTCTCCAGGGATGGAGGTGGCCGCGTCTCTCTCGGACAAGGCCCACTCTGTCTCTGTGGTGTCTCTGTGTCTGTGTCTCCAGGGTGTCTCTGTGTCTCTGTGTCTGTCTGTCTCTGTGTCTCCAGGGATGGAGGTGGCCGCGTCTCTCTCGGACAAGGCCCACTCTGTCTCTGTGGTGTCTCTGTGTCTCTGTGGTGTCTCCAGGGTGTCTCTGTGTCTCCAGGGATGGAGGTGGCCGCGTCTCTCTCGGACAAGGCCCATTCTGTCTCTGTGGTGTCTCTGTGTCTCTGTGTCTCCAGGGTGTCTCTGTGTCTCCAGAGTGTCTCTGTGTCTCCAGGGTGTCTCCAGGGTGTCTCTGTGTTTCTGTGTCTCCAGGGTGTCTCTGTGTCTCTATGGTGTCTCTGTGTCCCTAGGGTGTCTCTGTGTCTCTGTGTCTCCAGGGTGTCTCTGTGTCTCTGTGTCTCTGTGGTGTCTCTGTGTCTCTGTGTCTGTGTGTCTCCAGGGTGTCTCTGTGTCTCCGTGGTGTCTCCAGGGATGGAGGTGGCCGCGTCTCTCTCGGACAAGGCCCCTTCTGTCTCCGTGGTGTCTCTGTGTCTCTGTGTCTCCAGGGTGTCTCTGTGTCTCCAGGGTGTCTCTGTGTCTCTGTGTCTCCAGGGTGTCTCTGTGTCTCTGTGTCTCCAGGGTGTCTCTGTGTCTCTGTGTCTCCGTGTCTCCAGGGATGGAGGTGGCCGCGTCTCTCTCGGACAAGGCCCACTCTGTCTCCGTGGTGTCTCTGTGTCTCTGTGTCTCCAGGGTGTCTCTGTGTCTCCAGGGTGTCTCTGTGTCTCTGTGTCTCCAGGGTGTCTCTGTGTCTCTGTGTCTCCAGGGTGTCTCTGTGTCTCTGTGTCTCTGTGTCTCCAGGGATGGAGGTGGCCGCGTCTCTCGGACAAGGCCCACTCTGTCTCTGTGGTGTCTCTGTGTCTGTGTCTCCAGGGTGTCTCTGTGTCTCTGTGTCTGTCTCCGTGGTGTCTCCAGGGATGGAGGTGGCCGCGTCTCTCTCGGACAAGGCCCACTCTGTCTCTGTGGTGTCTCTGTGTCTCTGTGTCTCCAGGGTGTCTCTGTGTCTCCGTGGTGTCTCCAGGGATGGAGGTGGCCGCGTCTCTCTCGGACAAGGCCCACTCTGTCTCTGTGGTGTCTCTGTGTCTCTGTGTCTCCAGGGTGTCTCTGTGTCTCCGTGGTGTCTCCAGGGATGGAGGTGGCCGCGTCTCTCTCGGACAAGGCCCACTCTGTCTCTGTGGTGGGATCGTCGGACGTGCCCTTCAAGCGGACACTCGGCGTGCTGGTGGGACAGGCCATCATGAAGGTGTCCCACCCACCCACACCACGTGTCTCACCCACACCACGTGTCCCACCCACCCACCACCACGTGTCCCATCCACCCACCACGTGTCCCACCCACCCACACCACGTGTCCCACCCACCCACACCACGTGTCCCACCCACCCACACCACGTGTCCCACCCACCACCACCACGTGTCCCACCCACCCACACCACGTGTTCCACCACCACACCACGTGTCCCACCCACCCACACCACCACCACACCACGTGTCTCACCCACCCACACCACGTGTCCCACCCACCCACACCACGTGTCTCACCCACCCACACCACGTGTCTCACCCACACCACGTGTGCCACCCACCCACACCACGTGTCTCACCCACCCACACCACGTGTCTCACCCACACCACGTGTTCCACCCACCCACACCACGTGTGCCACCCACCCACACCACGTGTCTCAGCCACCCACACCACGTGTCTCACCCACCCACACCACGTGTGCCACCCACCACCACCACGTGTCCCACCCACCCACACCACGTGTCTCACCCACACCACGTGTCCCACCCACCCACACCACGTGTGCCACCCACCACCACCACGTGTCTCACCACCCACCACCACGTGTCCCACCCACCCACACCACGTGTCTCACCACCCACACCACGTGTCCCACCCACCCACACCACGTGTGCCACCCACCCACACCACGTGTCTCAGCCACCCACACCACGTGTCTCACCCACCCACACCACGTGTGCCACCCACCACCACCACGTGTCCCACCCACCCACACCACGTGTCTCACCCACACCACGTGTCCCACCCACCCACACCACGTGTGCCACCCACCACCACCACGTGTCTCACCACCCACCACCACGTGTCTCACCCCCCACCACCACGTGTCTCACCACCCACACCACGTGTCCCACCCACCCACACCACGTGTCCCACCCACCCACTCCACGTGTCCCACCCACCCACCACCACGTGTCCCACCCACCCACACCACGTGTCCCACCCACCCACACCACGTGTTCCACCACCCACACCACGTGTTCCACCCCCCACCACCACATGTCCCACCCACCCACACCACGTGTCCCACCCACCACGTGTCCCACCCACCCACACCACGTGTCCCACCCACCCACACCACGTGTCCCACCCACCCACACCACGTGTGCCACCCACCCACACCACGTGTCTCAGCCACCCACACCACGTGTGCCACCCACCACCACCACGTGTCCCACCCACCCACACCACGTGTCTCACCCACACCACGTGTCCCACCCACCCACACCACGTGTGCCACCCACCACCACCACGTGTCTCACCACCCACCACCACGTGTCTCACCCCCCACCACCACGTGTCTCACCACCCACACCACGTGTCCCACCCACCCACACCACGTGTCCCACCCACCCACACCACGTGTCCCACCCACCCACACCACGTGTCCCACCCACCCACCACCACGTGTCCCACCCACCCACACCACGTGTCCCACCCACCCACACCACGTGTTCCACCACCCACACCACGTGTTCCACCCCCCACCACCACGTGTCCCACCCACCCACACCACGTGTCCCACCCACCACGTGTCCCACCCACCCACACCACGTGTCCCACCCACCCACACCACGTGTCCCATCCACCCACACCACGTGTCTCACCCACCACACCACGTGACTCACCACCCACACCACGTGTCTCTCCCACCACCACGTGTCCCACCAGCACACCACCACGTGTCCCACCCACCCACACACCACGTGTTCCACCCACCACCACGTGTCCCATCCACCCACCACCACGTGTCTCACCACCCACCACCACGTATCCCACCCACACCACGTGTTCCACCAGCACACCACCACCCACCACGTGTCTCACCACCCACACCACGTGTCTCACCCACCCACACCACGTGTCCCACCCACTCACACCACGTGTTCCACCCACCCACACCACGTGTCCCACCCACCCACCCACACCACGTGTCCCACCCACCCACACCACGTGTCCCACCCACCCACACCACGTGTGCCACCCACCCACACCACGTGTCTCAGCCACCCACACCACGTGTGCCACCCACCACCACCACGTGTCCCACCCACCCACACCACGTGTCTCACCCACACCACGTGTCCCACCCACCCACACCACGTGTGCCACCCACCACCACCACGTGTCTCACCACCCACCACCACGTGTCTCACCCCCCACCACCACGTGTCTCACCACCCACACCACGTGTCCCACCCACCCACACCACGTGTCCCACCCACCCACACCACGTGTCCCACCCACCCACACCACGTGTCCCACCCACCCACCACCACGTGTCCCACCCACCCACACCACGTGTCCCACCCACCCACACCACGTGTTCCACCACCCACACCACGTGTTCCACCCCCCACCACCACGTGTCCCACCCACCCACACCACGTGTCCCACCCACCACGTGTCCCACCCACCCACACCACGTGTCCCACCCACCCACACCACGTGTCCCATCCACCCACACCACGTGTCTCACCCACCACACCACGTGACTCACCACCCACACCACGTGTCTCTCCCACCACCACGTGTCCCACCAGCACACCACCACGTGTCCCACCCACCCACACACCACGTGTTCCACCCACCACCACGTGTCCCATCCACCCACCACCACGTGTCTCACCACCCACCACCACGTATCCCACCCACACCACGTGTTCCACCAGCACACCACCACCCACCACGTGTCTCACCACCCACACCACGTGTCTCACCCACCCACACCACGTGTCTCACCACCCACACCACGTGTCCCACCCACCCACACCACGTGTCCCACCCACTCACACCACGTGTTCCACCCACCCACACCACGTGTCCCACCCACCCACCCACACCACGTGTCCCACCCACCCACACCACGTGTTTCACCCACCCACACCACGTGTCCCACCCACCACCACGTGTCCCACCACCACCACACCACCACCACACCACGTGTCCCACCCATCCACCACCACGTGTCCCACCCACCCACACCACGTGTCCCACCCACCCACACCACGTGTCTCACCCACCCACACCACGTGTTTCACCCACCACCACGTGTCCCATCCACCCACCCCCACGTGTCCCACCCCCACGTGTCCCACCCCCCACACAGCTGTGTGAACGTCACGGGGTCAAGTTCTACATGAGTCACGAGGTGACCCACCCCCACGTGTCCCACCCCCACGTGACCCACACCACCACGTGTCCCACCCCACCACGTGTCCCACCCCCACGTGTCCCACCCCCCACACAGCTGTGTGAACGTCACGGGGTCAAGTTCTACATGAGTCACGAGGTGACCCACCCCCACGTGACCCACCCCCACGTGTCCCACCCCCACGTGTCCCACCCCACCACGTGACCCACCCCACCACGTGTCCCACCCCCCACACAGCTGTGTGAACGTCACGGGGTCAAGTTCTACATGAGTCACGAGGTGTCCCACCCCCCCACACCACGTGTCCCACCCCCACGTGTCCCACCCCACCACGTGTCCCACCCCCACGTGTCCCACCCCCCTCACAGCTGTGTGAACGTCACGGGGTCAAGTTCTACATGAGTCACGAGGTGTCCCACCCCCACGTGTCCCACCCCCACGTGTCCCACCCCACCACGTGACCCACCCCACCACGTGTCCCACCCCCCACACAGCTGTGTGAACGTCACGGGGTCAAGTTCTACATGAGTCACGAGGTGTCCCACCCCCCCACACCACGTGTCCCACCCCCACGTGTCCCACCCCACCACGTGTCCCACCCCCACGTGTCCCACCCCCCTCACAGCTGTGTGAACGTCACGGGGTCAAGTTCTACATGAGTCACGAGGTGTCCCACCCCCACGTGTCCCACCCCCACGTGACCCACACCACCACGTGACCCACACCACCACGTGTCCCACCCCCACGTGTCCCACCCCCCTCACAGCTGTGTGAACGTCACGGGGTCAAGTTCTACATGAGTCACGAGGTGTCTCACCCCACGTGTCCCACCCCCACGTGTCCCACCCCCCACACAGCTGTGTGAACGTCACGGGGTCAAGTTCTACATGAGTCACGAGGTGTCCCACCCCCACCCCCACGTGTCCCACCCCCACGTGTCCCACCCCCACGTGTCCCACCCCCCACACAGCTGTGTGAACGTCACGGGGTCAAGTTCTACATGAGTCACGAGGTGTCTCACCCCACGTGACCCACCCCCCCACACCACGTGTCCCACCCCCACGTGTCCCACCCCCCACACAGCTGTGTGAACGTCACGGGGTCAAGTTCTACATGAGTCACGAGGTGTCTCACCCCACGTGACCCACCCCCACGTGTCCCACCCCCCACACAGCTGTGTGAACGTCACGGGGTCAAGTTCTACATGAGTCACGAGGTGTCTCACCCCCACGTGACCCACCCCCCACGTGTCCCACCCCCCACACAGCTGTGTGAACGTCACGGGGTCAAGTTCTACATGAGTCACGAGGTGTCTCACCCCACGTGACCCACCCCCACGTGTCCCACCCCCACGTGTCCCACCCCCCACACAGCTGTGTGAACGTCACGGGGTCAAGTTCTACATGAGTCACGAGGTGTCTCACCCCCACGTGACCCACCCCCCACGTGTCCC
Source organism: Petromyzon marinus (assembly GCF_048934315.1). NCBI lineage: Eukaryota > Metazoa > Chordata > Hyperoartia > Petromyzontiformes > Petromyzontidae > Petromyzon > Petromyzon marinus. The sequence goes on from NC_133738.1 coordinate 1,555,949, forward strand.
ACCCCCCACACAGCTGTGTGAACGTCACGGGGTCAAGTTCTACATGAGTCACGAGGTGTCTCACCCCACGTGACCCACCCACCCACACCACGTGTCCCACCCCCCACACAGCTGTGTGAACGTCACGGGGTCAAGTTCTACATGAGTCACGAGGTGTCTCACCCCCACGTGACCCACCCCCCACGTGTCCCACCCCCCACACAGCTGTGTGAACGTCACGGGGTCAAGTTCTACATGAGTCACGAGGTGTCGGAGCTCCGTGGCGTGGACGGACGTCTCAGGGAAGTGAAACTGAAGAGCGGCAAAGTGCTCAGGGCCGACGTCTGCGTCATGGGCATCGGTATGTCACGTGGGTGGGTGGGGGGTGTGTCACGTGGGGTGACACGTGGGGTGACACGTGGGTGGGTGGGGGGGGTGTGACACGTGGGTAGGGAGAGATGCACGGAGGGAGAGACGCGGGGGGAGAGACACGGGGGGGGGGGGGGAGAGACACGGGGGGGGGGGGGGGAGAGACAAGGGGCGGGAGACACGGGGGGGAGAGAGACACGGGGGGAGAGACACGGGGCGGGAGACACGGGGAGAGAGACACGGGGGGAGAGAGACACGTGGGTGGGGGAGAGAGACACGGGGGGAGAGAGACACGTGGGTGGGGGAGAGAGACACGGGGCGGGAGACACGGGGGGAGAGAGACACGGGGCGAGAGAGACACGGGGGGAGAGAGATACGGGGAGAGAGAGACACGGGGGCAGAGAGACACGGGGGCAGAGAGACACGGGGGGAGAGAGACACCGGGGGAGAGAGACACGGGGGGAGAGAGACACGGGGGGAGAGAGACACGGGGGGAGAGAGACACGGGGGGAGAGAGACACGGGGGGAGAGAGACACGGGGGGAGAGAGACACGGGGGGAGAGAGACACGGGGGGAGAGAGACACGGGGGGAGAGAGACACGGGGGGAGAGAGACACGGGGGGAGAGAGACACGGGGGGAGAGAGACACGGGGGGAGAGAGACACGGGGGGAGAGAGACACGGGGGGAGAGAGACACGGGGGGAGAGAGACACGGGGGGAGAGAGACACGGGGGGAGAGAGACACGGGGGGAGAGAGACACGGGGGGAGAGAGACACGGGGGGAGTGAGACACGGGGGGAGTGAGACACGGGGGGAGTGAGACACGGGGGGAGTGAGACATGGGGGGAGACAAAGGCGGCTGTGGTGCAGGAGGGGTCCCCCCCACGTGTCCCACCCCTACGTGTCCCACCCCCACCACGTGTCCCACCCCCCCACGTGCTGTGTCTGTAGGGGTCGTCCCCTCCACAGGGTTCCTCAAGCACAGCGGCATTCACCTGGACTCACGCGGACACATCCCTCTAGATAAGGTGGGGGCCGTTACTACACACCCCCCTCTATACTACTACTACTACACCTATACTACTACTACTACACCTATACTACTACACCTATACTACTACACCTATACTACACCCCCCTCTATACTACTACTACACCTATACTACTACACCTATACTACTACACCTATACTACTACTACTACACCTATACTACTACACACCCTCTATACTACTACTACACTCTATACTACTACTACACCTAAACTACTACACACCCTCTATACTACTACTACACCTATACTACTACTACACACCCTCTATACTACTACTACTACACCTATACTACTACACCTATACTACTACTACACCTATACTACTACTACACACCCTCTATACTACTACTACTACACCTATACTACTACACCTATACTACTACTACACACCCTCTATACTACTACTACACCTATACTACTACTACACTTATACTACTACTACTACACTTATACTACTACTACACCTATACTACTACTACACCTATACTACTACTACACCTATACTACTACTACACACCCTCTATACTACTACTACTACACCTATACTACTACACCTATACTACTACTACACCCTATACTACTACTACACACCCTCTATACTACTACTACTACACCTATACTACTACACCTATACTACTACTACACACCCTCTATACTACTACTACACCTATACTACTACTACACTTATACTACTACTACTACACTTATACTACTACTACACCTATACTACTACTACACCTATACTACTACTACACCTATACTACTACTACACCTATACTACTACTACACCTATACTACTACTACTACACCTATACTACTACTACCACACCTATACTACTACCACACCTATACTACTACTACACCTATACTACTACTACACCTATACTACTACTACTACACCTATACTACTACTACACCTATACTACTACTACACCTATACTACTACTACACCTATACTACTACTACAGCTATACTACTACTACACCTATACTACTACTACACCTATACTACTACTACACCTATACTACTACTACACCTATACTACTACTACACCTATACTACTACTACTACACCTATACTACTACTACTACACCTATACTACTACACCTATACTACTACTACTACACCTATACTACTACTACTACACCTATACTACTACTACACCTATACTACTACTACACCTATACTACTACTACACCTATACTACTACTACACCTATACTACTACTACACCTATACTACTACTACTACTACACCTATACTACTACTACACCTATACTACTACTACACCTATACTACTACTACACCTATACTACTACTGATACACCTATACTACTACTGATACACCTATACTACTACTACACCTATACTACTACACCTATACTACTACTACACCTATACTACTACTACTACACCTATACTACTACTACTACACCTATACTACTACTACACCTATACTACTACTACTACACCTATACTACTACTACTACACCTATACTACTACTACACCTATACTACTACTACACCTATACTACTACACCTATACTACTACTACACCTATACTACTACTACACCTATACTACTACTACACCTATACTACTACTACACCTATACTACTACACCTATACTACTACTACTACACCTATACTACTACTACTACACCTATACTACTACTACCACACCTATACTTCTACTACTACACCTATACTTCTACTACTACACCTATACTACTACTACCACACCTATACTACTACTACACCTATACTACTACTACACCTATACTACTACTACTATACCTATACTACTACTACACCTATACTACTACTACTACTACACCTATACTACTACTACACCTGTACTACTACTACACCTATACTACTACTACACCTATACTACTACTACACCTATACTACTACACCTATACTACTACTACACCTATACTACTACTACACCTATACTACTACTACACCTATACTACTACTACACCTATACTACTACACCTATACTACTACTACTACACCTATACTACTACTACTACACTATACTACTACTACCACACCTATACTTCTACTACTACACCTATACTTCTACTACTACACCTATACTACTACTACCACACCTATACTACTACTACACCTATACTACTACTACTACACCTATACTACTACTACACCTATACTACTACTACTACACCTATACTACTACTACACCTGTACTACTACTACACCTATACTACTACTACGCCTATACTACTACTACACCTATACTACTACTACACCTATACTACTACTACACCTATACTACTACTACACCTATACTACTACTACACCTATACTACTACTACACCTATACTACTACTACAACTATACTACTACTACTACACCTATACTACTACTACACCTATACTACTACTACACCTATACTACTACACCTATACTACTACTACTACACCTATACTACTACTACTACACCTATACTACTACTACCACACCTATACTTCTACTACTACACCTATACTACTACTACTACACCTATACTACTACTACACCTATACTACTACTACTACACCTATACTACTACTACTACACCTATACTACTACTACACCTGTACTACTACTACACCTATACTACTACTACACCTATACTACTACTACACCTATACTACTACTACACCTATACTACTACTACACCTATACTACTACACCTATACTACTACTACACCTATACTACTACTACTACTACACCTATACTACTACTACACCTATACTACTACTACACCTATACTACTACTACACCTATACTACTACTACACCTATACTACTACTACACCTATACTACTACTACACCTATACTACTACTACACCTATACTACTACCACACCTATACTTCTACTACTACACCTATACTACTACACCTATACTACTACTACACCTATACTACTACTACTACACCTATACTACTACTACACCTATACTACTACTACTACACCTATACTACTACTACTACACCTATACTACTACTACACCTGTACTACTACTACACCTATACTACTACTACCCCTATACTACTACTACACCTATACTACTACTACTACACCTATACTACTACTACCACACCTATACTTCTACTACTACACCTATACTACTACTACTACTACACCTATACTACTACTACACCTATACTACTACACCTATACTACTACTACTACTACACCTATACTACTACTACACCTGTACTACTACTACACCTATACTACTACTACACCTATACTACTACTACTACACCTATACTACTACTACACCTGTACTACTACTACACCTATACTACTACTACACCTATACTACTACTACACACTCTATACTACTACTACACCTATACTACTACTACTACACCTATACTACTACTACACCTGTACTACTACTACACCTATACTACTACTACACCTATACTACTACTACACACTCTATACTACTACACACCCTCTATACTACTACTACACCTCCCCCCTCCACCCCCCCTCCCACCTGCACTCAACCCTTCCCCCTTCCTCAACCCCCCCTCCCCCCTCCACCCTCCACCCCCCCTCCCACCTCCCCCCTCCACCCAACCCCTCTCCCCTCCCCCCTCCACCCAACCCCCCCCCTCCCTCCCCCCCTCCCTCCACCCCCCCTCCCCCCGTGCCCCCCCCCTCCATCACCCCCCCCGTGCCCCCCCCCCCCAGTCCCTACAGAGCAATGTCCCTGCTGTGTATGCTGCTGGTGACGTGGCTAGTTTCCCACTGCCACTCCGTGCAGGCAAGAGGGTGAACATCTCTCACTGGCAAGTGGCTCACGCACACGGTGAGTTTACACACTCACTTACACACTTAGTTACACACTTACACACTTAGTTACACACTTACACTTACACACTCACTTAGTTACACACTTACACACTCACTCACGTAGCTAGAGGGTCAACATCTCTCACTGGCAAGTGGCTCACGCACATGGTGAGCTTACACACTTACACACTCACTTAGTTACACACTTACACACTCACACACTCACTCACGTAGCTAGAGGGTCAACATCTCTCACTGGCAAGTGGCTCACGCACACGGTGAGCTTACACACTCACTTACACACTTACTTAGTTACACACTTACACACTCACTTACACACTCACTTACACACTTAGTTACACACTCACTCACTTACACACTCACTTACACACTCACTCACTCACACACTCACACACACGTAGCTAGAGGGTCAACATCTCTCACTGGCAGGTCGCTCACGCACATGGTGAGCTTACACACTTACACACTCACTTACACACTCACTTACACACTTAGTTACACACTTACACACACACTCACACACTCACACACTCATTCACTCACACACTTACACACTCACACGTAGCTAGAGGGTGAACATCTCTCACTGGCAAGTGGCTCACGCACACGGTGAGCTTACACACTTACACACTTACTTACACACTTACACAATCACTTACACACTTACACACTCACTTACACACTCACACACTCACACACTCACTCACTCACACACTCACACACTCACACACTCACTCACTTACACACTCACTTACACACTCACTCACACACTCACACACTCACTCACGTAGCTAGAGGGTCAACATCTCTCACTGGCAGGTCGCTCACGCACACGGTGAGCTTACACACTTACACTTACACACTTACACACTTAGTTACACACTCACTTACACACTTACACACTTACTTACACACTTACACACTCACTTACACACTCACTTACACACTTACACACTCACGTAGCTAGAGGGTCAACATCTCTCACTGGCAAGTGGCTCACGCACACGGTGAGCTTACACACTTACACTTACACACTTACACACTCACTTACACACTTACTTACACACTTACACACTCACACACACACTCACACACTCACACACGTAGCTAGAGGGTCAACATCTCTCACTGGCAAGTGGCTCACGCACACGGTGAGCTTACACACTCACTTACACACTTACACACTCACTTACACACTCACTTACACACTTACACACTCACTTACACACTCACTTACACACTCACTTACACACTCACTTACACACTTACACACTCACTTACACACTCACTTACACACTCACTTACACACTCACTTACACACTTAGTTACACACTCACTTACACACTCACTTACACACTTACACACTTACACACTCACACACACACTTACACACTCACTTACACACTCACTTACACACTCACTTACACACTCACTTACACACACACTTACACACTCACACACTCACTTACACACTCACTTACACACTCACTTACACACTTACACACTCACTTACACACTTACTTACACACTCACTTACACACTTACACACTCACTCACTCACACACTCACTCACACACTCACTCACCCACCCACCCACTCACTCACCCATCCACTCACCGACCCACTCACCCACCCACCCACTCACCCACTCACCCACCCACTCACCCACTCGCCCACCCACCCACCCACTCACCCACCCACCCACTCACCGACCCACTCGCCCACCCACCCACTCGTCCACCCACTCACCCACTCACTCACCCACTCACCCACCCCACCCACCCACCCACCGTGTACTCCATCTCTCTGTGTGCAGGCCGTGCCGTGGGCCTGGCAATGATGAACCGGGAGGTCGAGTTCAAGACGGTGCCATTCTTCTGGACCGCGCTGTGTGGCAAGAGCCTCCGATACACCGGTGGGCAACAGTAGTTAGTTAGTGGTAGTTAGTGCTAGTTAGTGGTTAGTTAGTAGTAGTTAGTAGTAGTGTAATAGTGTGTAGTAGTAGTGGAGTTCAAGACGGTGCCATTCTTCTGGACCGCGCTGTGTGGAAAGAGCCTCCGATACACCGGTGGGCAACAGTAGTTAGTTAGTGGTAGTTAGTGGTTAGTTAGTAGTAGTTAGTAGTGTAATAGTGTGTAGTAGTAGGTAGAGTTCAAGACGGTGCCATTCTTCTGGACCGCGCTGTGTGGAAAGAGCCTCCGATACACCGGTGGGCAACAGTAGTAGTTAGTGGTAGTTAGTGCTAGTTAGTAGTAGTTAGTGGTAGTAGTTAGTAGTGTAATAGTGTGTAGTAGTAGTGGAGTTCAAGACGGTGCCATTCTTCTGGACCGCGCTGTGTGGAAAGAGCCTCCGATACACCGGTGAGCAACAGTAGTTAGTTAGTGGTAGTTAGTGCTAGTTAGTAGTAGTTAGTGGTAGTAGTTAGTAGTGTAATAGTAGTGTAGTAGTAGTGGAGTTCAAGACGGTGCCATTCTTCTGGACCGCGCTGTGTGGAAAGAGCCTCCGATACACCGGTGGGCAGCAGTAGTAGTTAGTGGTAGTTAGTGCTAGTTAGTAGTAGTTAGTGGTAGTAGTTAGTAGTGTAATAGTGTGTAGTAGTAGTGGAGTTCAAGACGGTGCCATTCTTCTGGACCGCGCTGTGTGGAAAGAGCCTCCGATACACCGGTGGGCAACAGTAGTTAGTTAGTGGTAGTTAGTGCTAGTTAGTAGTAGTTAGTGGTAGTAGTTAGTAGTGTAATAGTAGTGTAGTAGTAGTGGAGTTCAAGACGGTGCCATTCTTCTGGACCGCGCTGTGTGGAAAGAGCCTCCGATACACCGGTGAGCAACAGTAGTTAGTTAGTGGTAGTTAGTGGTAGTTAGTAGTAGTTAGTGGTAGTTAGTAGTGTAATAGTGTGTAGTAGTAGTGTGTGTAGTAGTAGTGTAGTAGTAGTTAGTTGTAGTTAGTAGTAGTTAGTAGTAGTAGTGTAGTAGTTAGTAGTCTAATAGTGTGTAGTGGTAGTTAGTAATAGTTAGTAGTTAGTAGTAATGTGTAGTAGTAGTTAGTAGTAGTAGTGTAATAGTGTGTAGTAGTAGTAGTGTAATAGTGTGTAGTAGTGTTTAGTCGTAGTGTAGTAGTAATGTAGTAGTAGTTAGTGGTAGTTAGTAGTAGTTAGTGGTAGTAGTTAGTAGTGTAATAGTGTGTAGTAGTAGTGGAGTTCAAGACGGTGCCATTCTTCTGGACCGCGCTGTGTGGAAAGAGCCTCCGATACACCGGTGAGCAACAGTAGTTAGTTAGTGGTAGTTAGTGGTAGTTAGTAGTAGTTAGTAGTAGTGTAATAGTGTGTAGTAGTAGTGGAGTTCAAGACGGTGCCATTCTTCTGGACCGCGCTGTGTGGAAAGAGCCTCCGATACACCGGTGAGCAACAGTAGTTAGTTAGTGGTAGTTAGTGGTAGTTAGTAGTAGTGTAATAGTGTGTAGTAGTAGTGGAGTTCAAGACGGTGCCATTCTTCTGGACCGCGCTGTGTGGAAAGAGCCTCCGATACACCGGTGAGCAACAGTAGTTAGTTAGTGGTAGTTAGTGGTTAGTTAGTAGTTAGTTAGTAGTAGTTAGTAGTGTAATAGTGTGTAGTAGTAGTGGAGTTCAAGACGGTGCCATTCTTCTGGACCGCGCTGTGTGGAAAGAGCCTCCGATACACCGGTGAGCAACAGTAGTTAGTTAGTGGTAGTTAGTGGTAGTTAGTAGTAGTTAGTAGTAGTAGTTAGTAGTAGTGTAATAGTGTGTAGTAGTAGTGTGTGTAGTAGTAGTGTAGTAGTAGTTAGTGGTAGTTAGTAGTAGTTAGTAGTGTAATAGTGTGTAGTAGTAGTAGTTAGTGGTAGTTAGTAGTAGTTAGTAGTAGTTAGTGGTAGTAGTTAGTAGTGTAATAGTGTGTAGTAGTAGTGGAGTTCAAGACGGTGCCATTCTTCTGGACCGCGCTGTGTGGAAAGAGCCTCCGATACACCGGTGAGCAACAGTAGTTAGTTAGTGGTAGTTAGTGCTAGTTAGTAGTAGTTAGTGGTAGTAGTTAGTAGTGTAATAGTGTGTAGTAGTAGTGGAGTTCAAGACGGTGCCATTCTTCTGGACCGCGCTGTGTGGAAAGAGCCTCCGATACACCGGTGGGCAACAGTAGTTAGTTAGTGGTAGTTATTAGTAGTTAGTGGTAGTTAGTGCTAGTTAGTAGTAGTTAGTAGTAGTTAGTGGTAGTTAGTGATAGTTAGTAGTAGTTAGTGGTAGTAGTTGGTAGTAGTAGTGTGTGTGTAGTGTAGTAGTGTGTAGTAGTAGTTAGTCGTAGTTAGTGGTAGTTAGTGGCAGTTAGTGGTAGTTAGTAGTAGGTAGTAGTTAGTAGTGTAATAGTGTGTAGTAGTAGTTAGTGGTAGTTAATAGTAGTTAGTGGTAGTAGTAGTATAGTAGTGTGTGTAGTAGTAGTAGTGTGTGTGTAGTGTAGTAGTAGTGTGTGTAGTAGTAGTAGTGTAGTTGTAGTAGTGTAGTAGTGTGTAGTAGTGTAGTAGTAGTGTGTAGTAGTGTAGTAGTAGTGTGTGCAGAAGTAGTGTGTAGTAGTGTGTGTGTAGTAGTAGTGTAGTAGTAGTGTGTGTAGTAGTAGTTTAGTAGTAGTGTGTGTAGTAGTGTGTGTAGTAGTAGTGTAGTAATAGTAGTGTAGTAGTAGTGTAGTAGTGTGTAGTAGTGTAGTAGTAGTTATAGTAGTAGTGTAGTAGTAGTGTAGTAGTGTGTGTAGTAGTAGTGTAGTAGTAGTGTGTGTAGTAGTAGTGTAGTAGTGTGTGTAGTAGTAGTGTAGTAGTAGTAGTGTGTGTAGTAGTAGTGTAGTAGTAGTGTGTGTAGTAGTAGTGTAGTAGTAGTGTAGTAGTAGTAGTGTGTGTAGTAGTAGTGTAGTAGTAGTGTGTGTAGTAGTAGTGTAGTAGTAGTGTGTGTAGTGGTAGTGTAGTAGTGTGTGTGTAGTAGTGTAGTAGTGTGTGTAGTAGTAGTAGTAGTGTGTGTAGTAGTAGTATAGTAGTATTGTAGTGTGTGTAGTAGTAGTGTGTGTAGTATAGTAGTGTGTGTGTGTAGAGTAGTAGTAGTAGTAGTGTGTGTGTAGTAGTAGTGTGTGTGTAGTAGTATAGTAGTGTGTGTAGTAGTGTAGAGTAGTAGTAGTGGTGTAGTAGTATAGTAGTAGTATAGTAGTGTGTGTGTAGTGTAGTATAGTAGTGTGTAGTAGTAGTGTAGTAGTAGTAGTGTAGTAGTAGTATAGTAGTGTGTGTGTAGAGTAGTAGTAGTGGTGTAGTAGTATAGTAGTGTGTGTGTAGTAGTAGTAGTAGTGGTGTAGTAGTAGTATAGTAGTGTGTGTAGAGTAGTAGTATAGTAGTGTGTGTAGTAGTGTGTAGTAGTAGTAGTGTAGTAGTGTGTGTAGTGTAGTAGTAGTATAGTAGTGTGTGTGTGTAGTAGTGGTGTAGTAGTGTAGTAGTAGTATAGTAGTAGTAGTGTAGTAGTGTGTAGTAGTGTAGTAGTAGTTATAGTAGTAGTAGTTATAGTAGTAGTAGTGTAGTAGTAGTGTAGTAGTAGTGTAGTAATAGTGTAGTAGTAGTGTAGTAGTAGTTATAGTAGTAGTTAGTAGTGTGTGTAGTAGTAGTTAGTAGTAGCGGTTAGCGCTACGCTGCGCTATGAACCTGGCGACCTGGGTTCGATTCCCGCTCATGGCCAACACCAGTGACGATCATCTGAACCGGTCCCGGGCCTCTCCTAGGTCGACTCAGCCTCAAATGAGTACCTGGTGCGGTGTGTAAACATCGCCACTGGGGAGACAAAGGCGGTCGGGCGTGGTGCTGGCCACCCACCCCCTCGTGTACCGTTCCGGCCTTCATAGGTGCTCGCTAACAGCACTTGCCCCTACAGTCTGTTAAGGCTACACGGGGGATCTTTATCTTGTGTCACTGTGTGTGTGTCACTGTGTGTGTGTTACTGTGTGTGTGTCACTGTGTGTGTGTGTGTCACTGTGTGTGTCACTGTGTGTGTGTGTATCACTGTGTGTGTCACTGTGTGTGTGTCACTGTGTGTGTGTGTCACTGTGTGTGTCACTGTGTGTGTGTCACTGTGTGTGTGTGTCACTGTGTGTTACTGTGTGTGTCACTGTGTGTGTGTCACTGTGTGTCACTGTGTGTGTGTGTCACTGTGTGTGTGTCACTGTGTGTGTGTCACTGTGTGTGTGTGTCACTGAGTGTGTCACTGTGTGTGTCACTGTGTGTGTCACTGTGTGTGTGTGTCACTGAGTGTGTCACTGTGTGTGTGTGTGTCACTGTGTGTGTCACTGTGTGTGTGTGTCACTGAGTGTGTCACTGTGTGTGTGTGTGTCACTGTGTGTGTCACTGTGTGTGTGTGTTAGGCTATGGAGACGGTTTTGAGGATGTGCTCATTCAGGGTGATCTGGACGAGTTGAGATTTATCGCTTACTACATAAAGTGAGGCTCTCACAATCCTCACCACTACTCACCAGCGCCACTCACCACTCACCACGGCCACCACCACCACCACTCACTACCACTCACGATCACACCACTCACCATCACCACTCACCACCACTCACCATCACCACCACCACTCACCATCACTCACCATCACCACCACCACTCACAATCACCACCACCACCACTCACCATCACCACCACCACTCACCACCACTTACCATCACCACTCACCAGCGTCACTCATCACTCACCACAACCACCACTCACCACCACTCACCATCACCACAACCACCACTCACCATCACTCACGATCACACCACTTACCACCACCACTCACCACCACTCACCATCACCACAACCACCACTCACCACCACTCACCACCACTCACCACCACTCACGATCACACCACTTACCATCACCACTCACCAGCGCCACTCCCCACTCACCACTCACCACCACTCACCACCACTCACGATCACACCACTCATCACTCACCACCACTCACCACTCACCACCACTCACCATCACCACCACTCACCACAACCACCACTCACCACCACTGATGATACTGATGATGATGCTGATGTTGATGATACTGATGATATTGATGATGCTGATGATGATAATGATGATGCTGATACTGATGATACTGCTGCTGATGATGATAATGATGATGATACTCCTGCTGCTGATGCTGCTGATACTGATGATGATACTGATGATGATGCTGATGTTGATGATGCTGATGTTGATGATGTTGATGATACTGATGATGGTGCTGATGATGATACTGATGATGATGATGCTGATAATGATGATGCTGATGATGATGATGCTGACGTTAATGATGCTGGTGATACTAATGATGGTGCTGATGCTGCTGGTAATTGGGGTGGTCAAAGTGATGGTAGTGCTAGTGATGATGGTAGTGATGGTAGTGATAGTGGTAGTAGTGATGATGTTGACGGTGATGATGTTGATGGTGATGATGCTGATGATGCTGATGATGATGATGCTGATGTTGATGATGCTGATGTTGATGATACTGATGATGGTGCTGATGATGATACTGATGATGATGATGATGCTGCTGATAATGATGATGCTGATGACGATGCTGATGTTGATGATGCTGGTGATACTGATGATGGTGCTGATGCTGCTGGTAATTGGGGTGGTTAAAGTGATGGTAGTGATGGTAGTGATAGTGGTAGTAGTGATGATGTTGACGGTGATGATGTTGACCGTGATGATGTTGACGGTGATGATGATGACGGTGATGTTGACGGTGATGATGTTGACGGTGATGATGTTGACGGTGATGATGTTGACGGTGATGATGATGACGGTGATGTTGACGGTGATGATGTTGACGGTGATGATGTTGACGGTGATGATGTTGATGACGGTGATGTTGATGGTGATGTTGACGGTGATGATGATGTTGACGGTGATGATGACGGTGATGTTGACGGTGATGTAGGAATGAGGATGTAGTGGCCGTGGCCTCTATGAACTGGGACCCTGTGGTGTCGCACTTTGCCGAAGTGATGAACTCCGGTGGCACGGTGACGAGGAGAGACGTGGAGTAAGACAGAGACACAGACACACACACACACACAGACACACACACACAGACACACACAGACACAGACACACAGAGACACACACACAGTGACACACAGACACACACAGACACACACAGACACACAGACACAAACACACAGACACACACACAGACACACACACACAGACACACAGACACAGACACACACAGAGACACACACAACAACAACAACCGCCATTCGCCAGGCTATGTGCACCCTGAGGCCACGTGAAGTGTCGAATGCCCGCTGGCAGGAGGTCACGGGGCAGACCCAGCAGGTGCCACGGGTCGACTGACTGAGATGACTGGCTGATGCACCACCTGTGCCCCCTACTGTGCCGACCTGCTGCGCTTTAGCCACCCGGCGCTCCGCTCGTTGTTGTGAGCGTCGCTCCTCCGCCCTCCATTGTTGTTGGAGGGCGACTGCCTCCAACTGCCCAGTAGCGTCCTGCACGAGCCTCCTCCACAGAGGCCGATCTTGACACCGCTGGTACCAGTCATCGGCAAGTCCACTCAGCTCCACGTCCTCCTCCCGTGCCGCGCCTGTTTAGCCCCCTCAATCCGGCCGAACAAAAGCTGTTTCGGCATGCGGTGGCTGGGCATGCGGGCTACATGACCCAGCCAACGCAGCCTTGCCTGCCGGAGGAGCTCCCCGATGGGACCTTGCCCAGATCGTTCAAGGATTTGTGAGCTCCTCACACAATCCAGTCTGGTTAAACCCAGGATGGATCGTAGGCAGGCTAGCCTAAATGTTTCTAACCGGCAAAGATGTACCATTAGGGGTGTCCACGTTTCGCAAGCGTAGAGAAGGGAGGGAATGACCGTGGCTGAGAAGACCTGAAGCTTAGTGCGGAGCGACAGACCAGGTAGCTTCCACACAGCGTTATGCAACCGATGAAAGATATTGCCGCTCGACTGATTCCGAGTGAGACCTCTGCTGTTAACCTGGAGCCGGTCATAAGCACACTGCCCAGGTATGGAAAACTCTCCACTCTCTCCACAACTGCCCCATCACCGATTGGGAGTTGAGGGGGTGGAGTGTCCGATGGTACAAAATACCCAGACAGGTGCTTAGTTTTGGTGGGGCTGATGGTAAGGCCCCATGTCTTAGTGGCACGCTCCAGTCTCAGCAGCAGCATCTACAACTCCTTCTCTGAATGAGCAGCTATTACCAAATCATCAGCATACGTAACGTGGTTGAGCAATAGGGAGCCATCCCTTGACCGTGCCCGGGTATCGATCAGCCTCCCATTATATCTGTACCAAATGGAGATTCCCCCAGTACAGCTATTGAAGGCTTCACGAACTACGTGGTCAAAATAGATGTTAAATAATGTGGGAGCCAGAGGACATCCCTGTCGCACCCCAAGGTGTAAAGGGAATGGCTCTGACTCCCAGCCACGCAGTTTTACCTGGGCCCGCTCACCATTATGAAGGTCCTTAATGATCGTGAGCAGAGGGTCAGGGACTCCAAAAGCACGAAGAACAACCCAGAGCCCAGGCCTACTGATGGTATCATAGGCCTTGACCAGGTCAATAAAGCAGATATGTAGGTCTTGCTTGAATTCCCTACACCTCTGCTGTAGCAGACGGACAGAAAATATGGCATCTGTGCAGAACCGCCCTTTCCTGAAACCGCATTGGGGCTCCGCAAGCCTCTCCTCAGCGTGCCTGGCAAGGCGTTGTTGAATAATCCTTGCCAGGACTGTTCCCGGCACACTGAGGAGTGAGATGCCTCTGTAGTTGTTACAGTCTGTGCGGTCCCCCTTCTTAAAGAGGGGGACCACCAGGGCATCCTTCCAATCCTGCGGAACCCGTCCAGTGGTCCAGACTGTTGTTATGATGTCATGTAGGGCAGTCTGTGCACAAACGCCACCCTCCCTCAGCATTTCGCTTGGGAGATCATCTCTGCCCGGTGCCTTTCCTGGTCTCAGACTCCGGATCGCCTTCAGGACTTCCTCAACAGATGGCACCTCAGCCAGCCACTCACAGGGGGTGACTTCTTCCAATATTTGAGGCACCGCAGCCTCAGCAGGGTCATCCTCACTTTGTGCCACGATGTTTTCCTGGCTGAGGGATTTTCCCTCCCCCAGGACCTCACAGAAATGCTCAGCAAATCTGCAAACCTGTTCCTGGGGGTCTGAGATTGGATCACCGTTTTCCCCCCTAATGATGGTAATAGGTGTGGCGCTGCAGGTTACTTTTTTGATGGAGTTAAATAGAGATTTGTGATCACGGGCCACTGAGGCAGACTCCATCTCCTCAGCAACCCGCGACCACCACCCATCCTTGCAGCGCCTCCCACACCTCACCACCACGCTCCCACGCCCCCTTCATTCTTTTGTTCAGAAGAAGAGCCACACCCTGTTGTTTGGTAGTCTGCTGCCCCGAGTAGAGGACTGTCCACCCCTCAAGGTGGCAGGAGCCAGAACCGGTCCACCGGACCTCCTGAATGCCGCATAGATCCAGGCGGTACCGGTCCATCTCCCGACAGAGGAGTGGCAGCCTCTCCTCCACAGTGAGCATTCGAACATTCCACGTGGCCAACCGTAGTGGCTTTTTGTTGTTTCTGGAGGAGCCCCGAGGGTAGAGATTCAATCTCCTGGCTCTGCCAAATTGGGGTTTGGCCAGGAGACGTCGTAGACGCCTGTCCCCCCGGGGCCTCCGGCACAAGCTTATTAATAAAAAATTTCCTTTGTAGTTTAGCGGTAATTAATTGAATGCGGAGGGGTTACCAGCCCCTCGCACCCGTCCAGAGCCCCCGTTTAGCCCCTGTGGTGGTCACTGACGCCATGAGGGGAGGAGCCAATCGGAATTGGCCCTCACCTCTCCCCCCACAGCATTGTCCACGACAGCGTTGCCCGTTCCGGCACCGCGAGGAGGTAGGTGGTTAGTTGTTTTACCAGACACACACACACACAGTGACACACGCGCAGAGACACCCATAGGGACACACACTCAGCGCCTTGACACGCACGGAGCGAGAGTGGGAAGGAGCGAGCCTTAATAGGCGCTCGCTAACCGGCCCTGCGCTGTGGATGTGAAGCTCCCACGCTCCCTCTCGTTGCAGGAGCAGCGACCTGCCCTGGGTGAAGGAGCACGAGCAGATGAAATTCTAAACGTCGCCGCTCGCTCACCGCTCGCTCACCGCTCGCTCACCGCTCGCTCACCACTCGCTCACCACTCGCTCACCACACTGTCCACTCGCTCACCACTCGCTCACCGCTCGCTCACCGCTCGCTCATCGCTCGCTCACCACTCGCTCACCACTCGCTCACCACACTGTCCACTCGCTCACCACTCGCTCACCGCTCGCTCACCGCTCGCTCATCGCTCGCTCACCACTCGCTCACCGCACTGTCCGCTCACTCACCACTCGCTCACCACACTGGCCAGACGCTCACCACTCGCTCACCACTCGCTCACCACACTGTCCACACGCACACCACTCGCTCACCACTCGCTCACCACATGCTCACCACTCGCTCACCGCACTGTCCGCCTGCTCACCACTCACTCACCGCTCGCTCACCACTCGCTCACCACTCGCTCACCACACTGTCCACACGCTCACCACACGCTCACCACTCGCTCACCACCACTCGCTCACCACCACTCGCTCACCACACGCTCACCGCACTGTCCGCCTGCTCACCACTCGCTCACCACTCGCTCACCACAACTCGCTCACCACCACTCGCTCACCACACGCTCACCTCACTGTCCACACGATTACCGCTCGCTCACCACTCGCTCACCACTCGCTCACCACACTGGCCACTCGCTCACCACTCGCTCACCACACTGGCCACACGCTCACCACTCGCTCACCACTCGCTCACCACACTGTCCACTCACTCACCACTCACTCACCACTCGCTCATCACCACTCACTCACCACACTGTCCACTCACTCACCACACACTCACCACACGCTCACCACACTTGTCCACACACACACCACACGCTCCGCTATAGGTGGTGGGGAGGGGGGGTTCGGTTAGCGGGTGAGTGAGCGGGTGAGTTAGCGGGTGAGTTAGCGGGTGAGTGAGCGGGTGAGTGAGCGGGTGAGTGAGCGGGTGAGTTAGCGGGTGAGTTAGCGGGTGAGTTAGCGGGTGAGTGAGCGGGTGAGTGAGCGGGTGAGTTAGCGGGTGAGTTAGCGGGTGAGTTAGCGGGTGAGTTAGCGGGTGAGTTAGCGGGTGAGTGAGCGGGTGAGTTAGTGGGTGAGTTAGCGGGTGAGTTAGCGGGTGAGTTAGCGGGTGAGTTAGCGGGTGAGTGAGCGGGTGAGTGAGCGGGTGAGTTAGCGGGTGAGTTAGCGGGTGAGTTAGCGGGTGAGCGAGTGAGTTAGCGGGTGAGTTAGCGGGTGAGTTAGCGGGTGAGTTAGCGGGTGAGCGAGTGAGTTAGTGGGTGAGTTAGCGGGTGAGTTAGCGGGTGAGTTAGCGGGTGAGTTAGCGGGTGTGCGAGCGAGTTAGCGGGCGAGTTAGCGGGCGAGTTAGCGGGCGAGTTAGCGGGCGAGTTAGCGGGTGAGTTAGCGGGTGAGTTAGCGGGTGAGCAGGAGAGTTAGCGGGTGAGTTAGCGGGTGAGTTAGCGGGTGAGTTAGCGGGTGAGTTAGCGGGTGAGTTAGCGGGTGAGCAGGAGAGTTAGCGGGTGAGTTAGCGGGTGAGTTAGCGGGTGAGTTAGCGGGTGAGTTAGCGGGTGAGTGAGCGGGTGAGTGAGCGGGCGAGCGAGTGGGCGAGCGAGCGGCTGAGTGAGCTTGAGATCATTTTGTACGCGAATGATAAACTCTGGGAGTCTAGCCTAGGGGCACCCCCAGTGGCAGCTGTCCCTATGCATGAGCCTGAAATTGCTGCTGCTGCTGGGTATGAGTCTAGCCTAGGGGCACCCCCAGTGGCAGCTGTCCCTATGCATGAGCCTGAAATTGCTGCTGCTGCTGGGTATGAGTCTAGCCTAGGGGCACCCCCAGTGGCAGCTGTCCCCTGTGCATGAGCCTGCTGCTGCTAGTGGTAGTAGTGGTAGGGGTGGTGGCTACTACTACCTCTGGGTATGATGCGAGCCTAGCGTCTGGGATGAGATGGTGGTGGTGGTGGTGGTTGCTCTGATTGGGTGTTGTTGGCGTGTGTGGTTTGTGTTCAGGCTGAGGGGACCTAGGCGTTGCACGGTCCCACTCGGCCGGCTTTGCATTTGAGGGTTGGGGTTGGGTCTGTGTGAAGTGGTGTGGGGGGCATTCGTCTGTGGTTGGTGGTGGTGGTGGTGTTGGGTCTGATTGGTGGTGGTGGTGTTGGGTCTGATTGGTGGTGGTGGTGGTGGGAGTTCAGGCCGAGGTGACCTGAGCGTGTCACGGTGCCACTGGGCCGGCTTTGTAATACAGGCGGAGGTGGCTCCGCTCGCGGGTTCGGGTCGTGAGCTGGGCCAAACCCCAGTGGCAGTGCCGTTATTGTGTCCGTGTCGTTTCCTCGCGCGTCCCGAGGGTTGGCGTCCGTGCCTGGAAGACTGGCCCCCCAAGACGAGATCCGGAAGGATTGGAAGGATGCCCTGGTGGTCTTGAGACCAGGAAAAAAGGCACCGGGGCAGAGATGATCTCCCAAGCGAAATGCTGAGGGAGGGTGGCATTTGTGTACAGACTGCCCTAAATGACATCACAACAACAGTATGGATCACTGGGCCGGGTTCCGCAAGATTGGAAGGATGCCCTGGTGGTCTTGAGACCAGGAAAAAAAGGCACCGGGGCAGAGATGATCTCCCAAGCGAAATGCTGAGGGAGGGTGGCATTTGTGTACAGACTGCCCTACATGACATCACAACAACAGTCTGGATCACTGGGCCGGGTTCCGCAAGATTGGAAGGATGCCCTGGTGGTCTTGAGACCGGGAAAAAAGGCATCGGGGCAGAGATGATCTCCCAAGCGAAATGCTGAGGGAGGGTGGCGTTTGTGTACAGACTGCCCTAAATGACATCACAACAACAGTCTGGATCACTGGGCCGGGTTCCGTAGGTTTCGAAGGATGCCCTGGTGGTCTTGAGACCAGGAAAAAAAGGCACGGGGCAGAGATGATCTCCCAAGCGAAATGTTGAGGGAGGGTGGCGTTTGTGTACAGACTGCCCTAAATGACATCACAACAACAGTCTGGATCACTGGGCCGGGTTCCGCAAGATTGGAAGGATGCCCTGGTGGTCTTGAGACCAGGGAAAAAAGGCACGGGGGCAGAGATGATCTCCCAAGCGAAATGCTGAGGGAGGGTGGCGTTTGTGTACGGACTGCCCTAAATGACATCACAACAACAGTCTGGATCACTGGGCCGGGTTCCGTAGGTTTCGAAGGATGCCCTGGTGGTCTTGAGACCGGGAAAAAAGGCACCGGGGCAGAGATGATCTCCCAAGCGAAATGCTGAGGGAGGGTGGCGTTTGTGTACAGACTGCCCTAAATGACATCACAACAACAGTCTGGATCACTGGGCCGGGTTCCGCAAGATTGGAAGGATGCCCTGGTGGTCTTGAGACCAGGAAAAAAGGCACAGGGGCAGAGATGATCTCCCAAGCGAAATGCTGAGGGAGGGTGGCGTTTGTGAACAGACTGCCCTAAATGACACCATAACAACAGTCTGGATCACTGGGCCGGGTTCCGTAGGTTTGGAAGGATGCCCTGGTGGTCTTGAGACCAGGAAAAAGGCACCGGGCAGAGATGATCTCCTATTACCATCATTAGAGGAAAGAACGGTGATCCAATCTCCGACCCCCCAGTAACAGGTTTGGAGATTTGCTGAGCATTTCTGTGAGGTCCTGGGGGAGGGGAAATCCCTCAGCCAGGAAAACATCGTGGCACAAAGTGAGGATGACCCTGCTGAGGCTGCGGTGCCTCAAATATTGGAAGAAGTCACCCCCTGTGAGTGGCTGGCTAAGGTGCCATCTGTTGAGGAAGTACTGAAGGCGATCCGGAGTCTGAGACCAGGAATGGCACTGGGCAGAGATGATCTCCCAAGCGAAATGCTGAGGGAGGGTGGCGTTTGTGCACAGACTGCCTATATGACATCATAACAACAGTCTGGACCACTGGACGGGTTCCGCAGGATTGGAAGGATGCCCTGGTGGTCCCCCTTTTTAAGAAGGGGGACCGCACAGACTGTAACATCTACAGGGGCATCTCATTCCTGAGTGTGCCGGGAAAGGTCCTGGCAAAGATTATTCAGCATCGCCTTGCCAGGCACGCTGAGGAGAGGCTTGCGGAGCCCCAATGCGGTTTCAGGAAAGGGCGGTCCTGCACAGATGCCATATTTTCTGTCCGTCTGCTACAGCAGAGGTGTAGGGAATTCCAGCAAGACCTGCATCTCTGCTTTATTGACCTGGTCAAGGCCTATGATACCATCAGTAGGCCTGGGTTGTGTGCAGTGCTTCGTGTTTTCAGAGTCCCTGATGTGTAGCCCGCATGCCCAGCCACCGCATGCCTAAACAGATTTTGGTCAGCCAGATCGAGGGGGCTAGACGGGCGCAGCACGGGCTAGAGAAGAGATGGAGTGATGTGGTACAGGAGGACTTGGAGCCGAGTGGACTTACCGATGACCGGTACCAGCGGTGTCAAGATCGGCCTCTGTGGAGGAGGCTCGTGAAGGACGCTACTGGGCAGTTGGAGGCAGTCGCCCTCCAACAACCACGGAGGGCGGAGGAGCGACGCTCACAACAACGAGCGGGGCGCCGGGTGGCTAAAGCACAGCGGGTTGGCACAGTAGGGGGCACAGGTGGTGCATCAGCCAGTCATCTCAGTCGACCTGCCCCTACAGCCCTGCTAGAGGCTACCTGGGGGTAGCTTTGTCTGTGTGTGGTGTGTGTAGTACATAGACACTGCTGCTGCTACTCGCTAGCTAACAGCACTCGCCCCTACAGCCCTGCTAGAGGCTACCTGGGGTAGCTTTGTCTGTGCGTGGTGTGTGTAGTACATAGACACTGCTGCTGCTACTCGCTACTAACAGCACTTGCCCCTACAGCCCTGCTAGAGGCTACCTGGGGTAGCTTTGTCTGTGTGTGGTGTGTGTGGTACATAGACACTGCTGCTGCTACTCGCTAGCTAACAGCACTTGCCCCTACAGCCCTGCTAGAGGCTACCTGGGGGAGCTTTGTGTGTGGTGTGTGTAGTACATAGACACTGCTGCTGCTACTCGCTAACACCACTTGCCCCTACAGCCCTGCTAGAGGCTACCTGGGGGTAGCTTTGTCTGTGTGTGGTGTGTGTAGTACATAGACACTGCTGCTACTACTCGCTAGCTAACAGCACTTGCCCCTACAGCCCTGCTAGAGGCTACCTGGGGGTAGCTTTGTCTGTGCGTGGTGTGTGTAGTACATAGAGACTGCTGCTGCTACTCGCTACTAACAGCACTTGCCCCTACAGCCCTGCTAGAGGCTACCTGGGGTAGCTTTGTCTGTGCGTGGTGTGTTTAGTACATAGACACTGCTGCTGCTACTCGCTAGCTAACAGCACTTGCCCCTACAGCCCTGCTGATCAACCACAAAATGAATGAATGTGTGTGGGTGGGGGGAGGTTATTTGAAGCCACGGGGTGGAACTTTAATCGCGAAGATCGACAACGACAACAACAACAGAATAACAACAACAACCCATCAACAACAACCCATCAACAACAACCACCACCACGTGTCTCACCACCACCACGTGACTCACCACCACCACGTGACTCACCACCACCACGTGACCCACCACCACCACCACCCAGCGTGCCCTGACAACCTCAAGCAGCCGGCCACGGTCCACGCGGGGCGATTCGTGGGGTGGTGGAACGTTGGGACCAACGTCGGTGGAACGTTGGGCCCAACGTTGGTGGAACGTTGAGCCCAACGTTGGTGGAACGTTGCGCCCAACGTTGGTGGAACGTTGAGCCCAACGTTGATGGAACATTGAGCTCAACGTTGGTGGAACGTTGAGCCCAACGTTGATGGAACGTTGGGCCCAACGTTGGTGGAACGTTGAGCTCAACGTTGTTGGAACGTTGAGCCCAACGTTGGTGGAACGTTGGGCCCAACGTTGATGGAACGTTGAGCCCAACGTTGGTGGAACGTTGGGCCCAACGTTCGCTCAACGTTGGGCTCAACGTTGGCCCGCCAAGACGACACGAACGTTGGGTAAACGTTGGGTAAACGTCGCTGCTCCCGGGGCTCCCCCCCCCGCCCCCCCTCCTCCTCCTCCTCCCCCCGCCCCCCCCTCCTCCTCCTCCCCCCCGCCCCCCCTCCTCCTCCTCCGATATTCGGGGTTAGTTTATGCAAAAGCGGCAAAAGTATAACGATGACTACAACATCAACAACATCAACAACAACATCATCAACAACATCAACATCATCAACAACAACATCATCATCAACATCAACAACATCAACAACAACATCATCAACAACATCAACATCATCAACAACAACATCATCAACAACATCAACATCATCAACAACAACATCATCAACAACATCAACATCATCAACAACAACATCATCAACAACAACAACATCAACAACATCAACATCATCAACAACAACATCAACAACAACATCAACAACATCAACAACATCATCAACAACATCAACAACAACATCAACAACATCAACAACAACAACATCAACAACAACATCAACAACAACATCATCAACAACATCATCAACAACAACATCAACAACATCATCAACATCAACAACATCAACAACAACATCAACAACAACATCAACAACATCAACAACATCAACAACAACATCAACATCATCAACAACAACATCAACAACAACAACATCAACAACAACATCAACAACAACATCAACAACATCAACAACAACATCAACAACAACATCAACAACAACATCACCCCCCCCTCAAACCCCTCCCACCTCAACCAACCCCCCACCCTTAATCCCTCACCCCCCCCCCCTCAACCCCCCCCACCCCCCACTCGACCCCCCCCTCACTCCCCCCACCACCACCACCAGCTGACTCGCGGTGCCAGGCTAGGTGCACTCCCTGTGATTAGATACTAGCAGACGTTACCATGGTAACGTCAACACACACAAAACTAAGCCGTGGGCATTCCACGTTCCTATGGCGGGGTGAAGTCCGTCCGTTGGACATTGTGATGATGGTGGTGGTGATAGTGGTGATGATGATGATGGTGATGATGGTGATGGTGGTGATGGTGGTGATGCTGATGGTGGTGGTGATGGTGGTGATGGTGATGGTGGTAATGGTGGTGATGGTGGTGATGATGGTGATGGTGGTGATGGTGGTGATGGTGATGATGGTGGTGGTGATGGTGGTGGTGATGGTGGTGATGGTGGTGATGCTGATGGTGGTGGTGATGGTGGTGATGGTGATGGTGGTAATGGTGGTGATGGTGGTGATGATGGTGATGGTGGTGATGATGGTGGTGATGATGGTGATGATGGTGGTGATGGTGATAGTGGTGGTGATGGTGGTGATGATGGTGGTGGTGATGATGGTGGTGATGATGGTGATGATGGTGGTGATGGTGATAGTGGTGGTGATGGTAGTGGTGATGGTGGTGGTGATGGTGGTGGTGATGGTGATGATGATGGTGATGATGGTGGTGATGGTGATAGTGGTGGTGATGGTAGTGGTGATGGTGGTGGTGATGGTGGTGGTGATGGTGATGATGATGGTGATGATGGTTGTTTGGATGACTCCCCTCCTCTACATTTCTCACCCCCCACCCACCCTCCCCCCACCCCCACCACCCCCACCACCCCCACCACAATCTCCCCACAATCCCACGGCGTCTTAGACGACCGTCTGGGTAGCCACTGCTCCCTCGGCTGTCCCAGGGCCTTCTGCTCCAGGCGTCACAGCTCCAGTACAACCCCCTCGGGCACCATCACCATCAACACCACCACCACCACCAACATCACCACCACCACCATCACCACCACCACCATCACCACCACCATCAACATCATCACAACCATCTCCATCGCCGCCGCGGGCCTCCAACTCCCGCTCGGATTTCCCAGAATTCCTCGCTCCGCCATTCCCAGAATCCTCTGCCGTTTCGTTGACGATGCTCAGAGTGGCGGTTGCAGGAGTGGTGGTGGCGGTGGTGGTGGTGGTTGCGGGAGTGGTGGTGGTGGTGGTGGTGATGGAGGGGGTGGTGGTGGCGGCTGTGGTGGTTGGATCCCCATTGGCTGCTGCGGTGGTGGTGGCGGCGGTGGTGGTGGTGGTGGTGGCGGTGGTGGTGGTGGCCGTCTGCTCCACAGGGCCACCGTTGGCACAGGCCATGATGGTGGCCACTTCGTAGCAGTAGCGGTAGTGATCCTGGTGGTGTGGGAGGTGGGGGGGGGAGACACGGGGGGGTGGGGTGAGTGGTGGTCGTGGTTACTGATGCCCCCAACTGAAGACGAACAGGCAGGGCCGATGAGTCAGACGCCTTCTATGACCTCCTGTCACAGGTGCTGGCTTAAAGCGGCACCTCGGGATAGAGGCATCTTGTTGGGTGACTTCAATGCCCGAGTTGGTCACGATGCTGGCACCTGGTCTGGAGTGATTGGAGGGCATGGGCCAGATCAGCTCAATAACAACGGCAGGAGGCTGCTAGATTTGTGTGCAGCCCATGGGGTTGTAATTACCAACACGCTGTTCCGGCATCGGCGCATCCACACAACATCATGGATGCATGCCGGGTCCAAGCAAGAACATCTGCTGGACTACATAGTGACGGACCAGCGGATGCGGGCCCATGTCCTTGACACCGGGACCTACCGTGGAGCTGATCTGCCCACTGACCATCGACTTGTCATCTGTAAGATGCGCCTGCCATTCTTCCACTCCGGTGGTGGGTGTACACCCAGGACCCCATTCAAACCCATAGTGGCCTGGTCTCAGCTAGCTGATGAAAGTTGTAAGCGAGAATTTCATCATCGCTTGCAGCTGGGCTTGGCATCGTCCCCCACTCCTCCTGATGTCGAGGGTAAATGGGCGAGGTTTAGGAGCCCGCATGCCCAGACACCGCATGCCGAAACAGCTTTTGTTCGGCCGGATCGAGGGGGCTAAACGGGCGCGGCACGGGCTAGAGAAGAGATGGAGTGATGTGGTACGGGAGGACGTGGAGCTGAGTGGACTTGCCGATGACCGGTACCAGCGGTGTCAAGATCGGCCTCTGTGGAGGAGGCTCGTGAAGGACGCTACTGGGCAGTTGGAGGCAGTCGCCCTCCAACAACAACGGAGGGCGGAGGAGCGACGCTCACAACAACGAGCGGAGCGCGCCGGGTGGCTAAAGCACAGCGGGTTGGCACAGTAGGGGGAACAGGTGGTGCATCAGCCAGTCATCTCAGTCAGTCGATTCGTGGCACCTGCTGGGTCTGCCCCGTGACCTCCTGCCAGCGGGCGTTCGACACTTCACGTGCACATAGCCTGGTACAAGCGTCGTGGTGACGTCACCGCCACTTTGTGGTGAATGGCGGTTGTTGTTGTTGTTGATCTCTTCCTCGGCTGTCCGTCGTGAACGGCGATTACTGCCGAAAAAAGCCATCCAGCGCGTTTTCCTGCACGCCCGTGGCAGTGAGATGTTGACTACCTCGCCTGGTACGCAGGAGGTCGCGGGTTCCATCCCGGACCCTGGGAGATGTTGACTACCGCGCCTGGACTACAGGAGGTCGCGGGTTCCATCCCGGACCCTGGGAGATGTTGACTACCGCGCCTGGTCTACAGGAGGTCGCGGGTTCCATCCCGGACCCTGTGAGATGTTGACTACTTCGCCTGGTACGCAGGAGGTCGCGGGTTCCATCCCGCACCCTGTGAGATGTTGACTACCTCGCCCGGTACGCAGGAGGTCGTGGGTTCCATCCCGCACCCTGTGAGATGTTGACTACCTCGCCCGGTACGCAGGAGTTCGTGGGTTCCATCCTGGACCCTGGGAGATGTTGACTACCTCGCCTGGTACGCAGGAGGTCGTGGGTTCCATCCCGGACCCTGTGAGAAGTTGAATACCTCGCCTGGTACGCAGGAGGTTGTGGGTTCCATCCCGGACCCTGTGAGATGTTGACTACCTCGCCTGGTATCCAGGAGGTCGTGGGTTCCATCACGGACCCTGGGAGATGTTGACTACCTCGCCTGATACGCAGGAGGTCGTGGGTTCCATCCCGGACCCTGTGAGATGTTGACTACCTCGCCTGGTGTGCAGGAGGTTCGTGGGTTCCATCCTGGACCCTGTGAGATGTTGACTACCTCGCCTGGTACGCAGGAGGTCGCGGGTTCGATCCCGGACCCTGTGAGATGTTGACTACCTCGCCCGGTACACAGGAGGTCGTGGGTTCCATCCCGCACCCTGTGAGATGTTGACTACCTCGCCCGGTACGCAGGAGGTCGTGGGTTCCATCCTGGACCCTGGGAGATGTTGACTACCTCGCCTGGTACGCAGGAGGTCGTGGGTTCCATCCCGGACCCTGTGAGAAGTTGAATACCTCGCCTGGTACGCAGGAGGTTGTGGGTTCCATCCCGGACCCTGTGAGATGTTGACTACCTCGCCTGGTATCCAGGAGGTCGTGGGTTCCATCCCGGACCCTGGGAGATGTTGACTACCTCGCCTGATACGCAGGAGGTCGTGGGTTCCATCCCGGACCCTGTGAGATGTTGACTACCTCGCCTGGTGTGCAGGAGGTTCGTGGGTTCCATCCAGGACCCTGTGAGATGTTGACTACCTCGCCTGGTACGCAGGAGGTCGCGGGTTCGATCCCGGACCCTGTGAGATGTTGACTACCTCGCCTGGTACACAGGAGGTCGTGGGTTCGATCCTGGACCCTGTGAGATGTTGACTACCTCGCCTGGTCTATAGGAGCTTGTGGGTTCTATCCCGGACCCTGTGAGATGTTGACTACCTCGCCTGGTATACAGGAGGTCGTGGGTTCCATCCCGGACCCTGGGAGATGTTAACTACCTCGCCTGGTCTACAGGAGTCTGTGGATTCCATCCCGGACCCTGGGAGATGTTGTCTACCTCGCCTGGTCTACAGGAGGTCGCGGGTTCCATCCCGGACCCTGTGAGATGTTGACTACCTCGCCTGGTGCGCAGGAGGTCGTGGGTTCCATCCCGGACCCAGGGAGATGTTGACTACCTCGCCTGTTATACAGGAGTGTGTGGATTCCATCCCGGACCCTGTGAGATGTTGACTACCTCGCCTAGTACGCAAGAGGTTGTGGGTTCCATCCCGGACCCAGGGAGATGTTAACTACCTCGCCTGGTATACAGGAGGTCGTGGGTTCGATCCGGGACCCTGTGAGGTGTTGACTACCTCGCCTGGTCTACAGGAGGTCGCGGGTTCCATCCCGGACCCAGGGAGATGTTGACTACCTCTCCCGGTATACAGGAGGTCGTAGGTTCCATCCCGGACCCTGGGAGATGTTAACTACCTCGTCTGGTCTACAGGAGGTCGTGGGTTCCATCCCGGACCCTGGGAGATGTTGACTACCTCGCCTGGTACGCAGGAAGTCGTGGGTTCCATCCCGGACCTAGGGAGATGTTAACTACCTCGCATGGTCTACAGGAGGTTGTGGGTTCCATCCCGGACCCAGGGAGATGCTGACTACCTCGCCTGGTGCGCAGGAGGTTGTGGGTTCTATCCCGGACCCTGGGAGATGTTGACTACCTCGCCTGGTACGCAGGAGGTCGTGGGTTCCATCCCGGACCCAGGGAGATGTTGACTACCTCGCCTGGTATACAGGAGGTCGTGGGTTCGATCCTGGACCCTGAGAGATGTTGACTACCTCGCATGGTCTACAGGAGGTTGTGGGTTCGACCCCGGATCCTGTGAGATGTTGACTACCTCGCCCGGTACGCAGGAGGTCGTGAGTTCGATCCTGGACCCTGTGAGATGTTGACTACCTCGCCTGGTATACAGGAGGTTGTGGGTTCGATCCTGGACCCTGTGAGATGTTGACTACCTCGCCTGGTCTACAGGATGTTGTGGGTTCGATCCTGGACCCTGTGAGATGTTGACTACCTCGCCTGGTATGCAGGAGGTCGTGAGTTCGATCCTGGACCCTGAGAGATGTTGACTACCTCGCCTGGTCTACAGGAGGTTGTGGGTTCGACCCAGGACCCTGTGAGATGTTGACTATCTCGCCCGGTATGCAGGAGGTTGTGGGTTCGATCCTGGACCCTGTGAGATGTTGACTACCTCGCCTGGTCTACAGGAGCTTGTGGGTTCGATGCTGGACCCTGTGAGATGTTGACTACCTCGCCTGGCCTACAGGAGTTTGTGGGTTAGATGCTGGACCCTGTGAGATGTTGACTACCTCGCCTGGTCTACAGGAGTTTGTGGGTTCGATCCTGGACCCTGTGAGATGTTGACTACCTCGCCTGGTACACAGGAGGTCGTGGTAGATGTTGACTACCTCGCCTGGTCTACAGGAGGTCGTGGGTTCGATCCTGGACCCTGTGAGATGTTGACTACCTCGCCTGGTCTACAGGAGGTCGTGGGTTCGATCCTGGACCCTGTGAGATGTTGACTACCTCGCCTGGTCTACAGGAGTTCGTGGTAGATGTTGACTACCTCGCCTGGTCTACAGGAGGTCGTGGTAGATGGTAACTACCTCGCCTGGTCTACAGGAGGTTGTGGTAGATGTTGACTACCTTGCCTGGTCTACAGGAGGTCGTGGGTTCCATCCTGGACCCTGAGAGATGTTGACTACCTCGCCTGGTCTACAGGAGGTCGTGGGTTCGATCCTGGACCCTGAGAGATGTTGACTACCTCGCCTGGTCTACAGGAGGTTGTGGGTTCGACCCGGACCCTGTGAGATTTTGACTACCTCGCCCGGTACGCAGGAGGTTGTGGGTTCGATCCTGGACCCTGTGAGATGTTGACTACCTTGCCTGGTCTACAGGAGCTTGTGGGTTCGATGCTGGACCCTGTGAGATGTTGACTACCTCGCCTGGTCTACGGGAGGTTGTGGGTTCGATCCTGGACCCTGTGAGATGTTGACTACCTCGCCTGGTACACAGGAGGTCGTGGTAGATGTTGACTACCTCGCCTGGTCTACAGGAGGTCGTGGGTTCGATCCTGGACCCTGTGAGATGTTGACTACCTCGCCTGGTTCGCAGGAGGTCGTGGTAGATGTTGACTACCTCGCCTGGTCTACAGGATGTCGTGGGTTCGATCCTGGACCCTGTGAGATGTTGACTACCTCGCCTGGTTCGCAGGAGGTCGTGGTAGATGTTGACTACCTCGCCTGGTCTACAGGAGGTCGTGGGTTCGATCCTGGACCCTGTGAGATGTTGACTACCTCGCCTGGTCTACAGTAGTTCGTGGTAGATGTTGACTACCTCGCCTGGTCTACAGGAGGTCGTGGTAGATGGTAACTACCTCGCCTGGTCTACAGGAGGTCGTGGTAGATGTTGACTACCTTGCCTGGTCTACAGGAGGTCATGGGTTCCATCCTGGACCCTGAGAGATGTTGACTACCTCGCCTGGTCTACAGGAGGTCGTGGGTTCGATCCTGGACCCTGAGAGATGTTGACTACCTCGCCTGGTCTACAGGAGGTTGTGGGTTCGACCCGGACCCTGTGAGATTTTGACTACCTCGCCCGGTACGCAGGAGGTTGTGGGTTCGATCCCGGACCCTGTGAAATGTTGACTACCTCGCCTGGTCTACAGGAGCTTGTGGGTTCGATGCTGGACCCTGTGAGATGTTGACTACCTCGCCTGGTATACAGGAGGTTGTGGGTTCGATCCTGGACCCTGTGAGATGTTGACTACCTCGCCTGGTACACAGGAGGTCGTGGTAGATGTTGACTACCTCGCCTGGTCTACAGGAGGTCGTGGGTTCGATCCTGGACCCTGTGAGATGTTGACTACCTCGCCTGGATCGCAGGAGGTCGTGGTAGATGTTGACTACCTCGCCCGGTCTACAGGATGTCGTGGGTTCGATCCTGGACCCTGTGAGATGTTGACTACCTCGCCTGGTTCGCAGGAGGTCGTGGTAGATGTTGACTACCTCGCCTGGTCTACAGGAGGTCGTGGGTTCGATCCTGGACCCTGTGAGATGTTGACTACCTCGCCTGGTCTACAGTAGTTCGTGGTAGATGTTGACTACCTCGCCTGGTCTACAAGAGGTCGTGGTAGATGGTAACTACCTCGCCTGGTCTACAGGAGGTCGTGGTAGATGTTGACTACCTCGGCTGGTCTACAGGAGGTCGTGGGTTCCATCCTGGACCCTGAGAGATGTTGACTACCTCGCCTGGTCTACAGGAGGATGTGGTAGATGTTGACTACCTCGCCTGGTCTACAGGAGGTCGTGGTAGATGTTCACTACCTCGCCTGGTCTACAGGAGGTCGTGGTAGATGTTGACTACCTGGCCTGGTCTACAGGAGGTCGTGGTAGATGTTGACTACGTCGCCTGGTCTACAGGAGGTCGTGGTAGATGTTGACTACCTCGCCTGGTATACAGGAGGTCGTGGTAGATGTTGACTACCTCGCCTGGTCTACAGGAGGTTGTGGGTTCCATCCTGGACCCTGAGAGATGTTGACTACCTCGCCTGGTCTACAGGAGGTCGTGGGTTCGATCCTGGACCCTGAGAGATGTTGACTACCTCGCCTGGTCTACAGGAGGTCGTGGTAGATGTTGACTACCTCGCCTGATCTACAGGAGGTCGTGGTAGATGTTGACTACCTCGCCAGGTCTACAGGAGGTCGTGGTAGATGGTAACTACCTCGCCTGGTCTACAGGAGGTCGTGGTAGATGTTGACTACCTCGGCTGGTCTACAGGAGGTCGTGGGTTCCATCCTGGACCCTGAGAGATGTTGACTACCTCGCCTGGTATACAGGAGGTCGTGGTAGATGTTGACTACCTCGCCTGGTCTACAGGAGGTCGTGGTAGATGTTGACTACCTCGCCTGGTCTACAGGAGGTCGTGGTAGATGTTGACTACCTGGCCTGGTCTACAGGAGGTCGTGGTAGATGTTGACTACCTCGCCTGGTCTACAGGAGGTCGTGGTAGATGTTGACTACCTCGCCTGGTATACAGGAGGTCGTGGTAGATGTTGACTACCTCGCCTGGTCTACAGGAGGTTGTGGGTTCCATCCTGGACCCTGAGAGATGTTGACTACCTCGCCTGGTCTACAGGAGGTCGTGGGTTCGATCCTGGACCCTGAGAGATGTTGACTACCTCGCCTGGTCTACAGGAGGTCGTGGTAGATGTTGACTACCTCGCCTGATCTACAGGAGGTCGTGGTAGATGTTGACTACCTCGCCTGGTCTACAGGAGGTCGTGGTAGATGGTAACTACCTCGCCTGGTCTACAGGAGGTCGTGGTAGATGTTGACTACCTCGGCTGGTCTACAGGAGGTCGTGGGTTCCATCCTGGACCCTGAGAGATGTTGACTACCTCGCCTGGTCTACAGGAGGTCGTGGTAGATGTTGACTACCTCGCCTGGTCTACAGGAGGTCGTGGTAGATGTTGACTACCTCGCCTGGTCTACAGGAGGTCGTGGTAGATGTTGACTACCTGGCCTGGTCTACAGGAGGTCGTGGTAGATGTTTACTACCTCGCCTGGTATACAGGAGGTCCTGGTAGATGTTGACTACCTCGCCTGGTCTACAGGAGGTTGTGGGTTCCATCCTGGACCCTGAGAGATGTTGACTACCTCGCCTGGTCTATAGGAGGTCGTGGGTTCGATCCTGGACCCTGAGAGATGTTGACTACCTCGCCTGGTCTACAGGAGGTCGTGGTAGATGTTGACTACCTCGCCTGATCTACAGGAGGTCGTGGTAGATGTTGACTACCTCGCCTGGTCTACAGGAGGTCGTGGTAGATGTTGACTACCTCGCATGGTATACAGGAGGTCGTGGTAGATGTTGACTACCTCGCCTGGTCTACAGGAGGTCGTGGTAGATGTTGACTACCTCGCCTGATCTACAGGAGGTCGTGGTAGATGTTGACCACCTCGTCTGGTCTACAGGAGGTTGTGGGTTCCATCCTGGACCCTGAGAGATGTTGACTACCTCGCCTGGTCTACAGGAGGTCTTGGTAGATGTTGACTACCTCGCCTGGTCTACAGGAGGTCGTGGTAGATGTTGACTACCTGGCCTGGTCTACAGGAGGTCGTGGTAGATGTTGACTACCTCGCCTGGTCTACAGGAGGTCGTGGTAGATGTTGACTACCTCGCCTGGTATACAGGAGGTCGTGGTAGATGTTGACTACCTCGCCTGGTCTACAGGAGGTTGTGGGTTCCATCCTGGACCCTGAGAGATGTTGACTACCTCGCCTGGTCTACAGGAGGTCGTGGGTTCGATCCTGGACCCTGAGAGATGTTGACTACCTCGCCTGGTCTACAGGAGGTCGTGGTAGATGTTGACTACCTCGCCTGATCTACAGGAGGTCGTGGTAGATGTTGACTACCTCGCCTGGTCTACAGGAGGTCGTGGTAGATGGTAACTACCTCGCCTGGTCTACAGGAGGTCGTGGTAGATGTTGACTACCTCGGCTGGTCTACAGGAGGTCGTGGGTTCCATCCTGGACCCTGAGAGATGTTGACTACCTCGCCTGGTCTACAGGAGGTCGTGGTAGATGTTGACTACCTCGCCTGGTCTACAGGAGGTCGTGGTAGATGTTGACTACCTCGCCTGGTCTACAGGAGGTCGTGGTAGATGTTGACTACCTGGCCTGGTCTACAGGAGGTCGTGGTAGATGTTGACTACCTCGCCTGGTATACAGGAGGTCCTGGTAGATGTTGACTACCTCGCCTGGTCTACAGGAGGTTGTGGGTTCCATCCTGGACCCTGAGAGATGTTGACTACCTCGCCTGGTCTATAGGAGGTCGTGGGTTCGATCCTGGACCCTGAGAGATGTTGACTACCTCGCCTGGTCTACAGGAGGTCGTGGTAGATGTTGACTACCTCGCCTGATCTACAGGAGGTCGTGGTAGATGTTGACTACCTCGCCTGGTCTACAGGAGGTCGTGGTAGATGTTGACTACCTCGCATGGTATACAGGAGGTCGTGGTAGATGTTGACTACCTCGCCTGGTCTACAGGAGGTCGTGGTAGATGTTGACTACCTCGCCTGATCTACAGGAGGTCGTGGTAGATGTTGACCACCTCGCCTGGTCTACAGGAGGTTGTGGGTTCCATCCTGGACCCTGAGAGATGTTGACTACCTCGCCTGGTCTACAGGAGGTCTTGGTAGATGTTGACTACCTCGCCAGGTCTACAGGAGGTCGTGGGTTCCATCCCGGCCCCAGGGAGATGTTGACTACCTCGCCTGGTATACAGGAGGTTGTGGGTTCCATCCTGGACCCTGAGAGATGTTGACTACCTCGCCTGGTCTACAGGAGGTCGTGGGTTCGATCCTGGATCCTGAGAGATGTTGACTACCTCGCCTGGTCTACAGGAGGTCGCGAGGGGGGTGAGGAGCGGGTTACCAGCGATGGAAGAGCTCCTGACCGCTGCCTGCGGACGCGCTTGGCCGTGGTGAAAACATCGACACGGCACTCGCCCAGAGCCATGGAGCGCACGGACAGCGCAGCACAGACAGTAGGGCTCATAGAGCTTCCGTCTCTGTAGACACACACACATAAACACACACACATAGACACACACACACATAGACACACACAACAACAACAACAACAACAACCGCCATTCGCCACTAAGTGGCGGTGACGTCACCACGACGCTTGTGCCAGGCTATGTGCACCCTGAGGCCACGTGAAGTGTCGAACGCCCGCTGGCAAGAGGTCACGGGGCAGACCCAGGTGCCATGGGTCGACTGACTGAGATGACTGGCTGGTGCACCACCTGTGCCCCCTACTGTGCCAACCTACTGTGCTTTAGCCACCCGGCGCTCCGCTCGTTGTTGTGAGCGTCGCTCCTCCGCCCTCCGTTGTTGTTGGAGGGCGACTACCTCCAACTGCCCAGTAGCATCCTTCACGAGCCTCCTCCACAGAGGCCGATCTTGACACCGCTGGTACCGGTCATCGGCAAGTCCACTCAGCTCCACGTCCTCCTGTACCACATCACTCCATCTCTTCTCTAGCCCATACCGCGCCCGCTTAGCCCCCTCAATCCGGCCAAACAAAAGCTGTTTCGGCATGCGGTGGCTGGGCATGCGGGCTACATGACCCAGCCATCGCAGCCTTGCCCGCCGGAGGAGCTCACTGATGGGACCTTGCCCAGATCTTTCAAGGATTTGTGAGCTCCTCACCCAATCCAGTCTGGTTAAACCCAGGATGGATCGTAGGCAGGCCAGCCTAAATGTTTCTAACCGACGAAGATGTTCCATTAGGGGGGTCCACGTTTCGCAAGCGTAGAGAAGGGAGGGAATGACCGTGGCCGAGAAGACCTGAAGCTTAGTGCGGAGCGACAGACCAGGTAGCTTCCACACAGCGTTACGCAACCGATGAAAAGATATTGCTGCTCGACTGATTCGGAGTGAGACCTCTGCTGTTAAACTGGAGCCGGTCATAAGCACACTTCCCAGGTATGGGAAACTCTCCACTCTCTCCACAAATGCCCCATCACCGATTGGGAGTTGTGGGGGTGGAGTGTCCGATGGTACAAAATACCCAGGCAGGTGCTTAGTTTTGGTGGGGCTGATGGTAAGGCCCCATCTCTTAGTGGCACGCTCCAGTCTCAGCAGCAGCGTCTCCAACTCCTCCTCTGAATGAGCAGCTATTACCAAATCATCAGCATACATAACGTGGTTGAGCAATAGGGAGCCATCCCTTGACCGCACCCGGGCATCGATCAGCCTCCCATTGTATCTGTACCATATGGAGATTCCCCCGGTACAGCTATTGAAGGCTTCACGAACTACCTGGTCAAAATAGATGTTACATAATGTGGGAGCCAGAGGACATCCCTGTCGCACCCCAAGGTGTACAGGGAATGGCTCTGACTCACGGCCACGTAGTTTTACCCGGGCCCGCTCACTATCATGAAGGTTCTTAATGATGGTGAGCATAGGGTCAGGTACTCCAAAAGCACGAATAACAACCCAGAGCCCAGGCCTACTGATGGTATCATAGGCCTTTACCAGGTCAATAATGCAGAGATGTAGGTCTTGTTGGAATTCCCTACACCTCTGCTGTAGCAGACGGACAGAAAATATGGCATCTGTGCAGGACCGCCCTTTCCTGAAACCGCATTGGGGCTCCGCAAGCCTCTCAGCGTGCCTGGCGAGGCGATGTTGAATAATCCTTGCCAGTACCTTTCCCGGCACACTGAGGAGTGAGATGCCCCTGTAGTTGTTACAGTCTGTGCGGTCCCCCTTCTTAGAAAGGGGGACCACCAGGGCATCCTTCAAATCCTGCGGAACCTGTCCAGTGGTCCAGACTGTTGTTATGATGTCATATAGGGCAGTCTGTGCACAAACGCCACCCTTCCTCAGCATTTCGCTTGAGGGATTTTCCCTCCCCCAGGACCTCACAGAAATGCTCAGCAAAGCTGCAAACCTGTTGCTGGGGGTCGGAGATTGGATCACCGTTTTTTCCCCTAATGATGGTAATAGGTGTGGCGCTGCAGGTTACTTTTTTGATGGAGTTAAATAGAGATTTGTGATCGCGGGCCACTGAGGCAGACTCCATCTCCTCAGCAACCCGTGACCACCACCCATCCTTGCAGTGCCTCACGGCTCTCCGAACCTCCGA
This sequence comes from Petromyzon marinus, assembly GCF_048934315.1. Taxonomy (NCBI): domain Eukaryota; kingdom Metazoa; phylum Chordata; class Hyperoartia; order Petromyzontiformes; family Petromyzontidae; genus Petromyzon; species Petromyzon marinus. The sequence continues at coordinate 1,591,901 of NC_133738.1, forward strand.
GCGAAGGCTGCGGTAAGCCTCCACATTCTCCGACGTGGGATTCTGTAGCCGATGACAGTGGGCCTGTCGCTTTTTCTCAACCATCCTGAACACCTCCTCTGTCAGCCAGGGTCTCTGGGGAGGTCTGGACCGCGTACCCAAAGCAGCCATTGCAGCTGCATGAGTCACAGTCCTAAACCTCGCCCATTTACCCTCGACATCAGCAGGAGGAGTCGGGGACGATGCCAACCCCAGCCGCAGGCGATGATGAAATTCCCTCTTGCAAACTATCATCAGCTAGCTGAGACCAGGCCCACTGTGGGTTTGAATGGGGTCCTGGGTGTACACCCACCACCGGAGTGGAAGAATGGCAGGCGCATCTTACGGATGACAAGTCGATGGTCAGAGGGCAGATCAGCTCCTATGTGGACTCACGCGCAGTGGACGAGGATTGGAGGGGTCCCCAAAGCTGGCCCCAACTCCTCGGCCAGAGTGCAGAGAAGGGCCGGGGAGCTGAGTAGCCGCTGGGCAGGGCACTGCAGCTGTGAGACCTCACGGCGGCCCTGGACACACACACAGAGACACACACACAGTGACACACACACAGTGACACACACACACAGACACACAGAGACACACGCACAGAGACACACACACAGTGACACACACACACAGTGACACACACACACAGTGACACACACACACAGTGACACACACACAGTGACACACACACAGAGACACACACACAGTGACACACACACACACAGTGACACACACACAGTGACACACACAGTGACACACACACACACACAGTGACACACACACACAGTGACACAGACACACAGTGACACACACACAGTGACACACACACAGAGACACACACACAGTGACACACACACAGAGACACACACACAGTGACACACACACAGTGACACACACACAGAGACACACACACAGTGACACACACACAGAGACACACACACAGTGACACACACACACAGAGACACACACAGTGACACACACACAGTGACGCACACACACACAGTGACACACACACAGTGACACACACAGTGACACACACACAGTGACACACACAGTGATACACACAGAGACACACACACAGTGACACACAGACACACACACAGAGACACACACACAGTGACACACACACACACACAGAGACACACAGTGACACACACACACAGTGACACACACACACAGTGACACACACACAGTGACACACACACAGTGACACACACACAGACACACAGTGACACACACACAGAGACACACACAGTGACACACACACACACACAGACACACACAGAGAGACACACACAGTGACACACACAGTGACACACACACACAGTGACACACACACAGAGACACACACAGTGACACACACACACACACAGAGACACACAGTTACACACACACACAGTGACACACACACAGTGACACACACACACAGTGACACACACACAGTGACACACACACAGAGACACACACAGTGACACACACACACACACAGACACACACAGAGAGACACACACACAGTGACACACACACAGTGACACACACACAGTGACACACACACACAGTGACACACACAGTGACACACACACACACACACTGACACACACACACAGTGACACACACACAGACACACACACAGTGACACACACACACAGTGACACACACACAGTGACACACACACACAGTGACACACACACACAGTGACACACACACAGTGGCACACACACACAGTAACACACACACACAGTGACACACACAGTGACACACACACAGTGACACATATACACAGACATACACACACAGTGACACACACACAGTGACACACACAGTGACACACAGTGACACACACACACAGTGACACACACACACAGTGACACACACACACAGTGACACACACACAGTGGCACACAGTAACACACACACAGTGATACACAGTGACACACACTAACACACACACAGTGACACACACACAGTGACACACACAGACACACACACACACACAGTCACACACACAGTGACACACACACAGTGACACACACACAGTGACACACACATAGTGACACACACAGTGACACACACACACAGTGACACACACACAGTGACACACACACAGAAACACACACACAGACACACACAATTACAGACAGTTACACACACACACATTACACACACACATTACACACATAACACACATCACACACATCACACACATTACATACATACACACACAGACACACACACACAGCCACACAGACACACGCAGACACACACACACAGACACACACACACACAGCCCCACACAGCCCCAGGCTAACCCCACACAGCCCCACACAGCCCCACACAGCCCCACACAGCCCCACACAGCACCACACAGCCCCACACAGCACCACACAGCCCCACACAGCCCCAGGCTAACCCCACACAGCCCCAGGCTAACCCCACAGCCCCACACAGCACCACACAGCCCCACACAGCCCCAGGCTAACCCCACACAGCCCCACACAGCCCCACACAGCCCCAGGCTAACCCCACACAGCCCCACACAGCCCCACACAGCCCCAGGCTAACCCCACACAGCCCCAGGCTAACCCCACACACAGCCCCACACAGTCCCACACAGCACCACACAGCCCCCCACAGCCCCACACAGCCCCACACAGCCCCACACAGCCCCAGGCTAACCCCACAGACAGCCCCACACAGCCCCACACAGCCCCAGGCTAACCTCCCACAGCCCCAGGCTAACCCCACAGCCCCCCACAGCCCCAGGCTAACCCCACAGCCCCACACAGCCCCAGGCTAACCCCACACAGCCCCACACAGCCCCAGGCTAACCCCACAGCCCCACACAGCCCCAGGCTAACCCCACAGCCCCACACAGCCCCAGGCTAACCTCCCACAGCCCCAGGCTAACCCCACAGCCCCACACAGCCCCAGGCTAACCCCACACAGCCCCAGGCTAACCCCACAGCCCCACACAGCCCCAGGCTAACCCCACAGCCCCAGGCTAACCCCACAGCCCCACACAGCCCCAGGCTAACCCCACACAGCCCCAGGCTAACCCCACACAGCCCCACACAGCCCCAGGCTAACCCCACAGCCCCAGGCTAACCCCACAGCCCCAGGCTAACCCCACAGCCCCACACAGCCCCAGGCTAACCTCCCACAGCCCCAGGCTAACCCCACACAGCCCCAGGCTAACCCCACAAAGCCCCAGGCT
>NC_133738.1:1600135-1635135 GCF_048934315.1 Petromyzon marinus
GCTCCCACATTATTTAACATCTATTTTGACCACGTAGTTCGTGAAGCCTTCAATAGCTGTACCGGGGGAATCTCCATATGGTACAGATATAATGGGAGGCTAATCGATGCCCGGGTGCGGTCAAGGGATGGCTCCCTATTGCTCAACCACGTTATGCATGCTGATGACTTGGTAATAGCTGCTCAGTCAGAGGAGGAGTTGGAGACGCTGCTGCTGAGACTGGAGCGTGCCACTAAGAGGTGGGGCCTTACCATCAGCCCCACCAAAACTAAGCACCTGCCTGGGTATTTTGTACCATCGGACACTCCACCCCCACAACTCCCAATCGGTGATGGGGCAGTTGTGGAGAGAGTGGAGAGTTTCCCATACCTGGGCAGTGTGCTTATGACTGGCTCCAGTTTAACAGCAGAGGTCTCACTCCGAATCAGTCGAGCGGCAATATCTTTTCATCGGTTGCGTAACGCTGTGTGGAAGCTACTTGGTCTGTCGCTCCGCACTAAGCTTCAGGTCTTCTCGGCCACGGTCATTCCCTCCCTTCTCTACGCTTGCGAAACGTGGACCCCCCTAGTGGAACATCTTCGCCGGTTAGAAACATTTAGGCTGACCTGCCTACGATCCATCCTGGGTTTAACCAGACTGGATTGTGTGAGGAGCTCACAAATCCTTGAAAGATCTGGGCAGGGTCCCATCGGTGAGCTCCTCCGGCAGGCAAGGCTGCGATGGCTGGGTCATGTAGCCCGCATGCCCAGCCACCGCATGCCGAAACAGCTTTTGTTTGGCCGGATTGAGGGGGCTAAGCGGGCGCGGCACGGGCTAGAGAAGAGATGGAGTGATGTGGTACAGGAGGACGTGGAGCTGAGTGGACTTGCCGATGACTGGTACCAGCGGTGTCAAGATCGGCCTCTGTGGAGGAGGCTCGTGAAGGATGCTACTGGGCAGTTGGAGGCAGTCGCCCTCCAACAACAACGGAGGGCGGAGGAGCGACGCTCACAACAGCGAGCGGAGCGCCGGGTGGCTAAAGCACAGCAGGTTGGCACAGTAGGGGGCACAGGTGGTGCATCAGCCAGTCATCTCAGTCAGTCGACCCGTGGCACCTGGGTCTGCCCCGTGACCTCCTGCCAGCGGGCGTTCGACACTTCACGTGGCCTCAGGGTGCACATAGCCTGGCACAAGCGTCGTGGTGACGTCACCGCCACTTAGTGGCGAATGGCGGTTGTTGTTGTTGTTGTTGTTGTATGTGTGTCTCTGTGTGTGTGTGTGTCTGTGTGTGTCTGTGTGTGTGTGTGTGTGTCTGTGTGTGTCTGTGTGTGTGTGTCACTGTGTGTGTGTCTCTGTGTGTGTGTCACTGTGTGTGTGTGTCACTGTGTGTGTGTGTCACTGTGTATGTGTGTGTCTATGTGTGTGTGTCACTGTGTGTGTGTGTCTGTGTGTGTCTATGTGTGTGTGTCTGTGTGTGTGTATCTATGTCTCTGTGTGTGTCTGTGTGTGTCACTGTGTGTGTGTGTCTATGTGTGTGTCTGTGTGTGTGTGTGTCTGTGTGTGTCTGTGTGTGTGTGTATCTATGTCTCTGTGTGTGTGTGTGTCTGTGTGTGTCTGTGTGTGTGTCTGTGTGTGTGTGTGTGTGTCTGTGTGTGTGTGTCTGTGTGTGTCTCTGTGTGTGTCACTGTGTGTGTCTGTGTGTGTGTGTCTGTGTGTGTGTCTGTGTGTGTGTGTCTGTGTGTGTGTGTCTGTGTGTGTCTGTGTGTGTGTGTGTGTCTGTGTGTGTGTGTGTGTCTGTGTGTGTGTGTGTCTGTGTGTGTCTGTGTGTGTCACTGTGTGTGTGTGTATGTGTGTGTCACTGTGTGTGTGTCTGTGTGTGTGTGTCTGTGTGTGTCACTGTGTGTGTGTGTCTCTATGTCTGTGTGTGTCTGTGTGTCTGTGTCTGTGTGTGTATCTATGTCTCTATGTCTGTGTGTGTGTCACTGTGTGTGTGTCTGTGTGTGTGTATGTGTGTGTGTCTGTGTGTGTGTGTGTCTGTGTGTGTGTCTGTGTGTGTGTCTGTGTGTCTGTGTGTGTGTCTGTGTGTGTGTGTCTGTGTGTGTGTCTGTGTGTGTGTGTCTCACTCTCGACAGAGACACGATGTGAGTGACTCCCAACTGCACCACGAGATGCCAGAAGTCCGAGACGGCGCCCTCGGTGGGGCTCTGAGTGACCACGAACACTCCCACACCCTGATAGCCCTGCAGCAACAACATCACCACCATCAGCAGCAACATCAACAACATCATCATCATCATCAGCAGCAACATCATCATCAACATCATCATCAGCAGCAGCATCAACAACATCATCATCATCAGCAACATCATCATCATCAGCAGCAACATCAACAACATCATCATCATCATCAGCAGCAACATCATCATCAGCATCATCATCAGCAGCAGCATCAACAACATCATCATCATCAGCAGCAACATCATCATCAGCATCATCATCAGCAGCAGCAGCATCAACAACATCATCATCATCAGCAGCAACAACATCATCATCAGCAACATCATCAGCAGCAACATCATCATCATCAGCAACATCATCATCAGCAGCATCATCATCAGCAACATCACCAGCATCATCAGCAACATCATCATCATCAGCATCATCATCAGCAGCATCATCATCATCATCAGCAGCAGCATCAACAACATCACCATCATCATCAACAACATCATCATCATCATCAGCAGCATCATCATCAGCATCATCATCATCAACAACATCACCATCATCATCAGCAACATCATCATCAACAACATCATCATCAACAACATCAGCAACATCATCAGCAGCAGCATCATCATCAGCAACATCATCAGCAGCAGCAGCATCAACAACATCACCATCATCATCAGCAACATCATCATCAGCAACATCTTCATCATCAGCAGCATCATCAACAACATCACCATCATCATCAGCAACATCATCATCAGCAACATCATCATCAACAACATCATCATCAACAACATCACCATCATCATTAGCAACATCATCATCAGCACCAACATCACCATCATCAGCAGCATCATCATCGTAATCAGCAACATCATCATCATCATCTTCAGCATCATCAGCAACATCACCACCATCACCACCATCACCATCACCACCATCACCATCACCACCATCACCATCACCACCACCACCATCACCACCATCACCACAACCACCATCATCACCATCAACACCATCACCACCACCACCACCATCACCACCATCACCATCACCACCATCACCACCATCACCACCACCACCACCATAACCACCACCATCACCACCATCACCATCACCACCACCATCACCACCATCACAACCACCACCATCACCATCACCACCATCACCACCATCACCACCACCACCATCACCACCATCACCACAACCACCATCATCACCATCAACACCATCACCACCACCACCACCACTATCACCACCACCACCATAACCACCACCATCACCACCATCACCACCACCATCACCACCATCACAACCACCACCATCACCATCACCGCCATCATCACCACCATCACCACCCCCATCACCACCATCACCACCACCACCATCACCACCACCACCATCACCACCACCATCACCACCATCACCACCATCACCATCACCACCACCACCATCACCACCACCATCACCACAATCACCACCACAATCACCACCACAATCACCACCACCACCACCACCATCACCACCACCATCACCACCACCATCATCATCACCACCATCACCACCATCACCACCACCATCACCACCATCACCACCACCATCACTGACGTCTATGAGCGAGGCGTTGATGTAGCTGGAGGATGGTGCGATGACGTCACCGTCCTCCTGCTCCTCCTCCTCCTCGTCGTCGCTGCCGTCATCATCGTCATCGTCGCTGGCGTCAACGCCCTCCTCCTCCTCCTCCTCATCCTCCTCCTCCTCGCCGCCGCCGATGGCGGCGTTGAAGCTCTCCGCCGTGATTCTCGACAGCTGCACGCGGTTCACGTTGTCTGGCGGGGCAGCAGCGGCGGTGACGTCATCAGCGACGTCATCATCATCAGCCTCGTCATCATCAGCGACTACATCATCAGCGTCGTCATCATCAGCGTCGTCGTCATCCGCAACGTCATCATCAGCGTCGTCATCATCAGCGTCGTCATCATCAGCGTCGTCATCAGCGAGTGCGTAGGGTGAGTGATTGGGTGAGTGAGTGGGTGAGTGAGTGGGTGAGTGAGTGGGTGGGTGAGTGAGTGAGTGGGTGAGTGAGTGGGTGAGTGAGTGAGTGAGTGGGTGAGTGGGTGAGTGAGTGAGTGAGTGGTGAGTGAGTGAGTGGGTGAGTGGGTGAGTGAGTGAGTGAGTGGGTGAGTGAGTGAGTGGGTGAGTGAGTGGGTGAGTGAGTGAGTGAGTGGGTGAGTGGGTGAGTGAGTGAGTGAGTGGTGAGTGAGTGAGTGAGTGGGTGAGTGGGTGAGTGAGTGAGTGAGTGGGTGAGTGAGTGAGTGAGTGGGTGAGTGAGTGGGTGAGTGAGTGAGTGAGTGGGTGAGTGGGTGAGTGAGTGAGTGAGTGGGTGAGTGAGTGAGTGGGTGAGTGGGTGAGTGAGTGAGTGAGTGTGTGAGTGAGTAATTGGGTGGGTGGGTGAGTGAGTGGGTGAGTGAGTGAGTGAGTGGGTGAGTGAGTGAGTGTGTGAGTGGGTGAGTGAGTGAGTGAGTGATTGGGTGAGTGAGTGGGTGAGTGAGTAATTGGGTGGGTGGGTGAGTGAGTGGGTGAGTGAATGAGTGATTGGGTGAGTGAGTGAGTTAGTGAGTGGGTGAGTGAGTGAGTGGGTGAGTCAGTGAGTGAGTGGGAGAGTGAGTGAGTGGGTGAGTGAGTGGGTGAGTGAGTGGGTGAGTGATTGAGTGGGTGAGTGAGTGAGTGGGTGGGTGAGTGAGTGGGTGGGTGAGTGAGTGAGTGGGTGGGTGAGTGAGTGAGTGGATGAGTGAATGAGTGAGTGGGTGATTGGGTGGGTGAGTGGGTGAGTGCGTGAGTGGCTTAGTGATTGGGTGAGTGAGTGGGTGAGTGAGTGAGTGAGTGGGTGAGTAAGTGAGTGAGTGAGTGGGTGGGTGAGTGAGTGAGTGGGTGAGTGAGTGAGTGGGTGAGTGAGTGAGTGTGTCTGTGTGTGTGTGTGTCTGTGTGTGTGTATCTGTGTGTGTGTGGTGTGTGTGTGTCTGTGTGTGTGTGTGTGGCAGTGTGTGTCTGTGTGTGTGTGTCTGTTGTGTGTGTGTGACTGTGTGTCTGTGTGTGTGTGCCTGTGTCTGTGTGTGTCTGTGTGTGTGTGTCTGTGTGTGTGCCACTCACAGGCGATGGCTTGCACGCTGCTGTTCCTGCTGATGTTCTCCGGCTGTGTGTGTGTGTCTGTGTGTGTGTGCCGGGTGTATGTGTGTGTGTGTCTGTGTGTGTGTGTGACTGTGTGTCTGTGTGCGGTGTCTGTGTGTGTGTCTGTGTGTGTGTGCCTGTGTCTGTCTGTGTGTGTGCGGTGTGTGTGTGTCTGTGTCTGTGTGTGTGCCACTCACAGGCGATGGCTTGCACGCTGCTGTTCCTGCTGATGTTCTCCGGCTGTGTGTGTGTGTCTGTGTGTGCGGTGTGTGTCTGTGTGTGTGTGTGTCTGTGTGTGTGTGACTGTGTGTGTGTATGTGTGTGTCTGTGTGTGTGTCTGTGTGTGTGTGTGTCTGTGTGTGTGTGTCTGTGTGTGCGGTGTCTGTGTGTGTGTCTGTGTGTGTGTGTGCCTGTGTCTGTCTGTGTGTGTGTGCGGTGTGTGTGTGTCTGTGTGTGTCTGTGTGTGTATGTGTGTGTCTGTGTGTGTGTGTCTGTGTGTGTGTGTCTGTGTGTGTGTGTGTGTCTGTGTGTGTGTGTGTCTGTGTGTGTGTGTCACTCACAGGCGATGGCTTGCACGCTGCTGTTCCTGCTGATGTTCTCCGGCTGTGTGTGTGTGTGTGTCTGTGTGTGTGTGTGTGTCTGTGTGTGTGTGTGTCTGTGTGTGTGTGTGTGACTGTGTGTCTGTGTGTGTGTGTGTCTGTGTGTGTGTGTGTGACTGTGTGTGTGTGTGCCACTCACAGGCGATGGCTTGCACGCTGCTGTTCCTGCTGATGTTCTCCGGCTGTGTGTGTGTGTCTGTGTGTGTGTCTGTGTGTGTGTGTGTGTCTGTGTGTGTGTGTGTGTCTGTGTGTGTGTCTGTGTGTATGTGTGTCTGTGTGTGTGTGTGTGTCTGTGTGTGTGTGACTGTGTGTCTGTGTGTGTGTGTGTCTGTGCGTGTGTGTGTCTGTGTGTGTGTCTGTGTGTGTGTGTCTGTGTGTGTGTGTGCCACTCACAGGCGATGGCTTGCACGCTGCTGTTCCTGCTGATGTTCTCTGGCTGTGTGTGTGTGTCTGTGTGTGTGTGCGGTGTGTGTCTGTGTGTGTGTGTGTCTGTGTGTGACTGTGTGTCTGTGTGTGTGTGTCTGTGTGTGTGTGTGCCACTCACAGGCGATGGCTTGCACGCTGCTGTTCCTGCTGATGTTCTCTGGCTGTGTACCCACACTCTGTGAGTAGACGCTGTCAAAGTTGGGCAGAAGCTGCGGAGGGAGGAAGGGTGGCAGAGTCAGTCACAGTGGTGGTGGTGGTGGTAGTGGTGGTAGTGGTGGTGGTGGTAGTGGTGGTGGTGGTGGTAGTGGTGGTAGTGGTGGTGGTGGTAGTGGTGGTGGTAGTGGTGGTGGTGGCAGAGTCAGTCACACTGGTGGTGGTGGTAGTGGTAGTGATGGTAGTGGTGGTAGTGGTGGTGGTAGTGGTGGTGGTAGTGGTGGTAGTGGTGGTAGTAATGGTAGTGGTGGTAGTGGTGGTGGTAGTGGTGGTGGTGGTGATGGTAGTGGTGGTGGTAGTGGTGGTGGTAGTGGTGGTGGTGGTGATGGTAGTGGTGGTGGTAGTGGTGGTGGTGGTAGTGGTAGTGGTGGTAGTGGTGGTGGTAGTGGTGGTGGTGGTGGTAGTGGTGGTGGTGGTAGTGGTGGTGATAGTGGTGGTGGTAGTGGTGGTGGTGGTAGTGGTGGTGGTGGTAGTGGTGGTGATAGTGGTAGTGGTGGTAGTGGTGGTGGTAGTGGTGGTGGTGGTAGTGGTGGTGGTAGTGGTGGTGGTAGTGGTGGTGGTGGTAGTGGTGGTGGTGGTGGTAGTGGTGGTGGTGGTAGTGGTGGTGATAGTGGTGGTGGTAGTGGTGGTGGTAGTGGTGGTGGTGGTGGTAGTGGTGGTGGTAGTGGTAGTGGTGGTGGTAGTGGTAGTGGTGGTGGTAGTGGTGGTGGTAGTGGTGGTAGTGGTGGTGGTAGTGGTGGTGGTAGTGGTGGTGGCAGCGTCAGTCACAGTGGTGGTGGTGGTAGTGGTGGTGGTAGTGGTAGTGGTGGTAGTGGTAGTGGTGGTAGTGGTAGTGGTGGTAGTGGTAGTGGAGTGGTGATGGTAGTGGTGGTGGTGGTAGTGGTGGTAGTGGTGGTGGCAGAGTCAGTCACAGTGGTAGTGGTGGTGCTAGTGGTGGTGGTGGTAGTGGTGGTAGTGGTGGTGGTAGTGGTGGTGATGGTGGTAGTGGTGGTAGTGGTAGTGGTGGTGGCAGCGTCAGTCACAGTGGTGGTGGTGGTAGTGGTGGTGGTGGTAGTGGTGGTAGTAGTGGTGGTGGTAGTGGTAGTGGTGGTACGTGGTGGTAGTAGTGGTGGTAGTGGTGGTGGCATAGTCAGTCACAGTGGTAGTGGTGGTGCTAGTGGTGGTGGTGGTAGTGGTGGTTGTGGTAGTGGTGGTAGTGGTGGTGATAGTGGTGGTAGTGGTGGTAGTGGTGGTAGTGGTGGTTGTGGTAGTGGTGGTAGTGGTGGTAGTGGTGGTGGTGGTGGTAGTGGTGGTAGTGGTGGTAGTGGTGGTTGTGGTAGTGGTGGTAGTGGTAGTGGTGGTAGTGGTGGTGGTAGTGGTGGTAGTGGTGGTGGTAGTGGTGGTAGTGGTGGTGGTAGTAGTGGTGGTGGTAGTGGTGGTAGTGGTAGTGGTGGTAGTGGTGGTGGTAGTGGTGGTGGTGGTAGTGGTGGTGATAGTGGTAGTGGTGGTGGTAGTGGTGGTAGTGGTAGTAGTGGTGGTGGTGGTGGTGGTGGTAGTGGTGGTAGTGGTGGTGGTGGTAGTGGTGGTAGTGGTGGTGGTAGTGGTGGTGGTGGTGGTAGTGGTGGTAGTGGTGGTAGTGGTGGTGGTGGTGGTAGTGGTAGTGGTGGTAGTGGTGGTAGTAGTGGTGGTGGTAGTGGTGGTGGTAGTGGTGGTGGTGGTAGTGGTGGTGGTAGTGTTGGTAGTGGTGGTAGTAGTGGTGGTGGTAGTGGTAGTGGTGGTAGTGGTAGTGGAGTGGTGATGGTAGTGGTGGTGGTGGTAGTGGTGGTAGTGGTGGTGGCAGAGTCAGTCACAGTGGTAGTGGTGGTGCTAGTGGTGGTGGTAGTGGTGGTAGTGGTGGTGGTAGTGGTGGTGATGGTGGTAGTGGTGGTAGTGGTAGTGGTGGTGGCAGCGTCAGTCACAGTGGTGGTGGTGGTAGTGGTGGTGGTAGTGGTGGTGGTGGTAGTGGTGGTAGTGGTGGTGGTGGTAGTGGTGGTGGTGGTGGTAGTGGTGGTAGTGGTAGTGGTGGTAGTGGTGGTGGTGGTAGTGGTGGTGGCAGCGTCAGTCACAGTGGTGGTGGTGGTAGTGGTGGTGGTAGTGGTGGTGGTAGTGGTGGTGGTAGTGGTGGTGGTAGTGGTAGTGGTGGTGGCTGTTGTGGTGGTTGTAGTGGTGGTGGTAGTAGTATCAGTAGTAGTATCAGTAGCAGTATCAGTAGTAGTATTCGTAGTAGTATCAGTAGTAGTAACAGTAGTAGTATCAGTAGTAGTAACAGTAGTAGTATCAGTAGTAGTAACAGTAGTAGTATCAGTAGTAGTAACAGTAGTAGTATCAGTAGTAGTAACAGTAGTAGTATCAGTAGTAGTATCACTGCCACCACCCTCACCACCACCACCACCACCACCCTCACCACCACCACCACCCTCACCACCCTCACCACCACCCTCACCACCACCCTCACCACCACCACCACCACCCTCACCACCACCCTCACCACCACCACCACCCTCACCACCACTACCAACACCCCCACCACCACCACCACCACCCTCACCACCACCCTCACCACCACCACCACCCCCCTCACCACCACCACCCTCACCACCACGACCACCCTCACCACCACCCTCACCCCCACCAACACCCCCCTCACCCTCACCACCACCACCCTCACCACCACCCTCACCACCACCACCACCACCCTCACCACCACCACCCTCACCACCACCCTCACCACCACCACCACCACCCTCACCACCACCACCCTAACCACCACCACCCTCCTCACCCTCACCCTCACCAACACCCCCTTCACCCTCACCACCACCCTCACCACCACCACCACCACCCTCACCACCACCCTCACCACCACCACCCTCACCCTCACCACCACCACCCTCACCACCACCACCACCACCACCCTCACCCTCACCACCACCACCCTCACCACCACCCTCACCACCACCACCCTCACCCTCACCACCACCACCCTCACCACCACCACCACCACCACCCTCACCCTCACCACCACCACCCTCACCACCACCACCACCACCCTCCTCACCCTCACCACCACCCTCACCACCACCCTCACCACCACCACCACCCCCCTCACCCTCACCCCCCTCTCCGCTCCTCACCGCGAACTCCTTTGCCAGGGAATCGCCATCGTCGTCGTGGTCGAGGGCTGACGAGGTGGTGAGCTTCTTCTCCCGCAGCTCAGCCACGCTCAACTCGGTGTCACCGCACGTGTGGAACTCCAGCAGGCATCGGTACAAAAACTCGTACTGCTCCTACACACACACACACACAGTCACACACACACACACAGTGACACACACAGTGACACACACACACAGTGACACACACAGTGACACACACACACAGTGACACACACAGTGACACACACAGTGACACACACACAGTGACACACACACAGTGACACACACACACAGTGACAGACACACACACAGTGACACACACACACAGTCACACACACACACAGTGACACACACACACAGTGACACACACACACACAGTGACACACACACACACAGTGACACACACACACAGTCACACACACACACAGTGACACACACACACACAGTGACACACACAGTGACACACACACACAGTGACACACACAGTGACACACACACACAGTGACACACACACACAGTGACACACACAGTGACACAGTGACACACACAGTGACACACACAGTGACACAGTGACACACACACAGTGACACACACAGTGACACACACACAGTGACACACACAGTGACACACACACACACAGTGACACACACAGTGACACAGTGACACACACACACACAGTGACACACACACAGTGATACACACAGTGACACAGTGACACACACACACACAGTGACACACACACAGTGACACACACAGTGACACACACACACACAGTGACACACACAGAGACACACACAGTGACACACACACACACAGTGACACACACACACACAGTGACACACACAGTGACACACACACACACAGTGACACACACAGTGACACAGTGACACACACACACAGACACACACACAGTGACACACACAGACAGTGACACACACACACAGTGACACACACACACAGTCACACACACACACACAGTGACACACACACACAGTGACACACACACAGTGACACACACACACAGTGACACACACACAGTGACACACACAGTGACACAGACACACACACACACAGTGACACACACACACACAGTGACACACACACAGTGACACACACACACAGTGACACACACAGTGACACACACACACAGTGACACACACACACAGTCACACACACACAGTGACACACACAGTGACACAGTGACACACACACACAGTGACACACACACACAGTCACACACACACAGTGACACACACACACAGTGACACACACACACACAGTGACACACACACAGTGACACACACACACACACACAGTGACACACACACACAGTGACACACACACAGTGACACACACACACAGTGACACACACACAGTGACACACACACAGTGACATACACACAGTGACACACAGTGACACACACAGTGACACACACACAGTGACACACACAGTGACACACACAGTGACACACACAGAGACACACACAGTGACACACACACACAGTGACACACACACACACAGTGACACACACAGTGATACACACACACAGTGACACACACAGTGACACACACAGTGACACACACACACACAGTGACACACAGTGACACACACAGTGACACACACACAGTGACACACACAGTGACACACACAGTGACACACACACAGTGACACACACACACAGTGACACACACACAGTCACACACACAGTGATACACACACACAGTGACACACACAGTGACACACACTGACACACAGTGACACACAGTGACACACACAGTGACACACACAGTGACACAGTGACACACACACACACAGGGTGTACACACACACACACACAGGGTGTACACACACACACACACACAGGGTGTACACACACACACAGGGTGTACACACACACACACAGGGTGTACACACCCACACAGGGTGTACACACACACACAGGGTGTACACACACACACAGTGACACACACACACAGTGACACACACACAGTGACACACACAGTGACACACACAGTGACACACACACACAGTGACACACACACAGGGTGTACACACACACACAGGGTGTACACACACATACAGTGACACACACAGTGACACAGTGACACACACACACACACAGTGACACACACACAGTGATACACACAGTGACACAGTGACACACACACACACAGTGACACACACACAGTGACACACACAGTGACACACACACACACAGTGACACACACAGAGACACACACAGTGACACACACACACACAGTGACACACACACACAGTGACACACACAGTGACACACACACACACAGTGACACACACAGTGACACAGTGACACACACACACAGACACACACACAGTGACACACACAGACAGTGACACACACACACAGTGACACACACACAGTCACACACACACACACACAGTGACACACACACACACAGTGACACACACACAGTGACACACACACACAGTGACACACACACAGTGACACACACAGTGACACAGACACACACACACACAGTGACACACACACACACAGTGACACACACACAGTGACACACACACACAGTGACACACACAGTGACACACACACACAGTGACACACACACACAGTCACACACACACAGTGACACACACAGTGACACAGTGACACACACACACAGTGACACACACACACAGTCACACACACACACAGTGACACACACACACAGTGACACACACACACACAGTGACACACACACAGTGACACACACACACACACACAGTGACACACACACACAGTGACACACACACAGTGACACACACACACAGTGACACACACACAGTGACACACACACAGTGACATACACACAGTGACACACAGTGACACACACAGTGACACACACACAGTGACACACACAGTGACACACACAGTGACACACACAGAGACACACACAGTGACACACACACACAGTGACACACACACACAGTGACACACACAGTGATACACACACACAGTGACACACACAGTGACACACACAGTGACACACACACACACAGTGACACACAGTGACACACACAGTGACACACACACAGTGACACACACAGTGACACACACAGTGACACACACACAGTGACACACACACACAGTGACACACACACAGTCACACACACAGTGATACACACACACAGTGACACACACAGTGACACACACTGACACACAGTGACACACAGTGACACACACAGTGACACACACAGTGACACAGTGACACACACACACACAGGGTGTACACACACACACACACAGG
This sequence comes from Petromyzon marinus, assembly GCF_048934315.1. Taxonomy (NCBI): domain Eukaryota; kingdom Metazoa; phylum Chordata; class Hyperoartia; order Petromyzontiformes; family Petromyzontidae; genus Petromyzon; species Petromyzon marinus. The sequence continues at coordinate 1,613,211 of NC_133738.1, forward strand.
GTGTACACACACACACACACAGGGTGTACACACACACACAGGGTGTACACACACACACACAGGGTGTACACACCCACACAGGGTGTACACACACACACAGGGTGTACACACACACACAGTGACACACACACACAGTGACACACACACAGTGACACACACAGTGACACACACAGTGACACACACACACAGTGACACACACACAGGGTGTACACACACACACAGGGTGTACACACACATACAGTGACACACACAGTGACACACACACACAGTGACACACAGTGACACACACACAGTGACACACACACACAGTGACACACACACAGTGACACACACACACACAGTGACACACACACACTGACACACACACACAGTGACACACACACACACACACAGGGTGTATATACACACACACACAGGGTGTACACACACACACAGACACACACATACAGTGACACACACAGACACACACAGACACACACACACAGGGTGTACACACACACACACAGGGTGTACACACACACACACACAGGGTGTATACACACACAGGGTGTACACACACATACACACAGACACACACACACACAGGGTGTACACACACACAGGGTGTACACACACACACACACAAGGTGTACACACACACACAGGGTGTACACACACACACAGACACACACACAGTGACACACACACACAGACACACACACACAGAGTGTACACACACACAGACACACACAGACACACAGTGACACACACACAGACACAGACACACACACACAGTGACACACACACATACACACAGACACACACACAGACACACGCACACACAGACACACACACACAGGGTGTACACACACACACACATAGACACACACACACAGGGTGTATACACACAGACACACACACACAGTGACACACAGTGACACACACACACAGACACACACACACAGGGTACACACAGACACACACACACAGACACACACACACAGACACACACACAGACACACACACAGACACACACACACACACAGACACACACACAGACACACACACACAGACACACACACACAGACACACACACACAGACACACACACACAGTGACACACACACACACAGACACACACACACAGTGACACACACACAGTGACACACACACACACAGTGTCACACACACACAGACACACACACACAGAGTGTACACACACACACACACAGACACACACAGTGACACACAGACACATACACACACACACAGTGACACACACACAGTGACACACACACACAGACACACACACACAGTGACACACACACACAGTGACACACACACAGTGACACACACACACAGACACACACACACAGTGACACACACACAGTGACACACACACACAGACACACACACACAGTGACACACACACACAGTGACACACACACAGTGACACACACACACAGTGACACACACAGTGACACACACACACAGTGACACACACATACACACAGTGACACACACACACAGTGACACACACACAGTGACACACACACACAGTGACACACACAGTGACACACACACACAGTGACACACACATACACACAGTGACACACACACACAGTGACACACACAGTGACACACACACACAGTGACACACACAGTGACACACACACACAGTGACACACACATACACACAGTGACACACACACACAGTGACACACACACAGTGACACACACACACAGTGACACACACAGTGACACACACACACAGTGACACACACATACACACAGTGACACACACACACAGTGACACACACACAGTGACACACACACACAGTGACACACACAGTGACACACACACACAGTGACACACACATACACACAGTGACACACACACACAGTGACACACACACAGTGACACACACAGAGTGACACACACAGAGTGACACACACACACAGTGACACACACACAGTGACACACACACAGTGACACACACACACACAGTGACACACACACACAGTGACACACACACACACAGTGACACACACACACACAGTGACACACACACACACAGTGACACACACACACAGTGACACACACACAGTGACACACACACACACACACAGACACACACACACAGTGACACACAGTGACACACACACACAGACACACACACACAGACACACACACACAGACACACACACACAGTGACACACAGTGACACACACACACAGACACACACACAGGGTGTACACACACACACCCTGCTATACGTACCCCGGTCTGCACCATGAGGCACCGTTGTTTGCGCAGTGCCAGCACGGTGCGATAGACGTCCACCAGGGCTTCGTCTTGCAGGCAGTCGCACAGCGAGTCCAGGGCTATGTAGGTGCCGGAGCGACCCACTCCAGCACTGTGCATGTACACACACACACACAGACACACACAGACACACACACATAGACACAGACACATAGACACACAGACACACACACAGAGACACAGAGACACATAGACACAGATACACACACACAGATACACAGAGACACACACACATAGACACATAGACACACACACACATAGACACATAGACACACACACACAGATACACACACAGACACACACGTAGACACATAGACACACACACACAGATACACACACACAGATACACACAGACACACATAGACACACACAGATACACACAGATACACACATAGATACACACACAGACACACAGACACACACACAGACACACAGAGACACACACACACAGATACACATACACACACACGTAGACACACAGAGACACACACACAAAGACACATAGACACACAGACACACAGACATAGACACAGACACACAGACACACAGACACATAGACACACAGAGACACACACACATAGACACATAGACACACAGAGACATAGACACAGAGACACACACACAGACACATAGACACACAGAGACACACACACACATAGACACATAGACACACACACAGATAAACATAGACACACAGATACACATAGACACATAGACACACACACCGATACACAGAGACACACACACATAGACACATAGACACACACACACAGATACACATACACACAGACACACACACGTAGACACATAGACACACACACAGATACACACACACAGATACACACACATAGACACATAGACACAGAGACACACACACAGATACACACAGACACACATAGACACACAGATACACACAGATACACATAAACACACACAGACACACAAAGATGCACACATAGATACACACACAGACACACATAGATACACACATAGATACACACACAGACACACAGATACACATAGACACACATAGACACACACAGATACACACACAGATACACATAGGTACACACAGACACACATAGACACACACACAGATACACACACACAGACACACATAGATACACACAAACACACATAGACACACACACAGATACACATAGACACACACAGATATACACATAGACACACACACACAGATACACACACAGACACACGTAGATACACACAGACACACATAGACACAGATACACAGAGACGCACACACAGACACACATAGACACACACACAGACACACATAGATACACACATAAACACAGAGACACACACACAGACACACATAGATACACACAGACACACATAGACACACAGAGACACACAGAGACACACATAGACACACACAGAGGCTGCTAGATTTTTGTGCAGCCCATGGGCTTGTAATTACCAACACGCTGTTCCAGCATCGGCGCATCCACACAACATCATGGATGCATGCCGGGTCCAAGCAAGAACATCTGCTGGACTACATAGTGACGGACCAGCGGATGCGAGCCCATGTCCTTGACACCAGGACCTACCGTGGAGCTGATCTGCCCTCTGACCATCGACTAGTCATCTGTAAGATGCCCCTGCCATTCTTCCACTCCGGTGGTGGATGTACACCCAGGACCCCATTCAAACCTAAGGCGGCCTGGTCTCAGCTAGCTGATGGAAGTTGCAAGTGAGAATTTCATCATCGCTTGCGGCTGGGATTGGCATCGTCCCCGACTCCTCCTGCTGATGTCGAGGGTAAATGGGCGAGGTTTAGGACTGTGACTCATGCAGCTGCAATGGCTGCTTTGGGTACGCGGTCCAGACCTCCCCAGAGACCCTGGCTGACAGAGGAGGTGTTCAAGCTGGCTGTCAAAAGAGACAGGCCCACTCTCATCGGCTACAGAATCCCACGTCAGAGAATGAGGAGGCTTACCGCAGCCTTCGCTCGGAGGTTCGGAGAGCCGTGAGGCGCTGCAAGGATGGGTGGTGGTCGCGGGTTGCTGAGGAGATGGAGTCTGCCTCAGTGGCCCGCAATCACAAATCTCTATTTAACTCCATCAAGAAAGTAACCTGCAGCGCCACATCTATTACCATCATAAGGGGAAAAAACGGTGATCCAATCTCCGACCCCCAGGAACAGGTTTGCAGATTTGCTGAGCATTTCTGTGAGGTCCTGGGGGAGGGAAAATCCCTCAGCCAGGAAAACATCGTGGCACAAAGTGAGGATGACCCTGCTGAGGCTGCGGTGCCTCAATTATCGGAAGAAGTCACCCCCTGTGAGTGGCTGGCTGAGGTACCATCTGTTGAGGAAGTACTGAGGGCTATCCGGAGTCTGAGACCAGGAAAGGCAGCGGGCAGAGATGATCTCCCAAGCGAAATGCTGAGGGAGGGTGGCGTTTGTGCACAGACTGCCCTATATGACATAATAACAACAGTCTGGACCACTGGACTGGTTCCGCAGGATTGGAAGGATGCCCTGGTGGTCTCCCTCTTTAAGAAGGGGGACCGCACAGACTGTAACAACTACAGGGGCATCTCACTCCTCAGTGTGCCGGGAAAGGTCCTGGCAAGGATTATTCAACATCGCCTTGCTAGGCACGCTGAGTAGAGGCTTGCGGAGCCCCAATGCGGTTTCAGGAAAGGGCAGTCCTGCACAGATGCCATATTTTCTGTCCGTCTGCTACAGCAGAGATGTAGGGATTCCAGCAAGACCTACATCTCTGCTTTATTGACCTGGTCAAGGCCTATGATACCATCAGTAGGCCTGGGCTCTGGGTTGTTCTTCGCATTTTTGGAGTCCCTGACCCTCTGCTCATGATCATTAAGGACCTTCATGATGGTGAGCAGGCCCGGGTAAAACTACGTGGCCGGGAGTCAGAGCCATTCCCTGTACACCTTGGGGTGCGACAGGGATGTCCTCTGGCTCCCACATTATTTAACATCTATTTTGACCACGTAGTTCGGGAAGCCTTCAATAGCTGTACCGGGGGAATCTCCATATGGTACAGATATAATGGGAGGCTGATCGATGCCCGGGTGCGGTCAAGGGATGGCTCCCTATTGGTCAACCTCGTTATGTATGCTGATGATTTTGTAATAGCCGCTCATTCAGATGAGGAGTTGGAGACGCTGCTGCTGAGACTGGAGCGTGCCACTAAGAGATGGGGCCTTACCATCAGCCCCACCAAAACTAAGCACCTACCTGGGTATTTTGTACCATCGGACACTCCACCCCCACAACTCCCAATCGGTGATGGGGCAGTTGTGGAGAGAGTGGAGAGTTTCCCAAACCTGGGCAGTGTGCTTATGACCGGCTCCAGTTTAACAGCAGAGGTCTCACTCGATCACAGTCATTCCCCCCTTCTCTACACTTGTGAAACGTCGACCCCCCTATTGGAACATCTTCGCCGGTTAGAAACATTTATGCTAGCCTGCCTACGATCCATCCTGGGTTTAACCAGGCTGGATTGCGTGAGGAGCTCACAAATCCTTGAAAGATCTGGGCAAGGTCCCATCGGTGAGCTCCTCCGGCAGGCAAGGCTGCGTTGGCTGGGTCATGTAGCCCGCATGCCCAGCCACCGCATGCCGAAAGAGCTTTTGTTCGGCCGGATCGAGGGGGCTAAGCGGGCGCGGCACGGGCTAGAGAGGAGATGGAGTGATGTGGTACGGGAGGACATGGAGCTGAGTGGACTTGCCGATGACCGGTACCAGCGGTGTCAAGATCGGCCTCTGTGGAGGAGGCTCGTGAAGGACGCTACTGGGCAGTTGGAGGCAGTCGCCCTCCAACAACAACGGAGGGCGGAGGAGCGACGCTCAGAACAACGAGCGGAGCGCCGGGTGGCTAAAGCACAGCAGGTTGGCACAGTAGGGGGCACAGGTGGTGCATCAGCCAGTCATCTCAGTCAGTCGACCCGTGGCACCTGCTGGGTCTGCCCCGTGACCTCCTGCCAGCGGGCGTTCGACACTTCACGTGGCCTCAGGGTGCACATGGCCTGGCACAAGCGTAGTGGTGACGTCACCGCCACTTAGTGGCGAATGGCGGTTGTTGTTGTTGTGAGTGAGGGTGAGTGAGTGAGGGTGAGTGAGTGAGTGAGGGTGAGGTGAGTGAGGGTGAGTGAGTGAGTGAGGGTGAGTGAGTGAGGGTGAGTGAGTGAGTGAGGGTGAGTGAGTGAGTGAGGGTGAGTGAGTGAGGGTGAGTGAGTGAGTGAGGGTGAGTGAGTGAGTGTGTGAGTGAGTGGGTGGGTGGGTGAGTGAGTGAGGGTGAGTGAGTGAGGGTGAGTGAGTGAGTGAGTGTGTGAGTGAGTGGGTGGGTGGGTGGGTGAGTGAGTGAGTGGGTGGGTGAGTGAGTGAGTGTGTGAGTGTGTGAGTGAGTGAGTGAGGGTGAGTGAGTGAGTAAGTGAGTGAATGGGTGAGTGAGTGAGTGGGTGGGTGAGTGAGTGAGTGTGTGTGTAAATGAGTGAGTGAGTGGGTGGGTGAGTGAGTGGGTGAGTGACTGACTGACTGAGTGAGTGAGTGTGTAAGTGAGTGTGTAAGTAAGTGTGTAAGTGTGTAAGTGAGTGAGTGAGTGGGTGAGTGAGTGAGTGACTGACTGACTGACTGAGTGAGTGAGTGTGTAAGTGAGTGTGTGAGTGAGTGTGTAAGTGTAAGTGTGTGTGTAAGTATGTGTGTAAGTGTGTAAGTGAGTGTGTAAGTGTGTAAGTAAGTGTGTAATTCTGTAAGTGAGTGAGTGAGTGTGTAAGTGAGTGTGTAAGTGAGTGTGTAAGTGAGTGTGTAAGTAAGTGTGTAAGTGAGTGTGTAAGTGAGTGTGTGAGTGAGTGAGTGTGTGAGTGTGTAAGTGAGTGTGTAAGTAAGTGTGTAAGTGAGTGTGTAAGTGAGTGAGTGAGTGTGTAAGTGAGTGTGTAAGTGAGTGTGTAAGTGAGTGTGTAAGTGAGTGTGTAAGTGAGTGAGTGAGTGTGTAAGTGAGTGTGTAAGTGAGTGTGTAAGTGAGTGAGTGTGTAAGTGTGTAAGTGAGTGTGTAAGTGAGTGTGTGAGTGAGTGAGTGTATGAGTGTGTAAGTGAGTGTGTAAGTGAGTGTGTAAGTGTGTAAGTGAGTGAGTGTGTAAGTGTGTAAGTGAGTGTGTAAGTGAGTGTGTAAGTGTGTAAGTGAGTGAGTGAGTGTGTAAGTAAGTGTGTAAGTGAGTGTGTAAGTGAGTGTGTAAGTGAGTGTGTAAGTAAGTGTGTAAGTGAGTGTGTAAGTGAGTGTGTAAGTGTAAGTGAGTGAGTGTGTAAGTGAGTGTGTAAGTAAGTGTGTAAGTGTGTAAGTGAGTGAGTGACTGAGTGAGTGTGTGAGTGAGTGACTGACTGAGTGAGTGAGTGAGTGTGTAAGTGAGTGAGTGTGTGAGTGAGTGAGTGGGTGAGTGAGTGACTGACTGAGTGAGTGAGTGAGTGTGTAAGTGAGTGTGTAAGTGAGTGACTGACTGAGTGAGTGAGTGTGTAAGTGAGTGTGTGAGTGAGTGTGTAAGTAAGTGTGTAAGTAAGTGAGTGTGTAAGTGAGTGTGTAAGTAAGTGTGTAAGTAAGTGAGTGTGTAAGTGAGTGTGTAAGTAAGTGAGTGTGTAAGTGAGTGTGTAAGTGAGTGTGTAAGTAAGTGTGTAAGTGAGTGTGTAAGTGAGTGTGTAAGTGAGTGAGTGAGTGTGTAAGTGAGTAAGTAAGTGTGTAAGTGAGTGTGTAAGTAAGTGAGTGTGTAAGTGAGTGAGTATGTAAGTGTAAGTGAGTGTGTAAGTGAGTGTGTAAGTGAGTGTGTAAGTGAGTGTGTAAGTAAGTGAGTGTGTAAGTAAGTGAGTGTGTAAGTAAGTGTGTAAGTAAGTGAGTGTGTAAGTGAGTGTGTAAGTGAGTGTGTAAGTGAGTGAGTGTGTAAGTGAGTGTGTAAGTGAGTGAGTGTGTAAGTGTGTAAGTAAGTGTGTGAGTGAGTGTGTAAGTGAGTGAGTGAGTGTGACCACCTGCAGTGCACCAGCGTCGGTCCGCAGAAGAACCTGGACAGCTCCCTGGCACGGCGACGCAGGGTGAGCAGTCCGGCAGGGTCGGACGGCACCCCGTGGTCTGGCCACGAGTTCAGCTGAAGGTGAGTCAGGGGGCGTGCAGCCAGGGCTGGCTCCTACGGTGGGGTGAGCGGAGGGGTGAGTGGAGGGGTGAGCGGAGGGGTGAGCGGAGGGGTGAGCGGAGGGGTGAGCAGTCCGGCGGGGTCGGACGGCACCCCGTGGTCTGGCCACGAGTTCAGCTGAAGGTGAGTCAGGGGGCGTGCAGCCAGGGCTGGCTCCTACGGTGGGGTGAGTGGAGGGGGTGAGTGGAGGGGTGAGCGGAGGGGTGAGCGGAGGGGTGAGCGGAGGGGTGAGCAGTCCGGCGGGGTCGGACGGCACCCCGTGGTCTGGCCACGAGTTCAGCTGAAGGTGAGTCAGGGGGCGTGCAGCCAGGGCTGGCTCCTACGGTGGGGTGAGTGGACGGGGTGAGCGGAGGGGTGAGCGGAGGGGTGAGCGGAGGGGTGAGTGGACGGGGTGAGTGGAGGGGTGAGCGGAGGGGTGAGCGGAGGGGTGAGCGGAGGGGTGAGCAGTCCGGCGGGGTCGGACGGCACCCCGTGGTCTGGCCACGAGTTCAGCTGAAGGTGAGTCAGGGGGCGTGCAGCCAGGGCTGGCTCCTACGGTGGGGTGAGTGGACGGGGTGAGTGGAGGGGTGAGTGGAGGGGTGAGCGGAGGGGTGAGCGGAGGGGTGAGCGGAGGGGTGAGTGGAGGGGTGAGTGGAGGGGTGAGCGGAGGGGTGAGTGGACGGGGTGAGCGGAGGGGTGAGCGGAGGGGTGAGCAGTCCGGCAGGGTCGGACGGCACCCCGTGGTCTGGCCACGAGTTCAGCTGAAGGTGAGTCAGGGGGCGTGCAGCCAGGGCTGGCTCCTACGGTGGGGTGAGTGGAGGGGTGAGCGGAGGGGTGAGCGGAGGGGTGAGCGGAGGGGTGAGCGGAGGGGTGAGCGGAGGGGTGAGCGGAGGGGTGAGCAGTCCGGCGGGGTCGGACGGCACCCCGTGGTCTGGCCACGAGTTCAGCTGAAGGTGAGTCAGGGGGCGTGCAGCCAGGGCTGGCTCCTACGGTGGGGTGAGCGGAGGGGTGAGTGGAGGGGTGAGCGGAGGGGTGAGCGGAGGGGTGAGCGGAGGGGTGAGCGGAGGGGTGAGCGGAGGGGTGAGCAGTCCGGCGGGGTCGGACGGCACCCCGTGGTCTGGCCACGAGTTCAGCTGAAGGTGAGTCAGGGGGCGTGCAGCCAGGGCTGGCTCCTACGGTGGGGTGAGTGGAGGGGTGAGCGGAGGGGTGAGCGGAGGGGTGAGCGGAGGGGTGAGCAGTCCGGCAGGGTCGGACGGCACTCCGTGGTCTGGCCACGAGTTCAGCTGAAGGTGAGTCAGGGGGCGTGCAGCCAGGGCTGGCTCCTACGGTGGGGTGAGTGGACGGGGTGAGTGGGGTGAGTGGAGGGGTGAGCGGGGTGAGTGGAGGGGTGAGTGGGGGGGTGAGTGGAGGGGTGAGTGGAGGGGTGAGCGGGGTGAGTGGAGGGGTGAGTGGAGGGGTGAGTGGAGGGGTGAGCGGAGGGGTGAGTGGAGGGGTGAGTGGAGGGGTGAGTGGAGGGGTGAGCGGAGGGGTGAGTGGAGGGGGTGAGCGGGGTGAGTGGGGGGGTGAGTGGAGGGGTGAGTGGAGGGGTGAGTGGAGGGGTGAGTGGGGTGAGAGGGGTGAGTGGACGGGGGAGCAGGGTGAGCGGGGTGAGTGGAGGGGTGAGCGGGGTGAGTGGAGGGGTGAGTGGAGGGGTGAGTGGAGGGGTGAGCGGGGTGAGTGGACGGGGGAGTGGAGTGAGCGGGGTGAGTGGAGGGGTGAGCGGGGTGAGTGGAGGGGTGAGCGGGGTGAGTGGAGGTGTGAGCGGGGTGAGCGGGGTGAGTGGAGGGGTGAGTGGAGGGGTGAGTGGAGGGGTGAGCGGGGTGAGTGGAGGGGTGAGCGGGGTGAGTGGAGGGGTGAGCGGGGTGAGTGGAGGGGTGAGTGGAGGGGTGAGTGGAGGGGTGAGTGGGGTGAGTGGAGGGGTGAGTGGAGGGGTGAGCGGGGTGAGTGGAGGGGTGAGTGGAGGGGTGAGTGGAGGGGTGAGTGGGGTGAGTGGAGGGGTGAGTGGAGGGGTGAGCGGGGTGAGTGGAGGGGTGAGCGGGGTCGGACGGCACGCCGTGGTGAGGCTACAAGGTGAGTTGTGAACCAGCGGGTGGGGAGCTACGGCTGGCTCATACAGACACACACACACAGTGACACACACACACACAGTGACACACACACACACAGACACACACACAGTGACACACACACACACAGTGACACACACACAGTGACACACACACAGTGACACACACACAGTGACACACACACACACAGACACACACACACACAGTGACACACACAGTGACACACACACACACAGTGACACACACACACACAGTGACACACACAGTGACACACACACAGTGACACACACAGTGACACACACACACACAGTGACACACACAGTGACACACACACACACAGTGACACACACAGTGACACACACACACAGTGACACACACACACACAGTGACACACACAGTGACACACACACACAGTGACACACACACACACAGACACACACACAGTGACACACACAGTGACACACACAGTGACACACACACAGACACACACACACACACAGACACACACACAGACACACACACACAGTGACACACACACACAGCGACACACACACAGTGACACACACAGTGACACACACAGTGACACACACAGTGACACACACACACAGTGACACACACACACAGTGACACACACACAGTGACACACACACAGTGACACACACAGTGACACACACAGTGACACACACACACAGTGACACACACAGTGACACACACAGTGACACACACACACAGTGACACACACACACAGTGACACACACACACAGTGACACACACACAGTGACACACACAGTGACACACACAGTGACACACACACACAGTGACACACACACACAGTGACACACACACACAGTGACACACACACAGTGACACACACAGTGACACACACAGTGACACACACACACAGTGACACACACACACACAGTGACACACACACAGTGACACACACAGTGACACACACAGTGACACACACACACACAGTGACACACACACACAGTGACACACACACACAGTGACACACACAGTGACACACACACAGTGACACACACACACAGTGACACACACACACAGTGACACACACACACAGTGACACACACACAGTGACACACACACACAGTGACACACACAGTGACACACACACACAGACACACACACACAGTGACACACACACAGTGACACACACACACAGTGACACACACACAGTGACACACACACAGACACACACAGAGACACACACACAGTGACACACACAGACACAGTGACACACACACAGACACACACACAGTGACACACACACAGTGACACACACACAGACACACACACACACAGACACACACACACACAGACACACACATACAGTGACACACACAGACACAGTGACACACACACAGACACACACACACAGTGACACACACACAGACACACACACACAGACACACACACAGACACACACACACACACAGACACACACACAGTACACACACACAGACACACACACACACACAGACACACACACAGTGACACACACACAGTGACACACACACAGTGACACACACAGTGACACACACACACAGTGACACACACACACAGTGACACACACACAGTGACACACACACAGTGACACACACACAGTGACACACACACACAGTGACACACACACAGTGACACACACACACACAGTGACACACACAGTGACACACACACAGTGACACACACACAGTGACACACACACAGTGACACACACACAGTGACACACACAGTGACACACACACACAGTGACACACACACAGTGACACACACACAGTGACACACACACACAGACACACACACAGTGACACACACACACACAGTGACACACACAGTGACACACACACAGTGACACACACACAGTGACACACACAGTGACACACACACACAGTGACACACACACACAGTGACACACACACAGTGACACACACACAGTGACACACACACACAGTGACACACACACAGTGACACACACACACACAGTGACACACACAGTGACACACACACAGTGACACACACACAGTGACACACACACAGTGACACACACACAGTGACACACACAGTGACACACACACACAGTGACACACACACAGTGACACACACAGTGACACACACACACACAGTGACACACACAGTGACACACACACAGTGACACACACACAGTGACACACACACAGTGACACACACAGTGACACACACACACAGTGACACACACAGTGACACACACACAGTGACACACACACAGTGACACACACACAGTGACACACACACACACAGTGACACACACACACACGCAGTGACATACACACACACAGTGACACACACACACAGTGACACACACACACACATACACACACACAGACACACACAGTGACACACACACACAGTGACACACACACAGTGACACACACACACAGTGACATACACACACACAGTGACACACACACACACAGTGACACAGACACAGAGGGGTTGTCTCACGTTGGAGTTGGAGACCTCCATGCGTCTCAGGGTATAGGAGAGGAAACGCCGCACCTCCTTGAGACGCACCGAGACCGACCCCTCACGCAGGAGGCCAGCGCCCTCTGTAGCCTTGGGCCAGTACTGGTGGCACTTAATCTGTTACCACCAGCGACAGTGTGTCAGTGTGTCAGTGTTAGTGTGAGTGTGTCAGTGTGTCAGTGTTAGTGTGAGTGTGTGAGTGTGTGTCAGTGTTAGTGTGAGTGTGTCAGTGTCAGTGTGTGTCAGTGTGTCAGTGTGTGTCAGTGTGTCAGTGTGAGTGTGAGTGTGTCAGTGTGTCTGTGAGTGTTTCAGTGTGTCAGTGTGTGTCAGTGTGTGTCAGTGTGTCAGTGTGAGTGTGAGTGTGTCAGTGTGAGTGTGTCACTGTGTGTGTGTGAGTGTGTGTCAGTGTGTCAGTGTGAGTGTGTCACTGTGTGTGTGTGAGTGTCAGTGTTAGTGTGAGTGTGTCAGTGTGTGTCAGTGTGTGTCAGTGTGTCAGTGTGAGTGTGAGTGTGTCAGTGTGTGTCAGTGTGTGTCAGTGTGTCAGTGTGTGAGTGTGAGTGTGTCAGTGTGTGAGTGTGGCAGCGTGTGTCAGTGTGTGTCAGCGTGTATCAGTGTGTGTCAGTGTGTTAGTGTTAGTGTGTGTCAGTGTGTCAGTGAGTGTGTGTCAGTGTGTCAGTGTGTGAGTGTGTCAGTGTGTGAGTGTGTCAGTGTGTGTCAGTGTGTCAGTGTTAGTGTGTGTCAGTGTGTCAGTGAGTGTGTGTCAGTGTGTCAGTGTGTGTGTGTCAGTGTGTCAGTGTCAGTGTGTGTGTGTGTGAGTGTGTCAGTGTTTGTGTGTCAGTGTGTCAGTGTCAGTGTGAGTGTGTTAGTGTGTCAGTGTTAGTGTGTCAGTGTGTGTGTGTCAGTGTTAGTGTGTCAGTGTGAGGGTGTCAGTGTGTGAGTGTGTCAGTGTGTGAGTGTGTCAGTGTGAGTGTCAGTGTGTGTCAGTGTTAGTGTGAGTGTCAGTGTGTGAGTGTGTGAGTGTGTCAGTGTGTGAGTGTGTGAGTGTGTCAGTGTGTGAGTGTGTCAGTGTGAGTGTCAGTGTGTGTCAGTGTTAGTGTGTGTCAGTGTTAGTGTGAGTGTGTGAGTGTGTCAGTGTTAGTGTCAGTGTGAGTGTGTCAGAGTGTCAGTGTGAGTGTGTCAGTGTTAGTGTGAGTGTCAATGTTAGTGTGTCAGTGTGAGTGTCAGTGTCAGTGTGAGTGTGTGAGTGTGTCAGTGTTAGTGTGAGTGTGTGAGTGTGTCAGTGTTAGTGTGACTGTGTCAGTGTGTGAGTGTGTCAGTGTGAGTGTCAGTGTGAGTGTGTCAGTGTGAGTGTGAGTGTGTCAGTGTGTCAGTGTGTCAGTGTGAGTGTCAGTGTGAGTGTGAGTGACAGTGTTAGTGTAAGTGACAGTGTTAGTGTGAGTGTCAGTGTGAGTGTCAGTGTGAGTGTGTCAGTGTGAGTGTCATTGTGAGTGTGTCAGTGTGAGTGTCAGTGTGAGTGTCAGTGTGAGTGTCAGTGTGAGTGTCAGTGTGTCAGTGTGTCAGTGTGAGTGTGTCAGTGTTAGTGTGTCAGTGTCAGTGTGAGTGTGTCAGTGTGTCAGTGTGAGTGTGTCAGTGTGAGTGTGTCAGTGTGTGTGTCAGTGTGAGTGTGTTAGTGTGTGTGTCAGTGTGAGTGTGTTAGTGTAAGTGTCAGTGTGAGTGTCTGTGTGTGTCAGTGTCAGTGTCAGTGTGTCAGTGTGAGTGTGTCAGTGTGTCAGTGTGAGTGTCTCCCTGTGTCTCCCCGTGTCTCCCCCGTGTCTTCCCGTGTCTCTCTCCCCGTGTCTCCCCGTGTCTCCCCGTGTCTCTCTGTCTCCCCGTATCTCCCCTGTCTCTCTCCCCGTGTCTCCCCGTGTCTCTCTCCCCGTGTCTCCCCGTGTCTCCCGGTGTCTCTCTCCCCGTGTCTCCCCGTGTCTCCCGGTGTCTCTCTCCCCGTGTCTCCCCGTGTCTCCCCGTTTCTCCCCGTGTCTCCCCGTGTCTCTTTCCCCGTGTCTCCCCGTGTCTCCCCGTATCTCCCCGTGTCTCTCTCCCCGTGTCTCTCTCCCCGTGTCTCCCCGTGTCTCTCTCCCCGCGTCTCCCCGTGTCTCCCCGTGTCTCCCCGTGTCTCTCTCCCCGTGTCTCTCTCCCCGTGTCTCCCCGTGTCTCCCCGTATCTTTCCGTGTCTATCTCCCCGTGTCTCCCCGTGTCTCCCCGTGTCTCCCCTGTCTCCCCGTGTCTCCCCTGTCTCCCCGTGTCTCCCCGTGTCTCCCGTGTCTCCCCGTGTCTCTCTCCCTGTCTCCCCGTGTCTCTCTCCCTGTCTTCCCGTGTCTCCCCCTGTCTCCCTGTGTCTCCCCGAGTCTCCCTCCCCGTGTCTCCCCGTGTCCCCGTGTCTCCCCGTGTCTCCCCGTGTCTCTCTCCCCGTGTCTCTCTCCCTGTGTCTCCCCGTGTCTCCCCGTGTCTCTCTCCCCGTGTCTCTCTCCCTGTGTCTCCCCGTGTCTCCCCGTGTCTCCCCGTGTCTCTCTCCCCGTGTCTCCCCGTGTCTCTCTCCCCGTGTCTCCCCGTGTCTCCCCGTGTCTCTCTCCCCGTGTCTCCCCGTGTCTCCCCGTGTCTCCCCGTGTCTCTCTCCCCGTGTCTCTCTCCCCGTGTCTCTCTCCCCGTGTCTCCCCGTATCTTCCCGTGTCTAACTCCCCGTGTCTCCCCGTGTCTCCCCGTGTCTCCCCCTGTCTCCCCGTGTCTCCCCGTGTCTCTCTCTCCGTGTCTCCCGTGTCTCCCCGTGTCTCCCCGTGTCTCCCTCCCCGTGTCTCTCTCCCCGTGTCTCCCCGTGTCTCCCCGTGTCTCCCTCCCCGTGTCTCCCCGTGTCTCCCTCCCCGTGTCTCCCCGTGTCTCCCCGTGTCTCCCTCCCCGTGTCTCCCCGTGTCTCCCCCTGTCTCCCTCCCCGTGTCTCCCGTGTCTCCCCGTGTCTCCCCGTGTCCCCCCCCCCGTGTCTCCCCCTATCTCCCCCCCGTGTCTCCCCGTGTCTCTCTCCCCCTGTCTCCCCGTGTCTCCCCTGTCTCCCCCTGTCTCTCTCCCCCTGTCTCTCTCCCCGTGTCTCCCCGTGTCTCTCTCCCTGTGTCTCTCCGTGTCTCCCCTGTCTCCCCGTGTCTCTCTCCCCGTGTCTCCCCGTGTCTCCCCGTGTCTCTCTCCCCGTGTCTCCCCGTGTCTCCCCGTGTCTCCCGTGTCTCCCCCTGTCTCCCTCCCCGTGTCTCCCCGTGTCTCTCTCCCCCTGTCTCTCCGTGTCTCCCCTGTCTCCCCCTGTCTCTCTCCCCCTGTCTCTCTCCCCGTGTCTCCCCATGTCTCTCTCCCTGTGTCTCCCCGTGTCTCCCCTGTCTCCCCGTGTCTCTCTCCCCGTGTCTCTCCGTGTCTCTCTCTCTCTGTGGCTCCCCGTGTCTCCCCGTGTCTCCCCTGTCTCCCCGTGTCTCCCCGTGTCTCTCTCTCTGTGGCTCCCCGTGTCTCCCCGTGTCTCTCTCTCTGTGGCTCCCCGTGTCTCCCCGTGTCTCCCCGTGTCTCCCCTGTCTCCCCGTGTCTCCCCGTGTCTCCCCTGTCTCCCCATGTCTCCCCGTGTCTCTCTCCCTGTGTCTCCCCGTGTCTCCCGTGTCTCCCCGTGTCTCCCCGTGTCTCTCTCCCCGTGTCTCTCTCCCCGTGTCTCTCTCCCCGTGTCTCTCTCCCCGTGTCTCCCCTGTGTTTCTCTCCCCGTGTCTCTCTCCCCGTGTCTCCCCGTGTCTCCCCGTGTCTCTCTCCCCGTGTCTCCCCGTGTCTCCCCGTGTCTCTCCCCGTGTCTCCCCGTGTCTCCCCTGTCTCCCCGTGTCTCTCTCCCCGTGTCTCCCCGTGTCTCCCCGTGTCTCTCTCCCCGTGTCTCTCCCCGTGTCTCCCCGTGTCTCTCTCCCCGTGTCTCCCCGTGTCTCCCCGTGTCTCTCTCTCTGTGTCTGCCGTGTCTCCCCGTGTCTCTCTCCCCGTGTCTCTCTCCCCGTGTCTCCCCGTGTCTCCCCGTGTCTCTCTCTCTGTGTCTGCCGTGTCTCCCCGTGTCTCTCTCCCCGTGTCTCTCTCCCCGTGTCTCCCCGTGTCTCTCTCTCTGTGTCTGCCGTGTCTCCCCGTGTCTCTCTCCCCGTGTCTCTCTCCCCGTGTCTCCCCGTGTCTCTCTCCCCGTGTCTCTCTCCCCGTGTCTCCCCGTGTCTCTCTCCCTGTGTCTCCCCGTGTCTCCCCGTGTCTCCCCCTGTCTCCCCGTGTCTCCATGTGTCTCCCCGTGTCTCCCCGTGTCTCTCTCCCCGTGTCTCCCCGTGTCTCTCTCCCCCTGTCTCCCCGTGTCTCTCTCACCGTGTTTCCCACCCCGTGTCTCCCCGTGTCTCCCCGTGTCTCTCTCCCTGTCTCCCTGTGTCTCCCCGTGTCTCTCTCCCCGTGTCTCCCCTGTCTCCCCGTGTCTCTCCTGTCTCCCCGTGTCTCCCCGTGTCTCCCCGTGTCTCTCTCCGTCTCCCCGTGTCTCCCCGTGTCTCTCTCCCCGTGTCTCCCCGTGTCTCCCCGTGTCTCTCTCCCCGTGTCTCCCCGTGTCTCCCGTGTCTCCCCGTGTCTCTCTCCCCGTGTCTCTCTCTCCGTGTCTCTCTCCCCTGTCTCTCTCCCCGTGTCTCCCCGTGTCTCCCCGTGTCTTCCCTGTCTCCCCGTGTCTCCATGTGTCTCCCCGTGTCTCCCCGTGTCTCTCTCCCCGTGTCTCCCGTGTCTCCCGTGTCCCCCCGTGTCTCTCTCCCCGTGTCTCCCCCGTGTCTCTTTCCCCCTGTCTCCCCGTGTCTCCCCGTGTCTCTCCGTGTCTCCCTGTGTCTCCCCCGTGTCTCCCGTGTCTCCCCGTGTCTCCCCGTGTCTCCCTGTGTCTCCCCGTGTCTCCCCCATGTCTCTCTCCCCGTGTCTCTCTCCCCGTGTCTCTCTCCCCGTGTCTCTCTCCCCGTGTCTCCCCGTGTCTCCCTGTGTCTCCCTGTGTCTCCCTGTCTCCCTGTGTCTCCCTGTGTCTCCCCATGTCCCCGTGTCTCCCCGTGTCTCCCCGTGTCTCCCCCCCGTGTCTCTCTCCCCCTGTCTCCCCGTGTCTCTCTCCCCGTCTCTCCCCGTGTCTCCCTCTCTGTCTCCCCGTGTCTCCCCGTGTCTCTCTCCCCGTGTCTCCCGTGTCTCCCGTGTCCCCCCGTGTCTCTCTCCCCGTGTCTCCCCCGTGTCTCTTTCCCCCTGTCTCCCCGTGTCTCCCCGTGTCTCTCCGTGTCTCCCTGTGTCTCCCCCGTGTCTCCCGTGTCTCCCCGTGTCTCCCCGTGTCTCCCTGTGTCTCCCCGTGTCTCCCCCATGTCTCTCTCCCCGTGTCTCTCTCCCCGTGTCTCTCTCCCCGTGTCTCTCTCCCCGTGTCTCCCCGTGTCTCCCTGTGTCTCCCTGTGTCTCCCTGTCTCCCTGTGTCTCCCTGTGTCTCCCCATGTCCCCGTGTCTCCCCGTGTCTCCCCGTGTCTCCCCCCCGTGTCTCTCTCCCCCTGTCTCCCCGTGTCTCTCTCCCCGTCTCTCCCCGTGTCTCCCTCTCTGTCTCCCCGTGTCTCCCCGTGTCTCTCTCCCCGTGTCTCCCCGTGTCTCTCTCCCCGTGTCTCCCTCACCTTGCCGCCCTCCACACACTGGGTCACCATGATGACAGTGCTCACTTTCTGCTCCCAAATCATCCGCCAGAAATCCGCGGCTGTCTCCGGGGTCGGTCCTGGAACGTCGTCAACGTCGTCATCATCAGCATCGCCGTCAACGTCATCATCATTGTCATCATCGTCATAATCATTGTCATCATCGTCGTCATCATCATCGTCATCGTCATCATCGTCATTATCATCGTCATCATCATCGTCATCATCGTCATCATTGTTATCATTGTCATCATCGTCATCATCGTCATTATCATCGTCATCGTCATCATCATCAGCATCGTCGTCATCATCGTCATCGTAGTCGTCATCATCATCATCGTCATCATCATCGTCATCATCATCGTCATTATCATCGTCATCATCGTCATTATCTTGTCATCATCAGCATCATCGTCATCATCAGCATAGTCATCGTCATCATCGTCATCATCACCATCGTCAACGTCATCGTCATCGTCGTCATCATTGTCATCGTCATCATCGTCACCGTCAGCATCAGCATCGTCAACGTCATCACCCCCCCCTCACCCCCCCTCACCCCACCCCTCACCCCCCCCCCTCACCCTCCCCCTCACCCCCCCCCTCACCCCCCCCCTCACCCCCCCCCTCACCCCCCCCCTCACCTTGAGCTGCGATGTATTTCTTGGGCTCTTTGTAGCCCTAGGAGGGGGCGGGGCAGATGACGTCACACCAGTGACGTCACGGCCAGTCACTACCGACCCTATAGCACTGTCTACCGACCCTATAGCACTGTCTACCGACCCTATAGTAGTGCCTACAGACCCTATAGTACTGTCTACCGACCCTATAGCACTGTCTACCGACCCTATAGTAGTGTCTACCGACCCTATAGCAGTGTCTACCGACCCTATAGTAGTGTCTACCGACCCTATAGCACTGTCTACCGACCCTATAGTAGTGTCTACCGACCCTATAGTAGTGTCTACCGACCCTATAGTAGTGTCTACCGACCCTATAGTAGTACCTACCGACCCTATAGCACTGTCTACCGACCCTATAGCACTGTCTACCGACCCAATAGTAGTACCTACCGACCCTATAGTAGTGTCTACCGACCCTATAGTAGTACCTACCGACCCTATAGTAGTGTCTACCGACCCTATAGCAGTGTCTACCGACCCTATAGCACTGTCTACCGACCCTTTAGCAGTGTCTACCGACCCTATAGTAGTGTCTACCGACCCTATAGCAGTACCTACCGACCCTATAGTAGTGTCTACCGACCCTATAGCAGTGTCTACCGACACTATAGTAGTGTCTACCGACCCTATAGTAGTGTCTACCGACCCTATAGCACTGTCTAACGACCCTATAGCACTGTCTACCGACCCTATAATAGTACCTACCGACCCTATAGCACTGTCTACCGACCCTATAGCACTGTCTACCGACCCAATAGTAGTACCTACCGACCCTATAGTAGTGTCTACCGACCCTATAGTAGTGTCTACCGACCCTATAGCAGTGTCTACCGACCCTATAGCACTGTCTACCGACCCTTTAGCAGTGTCTACCGACCCTATAGTAGTGTCTACCGACCCTATAGCAGTACCTACCGACCCTATAGTAGTGTCTACCGACCCTATAGCAGTGTCTACCGACACTATAGTAGTGTCTACCGACCCTATAGTAGTGTCTACCGACCCTATAGCACTGTCTAACGACCCTATAGCACTGTCTACCGACCCTATAATAGTACCTACCGACCCTATAGCACTGTCTACCGACACTATAGTAGTGTCTACCGACCCTATAGTAGTGTCTACCGACCCTATAGTAGTGTCTACCGACCCTATAGCACTGTCTAACGACCCTATAGCACTGTCTAACGACCCTATAGCACTGTCTACCGACCCTATAGTAGTAACTACCGACCCTATAGTAGTGTCTACCGACCCTATAGTAGTGTCTACCGACCCTATAGCACTGTCTACCGACCCTATAGTAGTGTCTACTGACCCTATAGCACTGTCTAACGACCCTATAGCACTGTCTACCGACCCTATAATAGTACCTACCGACCCTATAGCACTGTCTACCGACCCTATAGTAGTGTCTACCGACCCTATAGCACTGTCTAACGACCCTATAGCACTGTCTACCGACCCTATAGTAGTAACTACCGACCCTATAGTAGTGTCTACCGACCCTATAGTAGTGTCTACCGACCCTATAGCACTGTCTACCGACCCTATAGTAGTGTCTACCGACCCTATAGCAGTGTCTACCGACCCTATAGCACTGTCTACCGACCCTATAGCAGTGTCTACCGACCCTATAGCACTGTCTACCGACCCTATAGTAGTGTCTACCGACCCTATAGCACTGTCTACCGACCCTATAGCAGTGTCTACCGACCCTATAGCACTGTCTACCGGCCCTATAGCAGTGTCTACCGACCCTATAGCACTGTCTACCGACCCTATAGTAGTGTCTACCGACCCTATAGTAGTGTCTACCGACCCTATAGCACTGTCTACCGACCCTATAGCAGTGTCTACCGACCCTATAGCAGTGTCTACCGACCCTATAGCAGTGTCTACCGACCCTATAGTACTGTCTACCGACCCTATAGTAGTGTCTACCGACCCTATAGTAGTGTCTACCGACCCAATAGCAGTGTCTACTGACCCTATAGCACTGTCTACCGACCCTATAGTAGTGTCTACCGACCCTATAGCACTGTCTACCGACCCTATAGTAGTGTCTACCGACCCTATAGCACTGTCTACCGACCCTATAGTAGTGTCTACCGACCCTATAGTAGTGTCTACCGACCCTATAGCACTGTCTACCGACCCTATAGTAGTACCTACCGACCCTATAGCACTGTCTACCGACCCTATAGTAGTGTCTACCGACCCTATAGTAGTGTCTACCGACCCTATA
Source organism: Petromyzon marinus (assembly GCF_048934315.1). NCBI lineage: Eukaryota > Metazoa > Chordata > Hyperoartia > Petromyzontiformes > Petromyzontidae > Petromyzon > Petromyzon marinus. The sequence goes on from NC_133738.1 coordinate 1,634,919, forward strand.
GTAGTGTCTACCGACCCTATAGCACTGTCTACCGACCCTATAGTAGTGTCTACCGACCCTGTAGTACTGTCTACCGACCCTATAGTAGTACCTACTGACCCTATAGCAGTGTCTACCAACCCTATAGCACTGTCTACCGACCCTATAGAAGTGTCTACCGACCCTATAGCACTGTCTACCGACCCTATAGCACTGTCTACCGACCCTATAGCACTGT
>NC_133738.1:1640135-1672635 GCF_048934315.1 Petromyzon marinus
TCTAACCGGCGAAGATGTTCCATTAGGGGGGGTCCACGTTTCGCAAGCGTAGAGAAGGGAGGGAATGACCGTGGCCGAGAAGACCTGAAGCTTAGTGCGGAGCGACAGACCAGGTAGCTTCCACACAACGTTACGCAACCGATGAAAAGATATTGCCGCTCGACTGATTCAGAGTGAGACCTCTGCTGTTAAACTGGAGCCAGTCATAAGCACACTGCCCAGGTATGGGAAACTCTCCACTCTCTCCACAACTGCCCCATCACCGATCGGGAGTTGTGAGGGTGGAGTGTCCGATGGTACAAAATACCCAGGCAGGTGCTTAGTTTTGGTGGGGCTGATGGTAAGGCCCCACCTCTTAGTGGCACGCTCCAGTCTCAGCAGCAGCGTCTCCAACTCCTCCTCTGACTGAGCAGCTATTACCAAATCATCAGCATACATAACGTGGTTGAGCAATAGGGAGCCATCCCTTGACCGCACCCGGGCATCGATCAGCCTCCTATTATATCTGTACCATATGGAGATTCCCCCGGTACAGCTATTGAAGGCTTCACGAACTACGTGGTCAAAATAGATGTTAAATAATGTGGGAGCCAGAGGACATCCCTGTCGCACCCCAAGGTGTACAGGGAATGGCTCTGACTCCCGGCCACGTAGTTTTACCCGGGCCCGCTCACCATCATGAAGGTCCTTAATGATCTTGAGCAGAGGGTCAGGTACTCCAAAAGCACGAAGAACGACCCAGAGCCCAGGCCTTCTGATGGTATCATAGGCCTTGACCAGGTCAATAAAGCAGAGATGTAGGTCTTGTTGGAATTCCCTACACCTCTGCTGTAGCAGACGGACAGAAAATATGGCATCTGTGCAGGACCGCCCGATCCTGAAACCGCATTGGGGCTCCGCAAGCCTCTCCTCAGCGTGCCTGGCAAGGATTCTGTAGCCAATGGCAGTGGGCCTGTCGCTTTTTCTCAACCATCCTGAACACCTCCTCTGTCAGCCAGGGTCTCTGGGGAGGTCTGGACCGCGTACCCAAAGCAGCCATTGCAGCTGCATGAGTCACAGTCCTAAACCTCGCCCATTTACCCTCGACATCAGGAGGAGTCGGGGAAGATGCCAATCCCAGCCGCAAGCGATGATGAAATTCTCGCTTGCAACTTTCATCAGATAACTGAGACCAGGCCACTTTAGGTCAGAATGGGGTCCTGGGTGTACACCCACCACCGGAGTGGAAGAATGGCAGGCGCATCTTATAGATGACTAGTCTATGGTCAGAGGGCAGATCAGCTCCACGGTAGGTCCTGGTGTCAAGGACATGGGCTCGCATCCGCTGGTCCGTCACTATGTAGTCCAGCAGATGTTCTTGCTTGGACCCAGCATGCATCCATGATGTTGTGTGGATGCGCCGATGCCGGAACAGCGTGTTGGTAATTACAAGCCCATGGGCTGCACAAAAATCTAGCAGCCTCCTACCGTTGTTATTGAGCTGATCTGGCCCATGCCCTCCAATCACTCCAGACCAGGTGCCAGTATCGTGACCAACTCGGGCATTGAAGTCACCCAACATGATGACTCTATCCCGAGGGGCCACTTTAGCTAGCACCTGTGACAGGAGGTCATAGAAGGCATCTGACTCATCGGCTTTGCCTGCATCCCTCCACGGATGTTCATCTTCGGTGGGGGCATAAGTAACCACGACCACCATTCCTCGCCTCCGGTTGATGGGAAGGCGAGCCCAAAGTAGCCTGGGGCTTACAGCTTCCCACACCTCACCGCCATGCTCCCACGCCCCCTTCATTCTTTTGTTCAAAAGAAGAGCCACACCCTGTTGTTTGGCAGTCTGCTGCCCCGAGTAGAGGACTGTCCACCCGTCATGGTGGCAGGAGCAAGAGCCGGTCCACCGGACCTCCTGAATGCCACATAGATCCAGGCGGTACCGGTCCAGCTCCCGACAGAGGAGTGGCAGCCTCTCCTCCGCAGTGAGCGTTCGAACATTCCACGTGGCCACACGAAGTGGCTTTTCGTTGTTTCTGGAGGAGCCCCGAGGGTAGAGATTCAATCTCCTGGCTCCGCCAATTGGGGTTTGGCCAGGAGACGTCATAGACGCCTGGCCCCCCGGGGCCTCCGGCACAAGCTTATTGGTTACATATTTCAGTTTAACTCGTGGTTTAGTGGTGATTAATTGAAGGTGGAGGGGTTACCAGCCCCTCGCACCCGTCCAGAGCCCCCGTTTAGCCCCTGTGGTGGACACATATGCCATGAGGGGAGGAGCCAATCAAAATTGGATCTCCCCCCACAGCACTGTCCACGACAGAGTTGCCCGTCCGGCACCGCGAGGAGGTAGGGGGTTGTTTTGCACAGACACACACACACAGTGACACACAGGCACACAGAGGCACACACACACAGTGACAAAGATCCCCCATATAGCCTTAACAGACTGTAGGGGCAAGTGCTGTTAGCGAGCACCTATGAAGGCCGGAACGGTACATGAGGGGGTGGGTGGCCAGCACCACGCCCGACCGCCTTTGTCTCCCTAGTGGCAATGTTTACACACCGCACCAGGTACTCATTTGAGGCTGAGTCGACCTAGGGGAGGCCCGGGACCGGTTCAGATAATCGTCACTGGTGTTGGCCGTGAGCGGGAATCGAACCCGGGTCGCCAGGTTCATAGCGCAGCGCGCTAACCGCTACACTATCGCTCCCCACAGTGACACACACAGTGACACACACACAGTGACACACGCGGTGACACACACACACAGAGACACACAGTGACACACACACACAGTGACACACACACAGTGACACACACAGTGACACACACACACAGTGACACACACACATAGTGACACACACACACAGTGACACACACACAGTGATACACACACACAGTGACACACACACACAGAGTGACACACACACAGTGACACACAGACACACACACACAGTGACACACACAGTGACACACACAGTGACAGACACACAGTGACACACACACAGTTATACACACAATGACACACACACAGTGACACACACACAGTGACACACACAGTGACACACACAGTGACACACACAGTGACACACACACAGTGACACACACAGAGGCACACACACACAGTGACACACACAGTGACACACACACACAGTGACACACACACACAGTGACACACACAGTGACACACACACACAGACACACACACAGTGAAACACACACACAGTGACACATACACACAGTGACACACACACAGTGACATACACACACAGTGACACACAAACACACACAGATACACAGACACACACACAGAGACACACACAGACATAGATACATACAGACACACACACACACAGACACAGATACACACAGACACAGATACACACAGACACACACACACACACACAGACACACACATAGACACACACAGACACACAGACACACACACACAGACACACACACACAGACACACACACAGAGACATACACAGAGATACGCACAGAGACACACACACAGACACACAGACACACACACAGACACGCACAGAGAGACACGCACAGAGATATAGGAATGTATGTTTCCCCTGTGTCTCCGCGTCCCCCCGTGTCTCCGTGTCTCCCTATGTCCCCGCCCGTCTCCCCGTGTCTCTCTCCCCGTGTCTCTCTCCCCGTGTCTCACTCCCCGTGTCTCCCCGTGTCTCCCCGTTTTCCCTGTCCCCGTGTCTCCCCGTGTCTCTCTCCCCGTGTCTCTCTCCCCGTGTCTCCCCGTGTCTCTCTCCCCGTGTTTCTCTCCCCGTGTCTCTCTCCCCGTGTCCCCGTGTCTCCCTCCCCGTGTCTCTCTCCCCGTGTCCCCGTGTCTCTCTCCCCGTGTCTCTCTCCCCGTGTCTCTCTCCTCGTGTCTCTCTCCCCGTGTCTCTCTCCCTGTGTCTCCCCGTGTTTCCCCGTGTCTCTCTCCCCGTGTCTCTCTCCCCGTGTCCCCGTGTCTCTCTCCCCGTGTCTCTCTCCCCGTGTCTCTCTCCCCGTGTCTCTCTCCGTGTCTCTCTCCCCGTGTCTCCCCGTGTCTCCCTGTCCCCTTGTCTCCCCGTGTCTCCCCGTGTCTCCCTGTGTCTCCCTGTTCCTGTGTCTCCGTGTCTCCCTGTCCCCGTGTCTCCCTGTCCCCGTGTCTCCCTGTCCCCGTGTCTCCTTGTCCCCGTGTCTCTCTCCCTGTGTCTCCCCGTGTCTCCCTGTCCCCGTGTCTCTCCGTGTCCCCGTGTCTCCCCGTGTCTCCCCGGGTCTCCCCGTGTCTCTCCCTGTCTCCCTGTCCCCCGTGTCTCCCCGTGTCTCTCTCCCCGTGTCTCCCCGTGTCCCCGTGTCTCCCTGTCTCCCCGTGTCTCCCTGTCCCCGTGTCTTCCTGTCTCCCTGTCCGCCGTGTCTCCCCGTGTCTCACTCCCCGTGTCCCCGTGTCTCCCCGTGTCTCTATCCCCGTGTCCCCGTGTCTCCCCGTGTCTCTCTCCCCGTGTCTCCCTGTCCCCCGTGTCTCCCTGTCCCCGTGTCTCCCTGTCCCCCGTGTCTCCCCGTGTCTCCCCGTGTCTCCCTGTCCCCGTGTCTCCCCGTGTCTCCCTGTCCCCGTGTCTCCCCGTGTCTCCCCGTGTCTCCCTGTCCCCGTGTCTCCCCGTGTCTCCCCGTGTCTCCCTGTCTCCCCGTGTCTCCCCGTGTCTCTCTCCCCGTGTCCCCGTGTCTCCCCGTGTCTCCCTGTCCCCGCCCGTCTCCCTGTGTCTCTCTCCCCGTGTCTCTCTCCCCGTGTCTCCCCCTTGTCCCCACGTGTCTCCCTGTGTCTCTCTCCCCGTATCTCCCCGTGTCTCTCTCCTCGTGTCTCTCTCCCCGTGTCTCACTCCCCGTGTCTCCCCGTGTCTCCCCGTTTTCCCTGTCCCCGTGTCTCCCCGTGTCTCCCCGTGTCTCTCTCCCCGTGTCTCCCCGTGTCTCCCCGTGTCTCTCTCCCCGTGTTTCTCTCCCCGTGTCTCTCTCCCCGTGTCCCCGTGTCTCCCTCCCCGTGTCTCTCTCCCCGTGTCCCCGTGTCTCTCTCCCCGTGTCTCTCTCCCCGTGTCTCTCTCCTCGTGTCTCTCTCCCCGTGTCTCTCTCCCTGTGTCTCCCCGTGTCTCTCTCCCCGTGTCTCTCTCCCCGTGTCCCCGTGTCTCTCTCCCCGTGTCTCTCTCCCCGTGTCTCTCTCCGTGTCTCTCTCCCCGTGTCTCCCCGTGTCTCCCTGTCCCCTTGTCTCCCCGTGTCTCCCCGTGTCTCCCTGTGTCTCCCTGTCCCCGTGTCTCCCTGTCCCCGTGTCTCCCTGTCCCCGTGTCTCTCTCCCCGTGTCTCCCCGTGTCTCCCTGTCCCCGTGTCTCTCCATGTCCCCGTGTCTCCCCGTGTCTCCCCGGGTCTCCCCGTGTCTCTCCCTGTCTCCCTGTCCCCCGTGTCTCCCCGTGTCTCTCTCCCCGTGTCTCCCCGTGTCCCCGTGTCTCCCTGTCTCCCCGTGTCTCCCTGTCCCCGTGTCTTCCTGTCTCCCTGTCCCCCGTGTCTCCCCGTGTCTCACTCCCAGTGTCCCCGTGTCTCTCTCCCCGTGTCCCCGTGTCTCCCCGTGTCTCTCTCCCCGTGTCTCCCTGTCCCACGTGTCTCCCCGTGTCTCCCCGTGTCTCCCTGTCCCCGTGTCTCCCCGTGTCTCCCCGTGTCTCCCCGTGTCTCCCTGTCCCCGTGTCTCCCCATGTCTCCCCGTGTCTCCCTGTCTCCCCGTGTCTCCCCGTGTCTCTCTCCCCATGTCCCCGTGTCTCCCCGTGTCTCCCTGTCTCCCCGTGTCTCCCCGTGTCTCTCTCCCCGTGTCTCCCCGTGTCTCCCCGTGTCCCCGTGTCTCCCCGTGTCTCCCTGTCTCCCCGTGTCTCCCCGTGTCTCCCTGTCTCCCGTGTCTCCCTGTCCCCCCTGTCTCCCCGTGTCTCCCCGTGTCTCCCTGTCCCCGCCCGTCTCCCTGTGTCTCTCTCCCCGTGTCTCTCTCCCCGTGTCTCCCCCTTGTCCCCACGTGTCTCCCTGTGTCTCTCTCCCCGTGTCTCCCCGTGTCTCTCTCCTCGTGTCTCTCTCCCCGTGTCTCACTCCCCGTGTCTCCCCGTGTCTCCCCGTTTTCCCTGTCCCCCTGTCTCCCCGTGTCTCCCCGTGTCTCTCTCCCCGTGTCTCCCCGTGTCTCCCCGTGTCTCTCTCCCCGTGTTTCTCTCCCCGTGTCTCTCTCCCCGTGTCCCCGTGTCTCTCTCCCCGTGTCCCCGTGTCTCTCTCCCCGTGTCTCTCTCCCCGTGTCTCTCTCCTCGTGCCTCTCTCCCCGTGTCTCTCTCCCTGTGTCTCCCCGTGTCTCCCCGTGTCTCTCTCCCCATGTCTCTCTCCCCGTGTCCCCGTGTCTCTCTCCCCGTGTCTCTCTCCCCGTGTCTCTCTCCCCGTGTCTCTCTCCGTGTCTCTCTCCCCGTGTCTCCCCGTGTCTCCCTGTCCCCTTGTCTCCCCGTGTCTCCCCGTGTCTCCCTGTGTCTCCCTGTCCCCGTGTCTCCCTGTCCCCGTGTCTCCCTGTCCCCGTGTCTCCCTGTCCCCGTGTCTCTCTCCCCGTGTCTCCCCGTGTCTCCCTGTCCCCTTGTCTCTCCGTGTCCCCGTGTCTCCCCGTGTCTCCCCGGGTCTCCCCGTGTCTCTCCCTGTCGCCCTGTCCCCCGTGTCTCCCCGTGTCTCTCTCCCCGTGTCTCCCCGTGTCCCCGTGTCTCCCTGTCTCCCCGTGTCTCCCTGTCCCCGTGTCTTCCTGTCTCCCTGTCCCCCGTGTCTCCCCGTGTCTCACTCCCCGTGTCCCCGTGTCTCCCCGTGTCTCTCTCCCCGTGTCCCCGTGTCTCCCCGTGTCTCTCTCCCCGTGTCTCCCTGTCCCACGTGTCTCCCCGTGTCTCCCCGTGTCTCCCTGTCCCCGTGTCTCCCCGTGTCTCCCCGTGTCTCCCTGTCCCCGTGTCTCCCCATGTCTCCCCGTGTCTCCCTGTCTCCCCGTGTCTCCCCGTGTCTCTCTCCCCGTGTCCCCGTGTCTCCCCGTGTCTCCCTGTCTCCCCGTGTCTCCCCGTGTCTCTCTCCCCGTGTCTCCTCGTGTCTCCCCGTGTCCCCGTGTCTCCCCGTGTCTCCCCGTGTCTCCCTGTCCCCCCTGTCTCCCCGTGTCTCCCCCTGTCCCCCGTGTCTCCCTGTCTCCCCGTGTCCCCCTGTCTCCCCGTGTCTCCCCGTGTCTCCCGTGTCTCCCCGTGTCTCCATGTCCCCCAGTGTCTCCCCGTGTCTCCCCGTGTCTCTCTCCCCGTGTCTCTCTCCCTGTGTCTCCCCGTGTCTCCCTGTGTCTCCCTGTCCCCGTGTCTCCCCGTGTCTCCCTGTTTCCCCGTGTCTCTCTCCCCGTGTCTCCCCGTGTCTCCCCGTGTCCCCGTGTCTCCCCGTGTCTCCCTGTGTCTCTCGCTGTCTCCGTGTCTCCCCGTGTCTCCCTGTCCCCGTGTCTCCCTGTCCCCCGTGTCTCCCTGTCCCCCGTGTCTCCCCGTGTCTCTCTCCCCATGTCTCCCTGTCCCCCTGTGTCTCCCCGTGTCTCCCCCTGTCTCCCTGTCCCGCTGTGTCTCCCTGTCCCCCTCTGTCTCCCCGTGTCTCTCTCCCCGTGTCCCCGTGTCTCCCCGTGTCTAACTGTCCCCCTGTGTCTCCCCGTGTCCCCGTGTCTCCCTGTCCCCGCCCGTCTCCCTGTGTCTCTCTCCCCGTGTCTCTCTCCCCGTGTCTCCCCCTTGACCCCACGTGTCTCCCTGTGTCTCTCTCCCCGTGTCTCCCCGTGTCTCTCTCCTCGTGTCTCTCTCCCCGTGTCTCACTGCCCGTGTCTCCCCGTGTCTCCCCGTTTTCCCTGTCCCCGTGTCTCCCCGTGTCTCTCTCCCCGTGTCTCCCCTTGTCTCCCCGTGTCTCTCTCCCCGTGTTTCTCTCCCCGTGTCTCTCTCCCCGTGTCCCCGTGTCTCCCTCCCCGTGTCTCTCTCCCCGTGTCCCCGTGTCTCTCTCCCCGTGTCTCTCTCCCCGTGTCTCTCTCCTCGTGTCTCTCTCCCCGTGTCTCTCTCCCTGTGTCTCCCCGTGTCTCCCCGTGTCTCTCTCCCCGTGTCTCTCTCCCCGTGTCCCCGTGTCTCTCTCCCCGTGTCTCTTTCCCCGTGTCTCTCTCCCCGTGTCTCTCTCCGTGTCTCTCTCCCCGTGTCTCCCTGTCCCCTTGTCTCCCCGTGTCTCCCCGTGTCTCCCTGTGTCTCCCTGTCCCCGTGTCTCCCTGTCCCCGTGTCTCCCTGTCCCCGTGTTTCCCTGTCCCCGTGTCTCTCTCCCCGTGTCTCCCCGTGTCTCCCTGTCCCCGTGTCTCTCCGTGTCCCCGTGTCTCCCCGTGTCTCCCCGGGTCTCCCCGTGTCTCTCCCTGTCTCCCTGTCCCCCGTGTCTCCCCGTGTCTCTCTCCCCGTGTCTCCCCGTGTCCCCGTGTCTCCCTGTCTCCCCGTGTCTCCCCGTGTCTCCCTGTCTCCCGTGTCTCCCTGTCCCCCCCTGTCCCCCGTGTCTCCCTGTCTCCCCGTGTCCCCCTGTCTCCCTGTGTCTCCCCGTGTCTCCCCGTGTCTCTCTCCCCGTGTCTCTCTCCCTGTGTCTCCCCGTGTCTCCCTGTGTCTCCCTGTCCCCGTGTCTCCCCGTGTCTCCCTGTTTCCCCGTGTCTCTCTCCCCGTGTCTCCCCGTGTCTCCCCGTGTCTCCCTGTGTCTCTCGCTGTCTCCGTGTCTCCCCGTGTCTCCCTGTCCCCGTGTCTCCCTGTCCCCCGTGTCTCCCTGTCCCCCGTGTCTCCCCGTGTCTCTCTCCCCATGTCTCCCTGTCCCCCTGTGTCTCCCCGTGTCTCTCTCCCCGTGTCTCCCTGTCCCACGTGTCTCCCCGTGTCTCCCCGTGTCTCCCTGTCCCCGTGTCTCCCCGTGTCTCCCCGTGTCTCCCTGTCCCCGTGTCTCCCCATGTCTCCCCGTGTCTCCCCGTGTCTCCCTGTCTCCCCGTGTCTCCCCGTGTCCCCGTGTCTCCCCGTGTCTCCCTGTCTCCCCGTGTCTCCCCGTGTCTCTCTCCCCGTGTCTCCCCGTGTCTCCCCGTGTCCCCGTGTCTCCCCGTGTCTCCCCGTGTCTCCCCGTGTCTCCCTGTCCCCCCTGTCTCCCCGTGTCCCCCTGTCTCCCCGTATCTCCCCGTGTCTCCCGTGTCTCCCCGTGTCTCCCGTGTCTCCCCGTGTCTCCCTGTCCCCCAGTGTCTCCCCGTGTCTCCCCGTGTCTCTCTCCCCGTGTCTCTCTCCCTGTGTCTCCCCGTGTCTCCCTGTGTCTCCCTGTCCCCGTGTCTCCCCGTGTCTCCCTGTTTCCCCGTGTCTCTCTCCCCGTGTCTCCCCGTGTCTCCCCGTGTCCCCGTGTCTCCCCGTGTCTCCCTGTGTCTCTCGCTGTCTCCGTGTCTCCCCGTGTCTCCCTGTCCCCGTGTCTCCCTGTCCCCCGTGTCTCCCTATCCCCCGTGTCTCCCCGTGTCTCTCTCCCCATGTCTCCCTGTCCCCCTGTGTCTCCCCGTGTCTCCCCCTGTCTCCCTGTCCCGCTGTGTCTCCCTGTCCCCCTCTGTCTCCCCGTGTCTCTCTCCCCGTGTCCCCGTGTCTCCCCGTGTCTAACTGTCCCCCTGTGTCTCCCCGTGTCCCCGTGTCTCCCCGTGTCTCCCTGTCCCCGCCCGTCTCCCTGTGTCTCTCTCCCCGTGTCTCTCTCCCCGTGTCTCCCCCTTGTCCCCACGTGTCTCCCTGTGTCTCTCTCCCCGTATCTCCCCGTGTCTCTCTCCTCGTGTCTCTCTCCCCGTGTCTCACTCCCCGTGTCTCCCCGTGTCTCCCCGTTTTCCCTGTCCCCGTGTCTCCCCGTGTCTCCCCGTGTCTCTCTCCCCGTGTCTCCCCGTGTCTCCCCGTGTCTCTCTCCCCGTGTTTCTCTCCCCGTGTCTCTCTCCCCGTGTCCCCGTGTCTCCCTCCCCGTGTCTCTCTCCCCGTGTCCCCGTGTCTCTCTCCCCGTGTCTCTCTCCCCGTGTCTCTCTCCTCGTGTCTCTCTCCCCGTGTCTCTCTCCCTGTGTCTCCCCGTGTCTCTCTCCCCGTGTCTCTCTCCCCGTGTCTCACTCCCCGTGTCTCCCCGTGTCTCCCCGTTTTCCCTGTCCCCGTGTCTCCCCGTGTCTCCCCGTGTCTCTCTCCCCGTGTCTCCCCGTGTCTCTCTCCCCGTGTCTCTCTCCCCGTGTTTCTCTCCCCGTGTCTCTCTCCCCGTGTCCCCGTGTCTCCCTCCCCGTGTCTCTCTCCCCGTGTCCCCGTGTCTCTCTCCCCGTGTCTCTCTCCCCGTGTCTCTCTCCTCGTGTCTCTCTCCCCGTGTCTCTCTCCCTGTGTCTCCCCGTGTCTCCCCGTGTCTCTCTCCCCGTGTCTCTCTCCCCGTGTCCCCGTGTCTCTCTCCCCGTGTCTCTCTCCCCGTGTCTCTCTCCGTGTCTCTCTCCCCGTGTCTCCCCGTGTCTCCCTGTCCCCTTGTCTCCCCGTGTCTCCCCGTGTCTCCCTGTGTCTCCCTGTCCCCGTGTCTCCCTGTCCCCGTGTCTCCCTGTCCCCGTGTCTCCCTGTCCCCGTGTCTCTCTCCCCGTGTCTCCCCGTGTCTCCCTGTCCCCGTGTCTCTCCGTGTCCCCGTGTCTCCCCGTGTCTCCCCGGGTCTCCCCGTGTCTCTCCCTGTCTCCCTGTCCCCCGTGTCTCCCCGTGTCTCTCTCCCCGTGTCTCCCCGTGTCCCCGTGTCTCCCTGTCTCCCCGTGTCTCCCCGTGTCTCCCTGTCTCCCTGTCCCCCTGTCTCCCCCTGTCCCCCGTGTCTCCCTGTCTCCCCGTGTCCCCCTGTCTCCCCGTGTCTCCCCGTGTCTCCCGTGTCTCCCCGTGTCTCCCTGTCCCCCTGTGTCTCCCCGTGTCTCCCCGTGTCTATCTCCCCGTGTCTCTCTCCCTGTGTCTCCCCGTGTCTCCCTGTGTCTCCCTGTCCCCGTGTCTCCCCGTGTCTCCCTGTTTCCCCGTGTCTCTCTCCCCGTGTCTCCCCGTGTCTCCCCGTGTCCCCGTGTCTCCCCGTGTCTCCCTATGTCTCTCGCTGTCTCCGTGTCTCCCCGTGTCTCCCTGTCCCCGTGTCTCCCTGTCCCCCGTGTCTCCCTGTCCCCCGTGTCTCCCCGTGTCTCTCTCCCCATGTCTCCCTGTCCCCCTGTGTCTCCCCGTGTCTCCCCCTGTCTCCCTGTCCCGCTGTGTCTCCCTGTCCCCCTCTGTCTCCCCGTGTCTCTCTCCCCGTGTCCCCGTGTCTCCCCGTGTCTCCCTGTCCCCCTGTGTCTCCCCGTGTCCCCGTGTCTCCCCGTGTCTCCCTGTCCCCGCCCGTCTCCCTGTGTCTCTCTCCCCGTGTCTCTCTCCCCGTGTCTCCCCCTTGTCCCCACGTGTCTCCCTGTGTCTCTCTCCCCGTGTCTCCCCGTGTCTCTCTCCTCGTGTCTCTCTCCCCGTGTCTCACTCCCCGTGTCTCCCCGTGTCTCCCCGTTTTCCCTGTCCCCGTGTCTCCCCGTGTCTCCCCGTGTCTCTCTCCCCGTGTCTCCCCGTGTCTCCCCGTGTCTCTCTCCCCGTGTTTCTCTCCCCGTGTCTCTCTCCCCGTGTCCCCGTGTCTCCCTCCCCGTGTCTCTCTCCCCGTGTCCCCGTGTCTCTCTCCCCGTGTCTCTCTCCCCGTGTCTCTCTCCTCGTGTCTCTCTCCCCGTGTCTCTCTCCCTGTGTCTCCCCGTGTCTCCCCGTGTCTCTCTCCCCGTGTCTCTCTCCCCGTGTCCCCGTGTCTCTCTCCCCGTGTCTCTCTCCCCGTGTCTCTCTCCGTGTCTCTCTCCCCGTGTCTCCCCGTGTCTCCCTGTCCCCTTGTCTCCCCGTGTCTCCCCGTGTCTCCCTGTGTCTCCCTGTCCCCGTGTGTCCCTGTCCCCGTGTCTCCCTGTCCCCGTGTCTCCCTGTCCCCGTGTCTCTCTCCCCGTGTCTCCCTGTCCCCGTGTCTCTCCGTGTCCCCGTGTCTCCCCGTGTCTCCCCGGGTCTCCCCGTGTCTCTCCCTGTCTCCCTGTCCCCCGTGTCTCCCCGTGTCTCTCTCCCCGTGTCTCCCCGTGTCCCCGTGTCTCCCTGTCTCCCCGTGTCTCCCTGTCCCCGTGTCTTCCTGTCTCCCTGTCCCCCGTGTCTCCCCGTGTCTCACTCCCCGTGTCCCCGTGTCTCCCCGTGTCTCTCTCCCCGTGTCCCCGTGTCTCCCCGTGTCTCTCTCCCCGTGTCTCCCTGTCCCCCGTGTCTCCCTGTCCCCCGTGTCTCCCCGTGTCTCCCCGTGTCTCCCTGTCCCCGTGTCTCCCCGTGTCTCCCCGTGTCTCCCTGTCCCCGTGTCTCCCCATGTCTCCCCGTGTCTCCCCGTGTCTCCCTGTCTCCCCGTGTCTCCCCGTGTCTCTCTCCCCGTGTCCCCGTGTCTCCCCGTGTTTCCCTGTCTCCCCGTGTCTCCCCGTGTCTCTCTCCCCGTGTCTCCCCGTGTCTCCCCGTGTCCCCGTGTCTCCCCGTGTCCCCGTGTCTCCCTGTCTCCCCGTGTCTCCCCGTGTCTCCCTGTCTCCTGTGTCTCCCTGTCCCCCCTGTCTCCCCGTGTCTCCCCCTGTCCCCCGTGTCTCCCTGTCTCCCCGTGTCCCCCTGTCTCCCCGTGTCTCCCCGTGTCTCCCGTGTCTCCCCGTGTCTCCCTGTCCCCCTGTGTCTCCCCGTGTCTCCCCGTGTCTCTCTCCCTGTGTCTCCCCGTGTCTCCCTGTGTCTCCCTGTCCCCGTGTCTCCCCGTGTCTCCCTGTTTCCCCGTGTCTCTCTCCCCGTGTCTCCCCGTGTCTCCCCATGTCCCCCCGTGTCCCCGTGTCTCCCCGTGTCTCCCTGTGTCTCTCGCTGTCTCCGTGTCTCCCCGTGTCTCCCTGTCACCGTGTCTCCCTGTCCCCCGTGTCTCCCTGTCCCCCGTGTCTCCCCGTGTCTCTCTCCCCGTGTCTCTCTCCCCGTGTCCCCGTGTCTCTCTCCCCGTGTCTCTCTCCCCGTGTCTCTCTCCCCGTGTCTCTCTCCGTGTCTCTCTCCCCGTGTCTCCCCGTGTCTCCCTGTCCCCTTGTCTCCCCGTGTCTCCCCGTGTCTCCCTGTGTCTCCCTGTCCCCGTGTCTCCCTGTCCCCGTGTCTCCCTGTCCCCGTGTCTCCCTGTCCCCGTGTCTCTCTCCCCGTGTCTCCCCGTGTCTCCCTGTCCCCTTGTCTCTCCGTGTCCCCGTGTCTCCCCGTGTCTCCCCGGGTCTCCCCGTGTCTCTCCCTCTCGCCCTGTCCCCCGTGTCTCCCCGTGTCTCTCTCCCCGTGTCTCCCCGTGTCCCCGTGTCTCCCTGTCTCCCCGTGTCTCCCTGTCCCCGTGTCTTCCTGTCTCCCTGTCCCCCGTGTCTCCCCGTGTCTCACTCCCCGTGTCCCCGTGTCTCCCCGTGTCTCTCTCCCCGTGTCCCCGTGTCTCCCCGTGTCTCTCTCCCCGTGTCTCCCTGTCCCACGTGTCTCCCCGTGTCTCCCCGTGTCTCCCTGTCCCCGTGTCTCCCCGTGTCTCCCCGTGTCTCCCTGTCCCCGTGTCTCCCCATGTCTCCCCGTGTCTCCCTGTCTCCCCGTGTCTCCCCGTGTCTCTCTCCCCGTGTCCCCGTGTCTCCCCGTGTCTCCCTGTCTCCCCGTGTCTCCCCGTGTCTCTCTCCCCGTGTCTCCTCGTGTCTCCCCGTGTCCCCGTGTCTCCCCGTGTCTCCCCGTGTCTCCCTGTCCCCCCTGTCTCCCCGTGTCTCCCCCTGTCCCCCGTGTCTCCCTGTCTCCCCGTGTCCCCCTGTCTCCCCGTGTCTCCCCGTGTCTCCCGTGTCTCCCCGTGTCTCCATGTCCCCCAGTGTCTCCCCGTGTCTCCCCGTGTCTCTCTCCCCGTGTCTCTCTCCCTGTGTCTCCCCGTGTCTCCCTGTGTCTCCCTGTCCCCGTGTCTCCCCGTGTCTCCCTGTTTCCCCGTGTCTCTCTCCCCGTGTCTCCCCGTGTCTCCCCGTGTCCCCGTGTCTCCCCGTGTCTCCCTGTGTCTCTCGCTGTCTCCGTGTCTCCCCGTGTCTCCCTGTCCCCGTGTCTCCCTGTCCCCCGTGTCTCCCTGTCCCCCGTGTCTCCCCGTGTCTCTCTCCCCATGTCTCCCTGTCCCCCTGTGTCTCCCCGTGTCTCCCCCTGTCTCCCTGTCCCGCTGTGTCTCCCTGTCCCCCTCTGTCTCCCCGTGTCTCTCTCCCCGTGTCCCCGTGTCTCCCCGTGTCTAACTGTCCCCCTGTGTCTCCCCGTGTCCCCGTGTCTCCCTGTCCCCGCCCGTCTCCCTGTGTCTCTCTCCCCGTGTCTCTCTCCCCGTGTCTCCCCCTTGTCCCCACGTGTCTCCCTGTGTCTCTCTCCCCGTGTCTCCCCGTGTCTCTCTCCTCGTGTCTCTCTCCCCGTGTCTCACTGCCCGTGTCTCCCCGTGTCTCCCCGTTTTCCCTGTCCCCGTGTCTCCCCGTGTCTCTCTCCCCGTGTCTCCCCTTGTCTCCCCGTGTCTCTCTCCCCGTGTTTCTCTCCCCGTGTCTCTCTCCCCGTGTCCCCGTGTCTCCCTCCCCGTGTCTCTCTCCCCGTGTCCCCGTGTCTCTCTCCCCGTGTCTCTCTCCCCGTGTCTCTCTCCTCGTGTCTCTCTCCCCGTGTCTCTCTCCCTGTGTCTCCCCGTGTCTCCCCGTGTCTCTCTCCCCGTGTCTCTCTCCCCGTGTCCCCGTGTCTCTCTCCCCGTGTCTCTTTCCCCGTGTCTCTCTCCCCGTGTCTCTCTCCGTGTCTCTCTCCCCGTGTCTCCCTGTCCCCTTGTCTCCCCGTGTCTCCCCGTGTCTCCCTGTGTCTCCCTGTCCCCGTGTCTCCCTGTCCCCGTGTCTCCCTGTCCCCGTGTTTCCCTGTCCCCGTGTCTCTCTCCCCGTGTCTCCCCGTGTCTCCCTGTCCCCGTGTCTCTCCGTGTCCCCGTGTCTCCCCGTGTCTCCCCGGGTCTCCCCGTGTCTCTCCCTGTCTCCCTGTCCCCCGTGTCTCCCCGTGTCTCTCTCCCCGTGTCTCCCCGTGTCCCCGTGTCTCCCTGTCTCCCCGTGTCTCCCCGTGTCTCCCTGTCTCCCGTGTCTCCCTGTCCCCCCCTGTCCCCCGTGTCTCCCTGTCTCCCCGTGTCCCCCTGTCTCCCTGTGTCTCCCCGTGTCTCCCCGTGTCTCTCTCCCCGTGTCTCTCTCCCTGTGTCTCCCCGTGTCTCCCTGTGTCTCCCTGTCCCCGTGTCTCCCCGTGTCTCCCTGTTTCCCCGTGTCTCTCTCCCCGTGTCTCCCCGTGTCTCCCCGTGTCTCCCCGTGTCTCCCTGTGTCTCTCGCTGTCTCCGTGTCTCCCCGTGTTTCCCTGTACCCGTGTCTCCCTGTCCCCCGTGTCTCCCTGTCCCCCGTGTCTCCCCGTGTCTCTCTCCCCATGTCTCCCTGTCCCCCTGTGTCTCCCCGTGTCTCTCTCCCCGTGTCTCCCTGTCCCACGTGTCTCCCCGTGTCTCACCGTGTCTCTCTGTCCCCGTGTCTCCCCGTGTCTCCCCGTGTCTCCCTGTCCCCGTGTCTCCCCATGTCTCCCCGTGTCTCCCCGTGTCTCCCTGTCTCCCCGTGTCTCCCCGTGTCCCCGTGTCTCCCCGTGTCTCCCTGTCTCTCCGTGTCTCCCCGTGTCTCTCTCCCCGTGTCTCCCCGTGTCTCCCCGTGTCCCCGTGTCTCCCCGTGTCTCCCCGTGTCTCCCCGTGTCTCCCTGTCCCCCCTGTCTCCCCGTGTCCCCCTGTCTCCCCGTGTCTCCCCGTGTCTCCCGTGTCTCCCCGTGTCTCCCGTGTCTCCCCGTGTCTCCCTGTTCCCCAGTGTCTCCCCGTGTCTCCCCGTGTCTCTCTCCCCGTGTCTCTCTCCCTGTGTCTCCCCGTGTCTCCCTGTGTCTCCCTGTCCCCGTGTCTCCCCGTGTCTCCCTGTTTCCCCGTGTCTCTCTCCCCGTGTCTCCCCGTGTCTCCCCGTGTCCCCGTGTCTCCCCGTGTCTCCATGTCCCCCAGTGTCTCCCCGTGTCTCCCCGTGTCTCTCTCCCCGTGTCTCTCTCCCTGTGTCTCCCCGTGTCTCCCTGTGTCTCCCTGTCCCCGTGTCTCCCCGTGTCTCCCTGTTTCCCCGTGTCTCTCTCCCCGTGTCTCCCCGTGTCTCCCCGTGTCCCCGTGTCTCCCCGTGTCTCCCTGTGTCTCTCGCTGTCTCCGTGTCTCCCCGTGTCTCCCTGTCCCCGTGTCTCCCTGTCCCCCGTGTCTCCCTGTCCCCCGTGTCTCCCCGTGTCTCTCTCCCCATGTCTCCCTGTCCCCCTGTGTCTCCCCGTGTCTCCCCCTGTCTCCCTGTCCCGCTGTGTCTCCCTGTCCCCCTCTGTCTCCCCGTGTCTCTCTCCCCGTGTCCCCGTGTCTCCCCGTGTCTAACTGTCCCCCTGTGTCTCCCCGTGTCCCCGTGTCTCCCTGTCCCCGCCCGTCTCCCTGTGTCTCTCTCCCCGTGTCTCTCTCCCCGTGTCTCCCCCTTGTCCCCACGTGTCTCCCTGTGTCTCTCTCCCCGTGTCTCCCCGTGTCTCTCTCCTCGTGTCTCTCTCCCCGTGTCTCACTGCCCGTGTCTCCCCGTGTCTCCCCGTTTTCCCTGTCCCCGTGTCTCCCCGTGTCTCTCTCCCCGTGTCTCCCCTTGTCTCCCCGTGTCTCTCTCCCCGTGTTTCTCTCCCCGTGTCTCTCTCCCCGTGTCCCCGTGTCTCCCTCCCCGTGTCTCTCTCCCCGTGTCCCCGTGTCTCTCTCCCCGTGTCTCTCTCCCCGTGTCTCTCTCCTCGTGTCTCTCTCCCCGTGTCTCTCTCCCTGTGTCTCCCCGTGTCTCCCCGTGTCTCTCTCCCCGTGTCTCTCTCCCCGTGTCCCCGTGTCTCTCTCCCCGTGTCTCTTTCCCCGTGTCTCTCTCCCCGTGTCTCTCTCCGTGTCTCTCTCCCCGTGTCTCCCTGTCCCCTTGTCTCCCCGTGTCTCCCCGTGTCTCCCTGTGTCTCCCTGTCCCCGTGTCTCCCTGTCCCCGTGTCTCCCTGTCCCCGTGTTTCCCTGTCCCCGTGTCTCTCTCCCCGTGTCTCCCCGTGTCTCCCTGTCCCCGTGTCTCTCCGTGTCCCCGTGTCTCCCCGTGTCTCCCCGGGTCTCCCCGTGTCTCTCCCTGTCTCCCTGTCCCCCGTGTCTCCCCGTGTCTCTCTCCCCGTGTCTCCCCGTGTCCCCGTGTCTCCCTGTCTCCCCGTGTCTCCCCGTGTCTCCCTGTCTCCCGTGTCTCCCTGTCCCCCCCTGTCCCCCGTGTCTCCCTGTCTCCCCGTGTCCCCCTGTCTCCCTGTGTCTCCCCGTGTCTCCCCGTGTCTCTCTCCCCGTGTCTCTCTCCCTGTGTCTCCCCGTGTCTCCCTGTGTCTCCCTGTCCCCGTGTCTCCCCGTGTCTCCCTGTTTCCCCGTGTCTCTCTCCCCGTGTCTCCCCGTGTCTCCCCGTGTCTCCCCGTGTCTCCCTGTGTCTCTCGCTGTCTCCGTGTCTCCCCGTGTTTCCCTGTACCCGTGTCTCCCTGTCCCCCGTGTCTCCCTGTCCCCCGTGTCTCCCCGTGTCTCTCTCCCCATGTCTCCCTGTCCCCCTGTGTCTCCCCGTGTCTCTCTCCCCGTGTCTCCCTGTCCCACGTGTCTCCCCGTGTCTCACCGTGTCTCTCTGTCCCCGTGTCTCCCCGTATCTCCCCGTGTCTCCCTGTCCCCGTGTCTCCCCATGTCTCCCCGTGTCTCCCCGTGTCTCCCTGTCTCCCCGTGTCTCCCCGTGTCCCCGTGTCTCCCCGTGTCTCCCTGTCTCCCCGTGTCTCCCCGTGTCTCTCTCCCCGTGTCTCCCCGTGTCTCCCCGTGTCCCCGTGTCTCCCCGTGTCTCCCCGTGTCTCCCCGTGTCTCCCTGTCCCCCCTGTCTCCCCGTGTCCCCCTGTCTCCCCGTGTCTCCCCGTGTCTCCCGTGTCTCCCCGTGTCTCCCGTGTCTCCCCGTGTCTCCCTGTTCCCCAGTGTCTCCCCGTGTCTCCCCGTGTCTCTCTCCCCGTGTCTCTCTCCCTGTGTCTCCCCGTGTCTCCCTGTGTCTCCCTGTCCCCGTGTCTCCCCGTGTCTCCCTGTTTCCCCGTGTCTCTCTCCCCGTGTCTCCCCGTGTCTCCCCGTGTCCCCGTGTCTCCCCGTGTCTCCCTGTGTCTCTCGCTGTCTCCGTGTCTCCCCGTGTCTCCCTATCCCCCGTGTCTCCCCGTGTCTCTCTCCCCATGTCTCCCTGTCCCCCTGTGTCTCCCCGTGTCTCCCCCTGTCTCCCTGTCCCGCTGTGTCTCCCTGTCCCCCTCTGTCTCCCCGTGTCTCTCTCCCCGTGTCCCCGTGTCTCCCCGTGTCTAACTGTCCCCCTGTGTCTCCCCGTGTCCCCGTGTCTCCCCGTGTCTCCCTGTCCCCGCCCGTCTCCCTGTTTCTCTCTCCCCGTGTCTCTCTCCCCGTGTCTCCCCCTTGTCCCCACGTGTCTCCCTGTGTCTCTCTCCCCGTATCTCCCCGTGTCTCTCTCCTCGTGTCTCTCTCCCCGTGTCTCACTCACCGTGTCTCCCCGTGTCTCCCCGTTTTCCCTGTCCCCGTGTCTCCCCGTGTCTCCCCGTGTCTCTCTCCCCGTGTCTCCCCGTGTCTCCCCGTGTCTCTCTCCCCGTGTTTCTCTCCCCGTGTCTCTCTCCCCGTGTCCCCGTGTCTCCCTCCCCGTGTCTCTCTCCCCGTGTCCCCGTGTCTCTCTCCCCGTGTCTCTCTCCCCGTGTCTCTCTCCTCGTGTCTCTCTCCCCGTGTCTCTCTCCCTGTGTCTCCCCGTGTCTCTCTCCCCGTGTCTCTCTCCCCGTGTCTCACTCCCCGTGTCTCCCCGTGTCTCCCCGTTTTCCCTGTCCCCGTGTCTCCCCGTGTCTCCCCGTGTCTCTCTCCCCGTGTCTCCCCGTGTCTCTCTCCCCGTGTCTCTCTCCCCGTGTTTCTCTCCCCGTGTTTCTCTCCCCGTGTCCCCGTGTCTCCCTCCCCGTGTCTTTCTCCCCGTGTCCCCGTGTCTCTCTCCCCGTGTCTCTCTCCCCGTGTCTCTCTCCTCGTGTCTCTCTCCCCGTGTCTCTCTCCCTGTGTCTCCCCGTGTCTCCCCGTGTCTCTCTCCCCGTGTCTCTCTCCCCGTGTCCCCGTGTCTCTCTCCCCGTGTCTCTCTCCCCGTGTCTCTCTCCGTGTCTCTCTCCCCGTGTCTCCCCGTGTCTCCCTGTCCCCTTGTCTCCCCGTGTCTCCCCGTGTCTCCCGGTGTCTCCCTGTCCCCGTGTCTCCCTGTCCCCGTGTCTCCCTGTCCCCGTGTCTCCCTGTCCCCGTGTCTCTCTCCCCGTGTCTCCCCGTGTCTCCCTGTCCCCGTGTCTCTCCGTGTCCCCGTGTCTCCCCGTGTCTCCCCGGGTCTCCCCGTGTCTCTCCCTGTCTCCCTGTCCCCCGTGTCTCCCCGTGTCTCTCTCCCCGTGTCTCCCCGTGTCCCCGTGTCTCCCTGTCTCCCCGTGTCTCCCCGTGTCTCCCTGTCTCCCTGTCCCCCTGTCTCCCCCTGTCCCCCGTGTCTCCCTGTCTCCCCGTGTCCCCCTGTCTCCCCGTGTCTCCCCGTGTCTCCCGTGTCTCCCCGTGTCTCCCTGTCCCCCTGTGTCTCCCCGTGTCTCCCCGTGTCTATCTCCCCGTGTCTCTCTCCCTGTGTCTCCCCGTGTCTCCCTGTGTCTCCCTGTCCCCGTGTCTCCCCGTGTCTCCCTGTTTCCCCGTGTCTCTCTCCCCGTGTCTCCCCGTGTCTCCCCGTGTCCCCGTGTCTCCCCGTGTCTCCCTATGTCTCTCGCTGTCTCCGTGTCTCCCCGTGTCTCCCTGTCCCCGTGTCTCCCTGTCCCCCGTGTCTCCCTGTCCCCCGTGTCTCCCCGTGTCTCTCTCCCCATGTCTCCCTGTCCCCCTGTGTCTCCCCGTGTCTCCCCCTGTCTCCCTGTCCCGCTGTGTCTCCCTGTCCCCCTCTGTCTCCCCGTGTCTCTCTCCCCGTGTCCCCGTGTCTCCCCGTGTCTCCCTGTCCCCCTGTGTCTCCCCGTGTCCCCGTGTCTCCCCGTGTCTCCCTGTCCCCGCCCGTCTCCCTGTGTCTCTCTCCCCGTGTCTCTCTCCCCGTGTCTCCCCCTTGTCCCCACGTGTCTCCCTGTGTCTCTCTCCCCGTGTCTCCCCGTGTCTCTCTCCTCGTGTCTCTCTCCCCGTGTCTCACTCCCCGTGTCTCCCCGTGTCTCCCCGTTTTCCCTGTCCCCGTGTCTCCCCGTGTCTCCCCGTGTCTCTCTCACCGTGTCTCCCCGTGTCTCCCCGTGTCTCTCTCCCCGTGTTTCTCTCCCCGTGTCTCTCTCCCCGTGTCCCCGTGTCTCCCTCCCCGTGTCTCTCTCCCCGTGTCCCCGTGTCTCTCTCCCCGTGTCTCTCTCCCCGTGTCTCTCTCCTCGTGTCTCTCTCCCCGTGTCTCTCTCCCTGTGTCTCCCCGTGTCTCCCCGTGTCTCTCTCCCCGTGTCTCTCTCCCCGTGTCCCCGTGTCTCTCTCCCCGTGTCTCTCTCCCCGTGTCTCTCTCCGTGTCTCTCTCCCCGTGTCTCCCCGTGTCTCCCTGTCCCCTTGTCTCCCCGTGTCTCCCCGTGTCTCCCTGTGTCTCCCTGTCCCCGTGTGTCCCTGTCCCCGTGTCTCCCTGTCCCGTGTCTCCCTGTCCCCGTGTCTCTCTCCCCGTGTCTCCCTGTCCCCGTGTCTCTCCGTGTCCCCGTGTCTCCCCGTGTCTCCCCGGGTCTCCCCGTGTCTCTCCCTGTCTCCCTGTCCCCCGTGTCTCCCCGTGTCTCTCTCCCCGTGTCTCCCCGTGTCCCCGTGTCTCCCTGTCTCCCCGTGTCTCCCTGTCCCCGTGTCTTCCTGTCTCCCTGTCCCCCGTGTCTCCCCGTGTCTCACTCCCCGTGTCCCCGTGTCTCCCCGTGTCTCTCTCCCCGTGTCCCCGTGTCTCCCCGTGTCTCTCTCCCCGTGTCTCCCTGTCCCCCGTGTCTCCCTGTCCCCCGTGTCTCCCCGTGTCTCCCCGTGTCTCCCTGTCCCCGTGTCTCCCCGTGTCTCCCCGTGTCTCCCTGTCCCCGTGTCTCCCCATGTCTCCCCGTGTCTCCCCGTGTCTCCCTGTCTCCCCGTGTCTCCCCGTGTCTCTCTCCCCGTGTCCCCGTGTCTCCCCGTGTCTCCCTGTCTCCCCGTGTCTCCCCGTGTCTCTCTCCCCGTGTCTCCCCGTGTCTCCCCGTGTCCCCGTGTCTCCCCGTGTCCCCGTGTCTCCCTGTCTCCCCGTGTCTCCCCGTGTCTCCCTGTCTCCTGTGTCTCCCTGTCCCCCCTGTCTCCCCGTGTCTCCCCCTGTCCCCCGTGTCTCCCTGTCTCCCCGTGTCCCCCTGTCTCCCCGTGTCTCCCCGTGTCTCCCGTGTCTCCCCGTGTCTCCCTGTCCCCCTGTGTCTCCCCGTGTCTCCCCGTGTCTCTCTCCCTGTGTCTCCCCGTGTCTCCCTGTGTCTCCCTGTCCCCGTGTCTCCCCGTGTCTCCCTGTTTCCCCGTGTCTCTCTCCCCGTGTCTCCCCGTGTCTCCCCGTGTCCCCCCGTGTCCCCGTGTCTCCCCGTGTCTCCCTGTGTCTCTCGCTGTCTCCGTGTCTCCCCGTGTCTCCCTGTCCCCGTGTCTCCCTGTCCCCCGTGTCTCCCTGTCCCCCGTGTCTCCCCGTGTCTCTCTCCCCATGTCTCCCTGTCCCCCTGTGTCTCCCCGTGTCTCCCCCTGTCTCCCTGTCCCGCTGTGTCTCCCTGTCCCCCTCTGTCTCCCCGTGTCTCTCTCCCCGTGTCCCCGTGTCTCCCCGTGTCTCCCTGTCCCCCTGTGTCTCCCCGTGTCCCCGTGTCTCCCCGTGTCTCCCTGTCCCCGCCCGTCTCCCTGTGTCTCTCTCCCCGTGTCTCTCTCCCCGTGTCTCCCCCTTGTCCCCACGTGTCTCCCTGTGTCTCTCTCCCCGTGTCTCCCCGTGTCTCTCTCCTCGTGTCTCTCTCCCCGTGTCTCACTCCCCGTGTCTCCCCGTGTCTCCCCGTTTTCCCTGTCCCCGTGTCTCCCCGTGTCTCCCCGTGTCTCTCTCCCCGTGTCTCCCCTTGTCTCCCCGTGTCTCTCTCCCCGTGTTTCTCTCCCCGTGTCTCTCTCCCTGTGTGCCCGTGTCTCCCTCCCCGTGTCTCTCTCCCCGTGTCCCCGTGTCTCTCTCCCCGTGTCTCTCTCCCCGTGTCTCTCTCCTCGTGTCTCTCTCCCCGTGTCTCTCTCCCTGTGTCTCCCCGTGTCTCCCCGTGTCTCTCTCCCCGTGTCTCTCTCCCCGTGTCCCCGTGTCTCTCTCCCCGTGTCTCTCTCCCCGTGTCTCTCTCCCCGTGTCTCTCTCCGTGTCTCTCTCCCCGTGTCTCCCCGTGTCTCCCTGTCCCCTTGTCTCCCCGTGTCTCCCCGTGTCTCCCTGTGTCTCCCTGTTCCTGTGTCTCCCTGTGTCTCCCTGTCCCCGTGTCTCCCTGTCCCCGTGTTTCCCTGTCCCCGTGTCTCCCTGTCCCCGTGTCTCTCTCCCCGTGTCTCCCCGTGTCTCCCTGTCCCCGTGTCTCTCCGTGTCACCGTGTCTCCCCGTGTCTCCCCGGGTCTCCCCGTGTCTCTCCCTGTCTCCCTGTCCCCCGTGTCTCCCCGTGTCTCTCTCCCCGTGTCTCCCCGTGTCCCCGTGTCTCCCTGTCTCCCCGTGTCTCCCTGTCCCCGTGTCTTCCTGTCTCCCTGTCCCCCGTGTCTCCCCGTGTCTCACTCCCCGTGTCCCCGTGTCTCCCCGTGTCTCTCTCCCCGTGTCCCCGTGTCTCCCCGTGTCTCTCTCCCCGTGTCTCCCTGTCCCCCGTGTCTCCCTGTCCCCCGTGTCTCCCCGTGTCTCCCCGTGTCTCCCTGTCCCCGTGTCTCCCCGTGTCTCCCCGTGTCTCCCTGTCCCCGTGTCTCCCCATGTCTCCCCGTGTCTCCCCGTGTCTCCCTGTCTCCCCGTGTCTCCCCGTGTCTCTCTCCCCGTGTCCCCGTGTCTCCCCGTGTCTCTCTGTCTCCCCGTGTCTCCCCGTGTCTCTCTCCCCGTGTCTCCCCGTGTCTCCCCGTGTCCCCGTGTCTCCCCGTGTCCCCGTGTCTCCCTGTCTCCCCGTGTCTCCCCGTGTCTCCCTGTCTCCCGTGTCTCCCTGTCCCCCCTGTCTCCCCGTGTCTCCCCCTGTCCCCCGTGTCTCCCTGTCTCCCCGTGTCCCCCTGTCTCCCCGTGTCTCCCCGTGTCTCCCGTGTCTCCCCGTGTCTCCCTGTCCCCCTGTGTCTCCCCGTGTCTCCCCGTGTCTCTCTCCCTGTGTCTCCCCGTGTCTCCCTGTGTCTCCCTGTCCCCGTGTCTCCCCGTGTCTCCCTGTTTCCCCGTGTCTCTCTCCCCGTGTCTCCCCGTGTCTCCCCGTGTCCCCGTGTCTCCCCGTGTCTCCCTGTGTCTCTCGCTGTCTCCGTGTCTCCCCGTGTCTCCCTGTCCCCGTGTCTCCCTGTCCCCCGTGTCTCCCTGTCCCCCGTGTCTCCCCGTGTCTCTCTCCCCATGTCTCCCTGTCCCCCTGTGTCTCCCCGTGTCTCCCCCTGTCTCCCTGTCCCGCTGTGTCTCCCTGTCCCCCTCTGTCTCCCCGTGTCTCTCTCCCCGTGTCCCCGTGTCTCCCCGTGTCTCCCTGTCCCCCTGTGTCTCCCCGTGTCCCCGTGTCTCCCCGTGTCTCCCTGTCCCCGCCCGTCTCCCTGTGTCTCTCTCCCCGTGTCTCTCTCCCCGTGTCTCCCCCTTGTCCCCACGTGTCTCCCTGTGTCTCTCTCCCCGTGTCTCCCCGTGTCTCTCTCCTCGTGTCTCTCTCCCCGTGTCTCACTCCCCTTGTCTCCCCGTGTCTCCCCGTTTTCCCTGTCCCCGTGTCTCCCCGTGTCTCCCCGTGTCTCTCTCCCCGTGTCGCCCCTTGTCTCCCCGTGTCTCTCTCCCCGTGTTTCTCTCCCCGTGTCTCTCTCCCTGTGTGCCCGTGTCTCCCTCCCCGTGTCTCTCTCCCCGTGTCCCCGTGTCTCTCTCCCCGTGTCTCTCTCCCCGTGTCTCTCTCCTCGTGTCTCTCTCCCCGTGTCTCTCTCCCTGTGTCTCCCCGTGTCTCCCCGTGTCTCTCTCCCCGTGTCTCTCTCCCCGTGTCCCCGTGTCTCTCTCCCCGTGTCTCTCTCCCCGTGTCTCTCTCCCCGTGTCTCTCTCCGTGTCTCTCTCCCCGTGTCTCCCCGTGTCTCCCTGTCCCCTTGTCTCCCCGTGTCTCCCCGTGTCTCCCTGTGTCTCCCTGTTCCTGTGTCTCCCTGTGTCTCCCTGTCCCCGTGTCTCCCTGTCCCCGTGTTTCCCTGTCCCCGTGTCTCCCTGTCCCCGTGTCTCTCTCCCCGTGTCTCCCCGTGTCTCCCTGTCCCCGTGTCTCTCCGTGTCACCGTGTCTCCCCGTGTCTCCCCGGGTCTCCCCGTGTCTCTCCCTGTCTCCCTGTCCCCCGTGTCTCCCCGTGTCTCTCTCCCCGTGTCTCCCCGTGTCCCCGTGTCTCCCTGTCTCCCCGTGTCTCCCTGTCCCCGTGTCTTCCTGTCTCCCTGTCCCCCGTGTCTCCCCGTGTCTCACTCCCCGTGTCCCCGTGTCTCCCCGTGTCTCTCTCCCCGTGTCCCCGTGTCTCCCCGTGTCTCTCTCCCCGTGTCTCCCTGTCCCCCGTGTCTCCCTGTCCCCCGTGTCTCCCCGTGTCTCCCCGTGTCTCCCTGTCCCCGTGTCTCCCCGTGTCTCCCCGTGTCTCCCTGTCCCCGTGTCTCCCCATGTCTCCCCGTGTCTCCCCGTGTCTCCCTGTCTCCCCGTGTCTCCCCGTGTCTCTCTCCCCGTGTCCCCGTGTTTCCCCGTGTCTCCCTGTCTCCCCGTGTCTCCCCGTGTCTCTCTCCCCGTGTCTCCCCGTGTCCCCGTGTCTCCCCGTGTCTCCCCGTGTCTCCCTGTCTCCCCGTGTCTCCCCGTGTCTCCCCGTGTCTCCCTGTCTCCCGTGTCTCCCTGTCCCCCCTGTCTCCCCGTGTCTCCCCCTGTCCCCCGTGTCTCCCTGTCTCCCCGTGTCCCCCTGTCTCCCCGTGTCTCCCCGTGTCTCCCGTGTCTCCCCGTGTCTCCCTGTCCCCCTGTGTCTCCCCGTGTTTCCCTGTGTCTCTCTCCCCGTGTCTCTCTCCCTGTGTCTCCCCGTGTCTCCCTGTGTCTCCCTGTCCCCGTGTCTCCCCGTGTCTCCCTGTTTCCCCGTGTCTCTCTCCCCGTGTCTCCCCGTGTCTCCCCGTGTCCCCGTGTCTCCCCGTGTCTCCCTGTGTCTCTCGCTGTCTCCGTGTCTCCCCGTGTCTCCCTGTCCCCGTGTCTCCCTGTCCCCCGTGTCTCCCTGTCCCCCGTGTCTCCCCGTGTCTCTCTCCCCATGTCTCCCTGTCCCCCTGTGTCTCCCCGTGTCTCCCCCTGTCTCCCTGTCCCGCTGTGTCTCCCTGTCCCCCTCTGTCTCCCCGTGTCTCTCTCCCCGTGTCCCCGTGTCTCCCCGTGTCTCCCTGTCCCCCTGTGTCTCCCCGTGTCCCCGTGTCTCCCCGTGTCTCCCTGTCCCCGCCCGTCTCCCTGTGTCTCTCTCCCCGTGTCTCTCTCCCCGTGTCTCCCCCTTGTCCCCACGTGTCTCCCTGTGTCTCTCTCCCCGTGTCTCCCCGTGTCTCTCTCCTCGTGTCTCTCTCCCCGTGTCTCACTCCCCGTGTCTCCCCGTGTCTCCCCGTTTTCCCTGTCCCCGTGTCTCCCCGTGTCTCCCCGTGTCTCTCTCCCCGTGTCTCCCCTTGTCTCCCCGTGTCTCTCTCCCCGTGTTTCTCTCCCCGTGTCTCTCTCCCTGTGTGCCCGTGTCTCCCTCCCCGTGTCTCTCTCCCCGTGTCCCCGTGTCTCTCTCCCCGTGTCTCTCTCCCCGTGTCTCTCTCCTCGTGTCTCTCTCCCCGTGTCTCTCTCCCTGTGTCTCCCCGTGTCTCCCCGTGTCTCTCTCCCCGTGTCTCTCTCCCCGTGTCTCTCTCCCCGTGTCTCTCTCCGTGTCTCTCTCCCCGTGTCTCCCCGTGTCTCCCTGTCCCTTTGTCTCCCCGTGTCTCCCCGTGTCTCCCTGTGTCTCCCTGTTCCTGTGTCTCCCTGTGTCTCCCTGTCCCCGTGTCTCCCTGTCCCCGTGTTTCCCTGTCCCCGTGTCTCCCTGTCCCCGTGTCTCTCTCCCCGTGTCTCCCCGTGTCTCCCTGTCCCCGTGTCTCTCCGTGTCACCGTGTCTCCCCGTGTCTCCCCGGGTCTCCCCGTGTCTCTCCCTGTCTCCCTGTCCCCCGTGTCTCCCCGTGTCTCTCTCCCCGTGTCTCCCCGTGTCCCCGTGTCTCCCTGTCTCCCCGTGTCTCCCTGTCCCCGTGTCTTCCTGTCTCCCTGTCCCCCGTGTCTCCCCGTGTCTCACTCCCCGTGTCCCCGTGTCTCCCCGTGTCTCTCTCCCCGTGTCCCCGTGTCTCCCCGTGTCTCTCTCCCCGTGTCTCCCTGTCCCCCGTGTCTCCCTGTCCCCCGTGTCTCCCCGTGTCTCCCCGTGTCTCCCTGTCCCCGTGTCTCCCCGTGTCTCCCCGTGTCTCCCCGTGTCTCCCTGTCCCCGTGTCTCCCCATGTCTCCCCGTGTCTCCCCGTGTCTCCCTGTCTCCCCGTGTCTCCCCGTGTCTCCCTGTCTCCCCGTGTCTCCCCGTGTCTCTCTCCCCGTGTCTCCCCGTGTCCCCGTGTCTCCCCGTGTCTCCCCGTGTCTCCCTGTCTCCCCGTGTCTCCCCGTGTCTCCCTGTCTCCCGTGTCTCCCTGTCCCCCCTGTCTCCCCGTGTCTCCCCCTGTCCCCCGTGTCTCCCTGTCTCCCCGTGTCCCCCTGTCTCCCCGTGTCTCCCCGTGTCTCCCGTGTCTCCCCGTGTCTCCCTGTCCCCCTGTGTCTCCCCGTGTCTCCCTGTGTCTCTCTCCCCGTGTCTCTCTCCCTGTGTCTCCCCGTGTCTCCCTGTGTCTCCCTGTCCCCGTGTCTCCCCGTGTCTCCCTGTTTCCCCGTGTCTCTCTCCCCGTGTCTCCCCGTGTCTCCCCGTGTCCCCGTGTCTCCCCGTGTCTCCCTGTGTCTCTCGCTGTCTCCTTGTCTCCCCGTGTCTCCCTGTCCCCGTATCTCCCTGTCCCCCGTGTCTCCCTGTCCCCCGTGTCTCCCCGTGTCTCTCTCCCCATGTCTCCCTGTCCCCCTGTGTCTCCCCGTGTCTCCCCCTGTCTCCCTGTCCCGCTGTGTCTCCCTGTCCCCCTCTGTCTCCCCGTGTCTCTCTCCCCGTGTCCCCGTGTCTCCCCGTGTCTCCCTGTCCCCCTGTGTCTCCCCGTGTCCCCGTGTCTCCCCGTGTCTCCCTGTCCCCGTGTCTCCCCGTGTCTCCCTCACCTCGAACTCGTGCTGGAAGCCGGCGACTCCCGGCGTCTCCCTCTCCCCCCGTGTCTCCCTGTCCCCCGTGTCTCCCTGTCCCCCGTGTCTCCCTGTCCCCCGTGTCTCCCTGTCCCCGTGTCTCCCTGTCTCCCCGTGTCTCCCTGTGTCTCCCCGTGTCTCTCTCCCCGTGTCTCCCCGTGTCTCCCTGTCCCCGTGTCTCCCCCTGTCTCCCCGTGTCCCCGTGTCTCCCCGTGTCTCCCCGTGTCTCCCTGTGTCTCCCTGTGTCTCCCCGTGTCTCCCCGTGTCTCCCTGTCCCCCTGTGTCTCCCCGTGTCTCCCCCTGTCTCCCCGTGTCCCCGTGTCTCCCCCTGTCTCCCTGTGTCTCTCCGTGTCTCCCCGTGTCTCCCTGTCCCCCCGTGTCTCCCCGTGTCTCCCTCACCTCGAACTCGTGCTGGAAGCCGGCGTCTCCCGGCGTCTCCCTGTCCCCCCGTGTCTCCCTGTGTCTCCCTGTGTCTCCCTGTCCCCCTGTGTCTCCCCGTGTCTCCCTGTCCCCCGTGTCTCCCTCACCTCGAACTCGTGCTGGAAGCCGGCGTCTCCCGGCGTCTCCCTGTCCCCCCGTGTCTCCCTGTCCCCGTGTCTCCCCGTGTCTCCCCGTGTCTCTCTCCACGTGTCTCCCCGTGTCTCCTTCACCTCGAACTCGTGCTGGAAGCCGGCGTCTCCCGGCGTCTCCCTGTCCCCCCGTGTCTCCCTGTGTCTCCCTGTGTCTCCCTGTCCCCCCGTGTCTCCCTGTGTCTCCCTGTCCCCCGTGTCTCCCTCACCTCGAACTCGTGCTGGAAGCCGGCGTCTCACGGCGTCTCCCTGTCCCCCCGTGTCTCCCTGTGTCTCCCTGTGTCTCCCTGTCCCCCTGTGTCTCCCCGTGTCTCCCTGTCCCCCGTGTCTCCCTCACCTCGAACTCGTGCTGGAAGCCGGCGTCTCCCGGCGTCTCCCTGTCCCCCCGTGTCTCCCTGTCCCCGTGTCTCCCCGTGTCTCCCCGTGTCTCTCTCCACGTGTCTCCCCGTGTCTCCCTCACCTCGAACTCGTGCTGAAAGCCGGCGTCTCCCGGCGTCTCCCGGCGTCTCCCTGTCCCCCCGTGTCTCCCTGTCCCCGTGTCTCCCTCACCTCGAACTCGTGCTGGAAGCCGGCGTCTCCCGGTGTCTCCCGTGACCTCACAGCCTCCGCGAGGTCGCTGGCCGCGATCGGCTCCAGGACGAGCAGACGGCTCTCATCCTCCCCATCTGCATCATCATCGTCACCATCGTCATCGTCACCATCATCACCATCACCATCACCGCCATCACCATCACCATCATCACCATCACCACCGCCATCACCATCATCACCATCACCATCATCACCATCATCACCATCGTCATCATCACCACCATCATCATCATCACCATCATCACCATCATCATCACCATCGTCATCATCACCATCACCATCATCACCATCACCGCCATCACCATCATCACCATCATCACCATCACCACCACCACCATCATCACCACCATCATCATCACCATCACCGCCATCACCATCACCACCGCCATCATCATCACCATCACTACCGCCATCATCGCCATCGCCACCAGCATCATCATCATCACCATCTGCATCACCGTCACCACCATCGTCATCATCATCATCACCATCACCGCCATTGTCATCATCATCATCACCATCACCGCCATCATCACCATCATCACCACCGCCATCGTCATCATCACCATCATCACCACTATCACCGCCATCACCGCCATCACCATCGCTACCGCCATCACTACCACAATCATCACCACCACCACCACCACCACAACCACCATCACCAATGGTTAAATAAAGGATGTGAGTCACTAGAGATGGTGAATCTCAATGGTGGTGGTGGTGGGTCACCAATGGTTAAATAAAGGATGTGAGTCACTAGAGATGGTGAATCTCAATGGTGGTGGTGGTGGGTCACCAATGGTTAAATAAAGGATGTGAGTCTCTAGAGATGGTGAATCTCAATGGGTGTGGTGGTGGTGGGTCACCAATGGTTAAATAAAGGATGTGAGTCACTAGAGATGGTGAATCTCAATGGTGGTGGTGGTGGGTCACCAATGGTTAAATAAAGGATGTGAGTCACTAGAGATGGTGAATCTCAATGGGGGTGGTGGTGGGTCACCAATGGTTAAATAAAGGATGTGAGTCTCTAGAGATGGGGAATCTCAATGGTGGTGGTGGATCACCAATGGTTAAATAAAGGATGTGAGTCTCTAGAGATGGTGAATCTCAACGGGGAGCCCACTCTACAATGGTTAAATAAAGGATGTGAGTTACTAGAGATGGTGAATCTCAATGGTGGTGGTGGTGGGTCACCAATGGTTAAATAAAGGATGTGAGTTACTAGAGATGGTGAATCTCAATGGTGGTGGTGGTGGGTCACCAATGGTTAAATAAAGGATGTGAGTTACTAGAGATGGTGAATCTCAATGGGGGTGGTGGTGGGTCACCAATGGTTAAATAAAGGATGTGAGTCTCTAGAGATGGTGAATCTCAATGGTGGTGGTGGGTAACCAATGGTTAAATAAAGGATGTGAGTCACTAGAGATGGTGAATCTAAATGGGGGTGGTGGTGGTGGGTCACCAATGGTTAAATAAAGGATGTGAGTCACTCGAGATGGTGAATGTCAATGGGGGTGGTGGTGGTGGGTCACCAATGGTTAAATAAAGGATGTGAGTCTCTCGAGATGGTGAATCGGGGAGCCCACTCTACAATGGTTAAATAAAGGACTCACCAATATCGATCAGCCTCACCCTCTCACCAGTGATGTTTACAGTTCTAGGGGAAACAGAGTGGGCAGTGTTAGAGGTGAGTGGGTGGGTGGGTGGGTGAGTGGGTGGCTGGGTGAGTGAGTGGATGGGTGGGTGAGTGGGTGAGTGGGTGGGAGAGTGGGTGAGTGGGTGGGTGGGTGAGTGGGTGGGTGGATGGGTGGCTGGGTGAGTGAGTGGATGGGTGGGTGGGTGAGTGAGTGTGTGAGTGAGTGGGTGAGTGAGTAGGTGAGTGAGTGAGTGGGTGGGTGGGTGAGTGGGTGAGTGGGTGGGTGGCTGGGTGAGTGAGTGGATGGGTGGGTGGGTGCGTGCGTGAGTGGGTGAGTGAGTGGGTGGGTGAGTGGGTGGGTGGGTGGGTGAGTGAGTGTATGAGTGAGTGGGTGAGTGAGTAGGTGAGTGAGTGTATGAGTGAGTGGGTGAGTGAGTAGGTGAGTGAGTGAGTGAGTGGGTGGGTGAGTGGGTGAGTGGGTGGGTGGGTGGGTGAGGAGAGGCTGCCACTCCTCTGTCGGGAGCTGGACCGGTACCGCCTGGATCTCTGTGGCATTAAGGAGGTCCGGTGGACCGGCTCTGGCTCCTGCCACCATGAGAGGTGGACAGTCGGGGCAGCAGACTGCCAAACAACAGGGTGTGGCTCTTCTTCTGAACAAAATAATTAAGGGGGTGTGGAAGCGTGGCGGTGAGGTGTGGGAAGCTGTAAGCCCCAGGCTACTTTGGGCTCGCCTTCCCATCAACCGGAGGCGAGGAGTGGTGGTCGTGGTTACTTATGCCCCCACCGAAGACGAGCATCCGTGGAAGGATGCAGGCAAGGCCGATGAGTCAGATGCCTTCTATGACCTCCTGTCACAGGTGCTGGCTAAAGTGGCCCCTCGGGATAGAGTCATCATGTTGGGTGACTTCAATGCCCGAGTTGGTCATGATGCTGGCACCTGGTCTGGAGTGATTGGAGGGCATGGGCCAGATCAGCTCAATAACAACGGTAGGAGGCTGCTAGATTTTTCTGCGGCCCGTGGGCTTGTAATTACCAACACGCTGTTCCGGCATCGGCGCATCCACACTACATCATGGATGCATGCCGGGTCCAAGCAAGAACATCTGCTGGACTACATCGTGATGGAAGAGCGGATGCGAGCCCATGTCCTTGATACCAGGACCTACCGTGGAGCTGATTTGCCCTCTGACCATCGACTTGTCATCTGTAAGATGTGCCTGCCATTCTTCCACTCTGGTGGTGGGTGTACACCCAAGACCCCATTCAAACCCCATGGTCTCAACTCGCTGATGAAAGTTGCGAGAATATCATCATCGCCTGCGGCTGGGGTTGGCATTGTCCCCCACTCCTCCTGATGTCGAGGGTAAATGGGCGAGGTTTAGGACTGTGGCTCATGCAGCTGCAATGGCTGCTTTGGGTACACGGTTCAGACCTCCCCAGAGACCCTGGCTGACAGAGGAGGTGTTCAGGATGGTTGAGAAAAAGCGACAGGCCCACTGTCATCGGCTACAGAATGCCACGTCAGAGAATGAGGAGGCTTACCGCAGCCTTCGCTCGGAGGTTCGGAGAGCCGTGAGGCGCTGCAAGGATGGGTGGTGGTCGCGGGTTGCTGAGGAGATGGAGTCTGCCTCAGTGGCCCGCGATCACAAATCTCTATTTAACTCCATCAAGAAAGTAACCTGCAGCACCACACCTATTACCATCATTAGGGGAAAAAACGGTGATCCAATCTCCGACCCCCAGGAACAGGTTTGCAGATTTGCTGAGCATTTCTGTGAGGTCCTGGGGGAGGGAAATACCCTCATCCAGGAAAACATCGTGGCACAAAGTGAGCATGACCCTGCTGAGGCTGCGGTGCCTCAATTATCGGAAGAAGTCACCCCCTGTGAGTGGCTGGCTGAAGTGCCATCTGTTGAGGAAGTACTGAAGGCGATCGGGAGTCTGAGACCAGGAAAAGCACCGGGCAGAGATGATCTCCCCAGCGAAATGCTGAGGGAGGGTGGCGTTTGTGCACAGACTGCCCTACATGACATCATAACAACAGTCTGGACCACTGGACGGGTTCCGCAGGATTGGAAGGATGCCCTGGTGGTCCCCATCTTTAAG
>NC_133738.1:1680135-1780135 GCF_048934315.1 Petromyzon marinus
CGAGCGAGTGGGTGGGTCGGTGGCGAGTGACCAGGTGAGTGGGTGGGTAGGTGAGTCAGTAGGTAGCTGAGTAGGTAGGGAGATGAATGGGTAGGTAAGTGGGTGAGTGGGTGAGTGGGCGAGTAGGTGAGTGGGTGCGTGGATGGGTGAGTGAGGAGGTGAGAGGATGAGTGGGTGGGTGACTAGGTAAGTGGGTGGGTGACCAGGTGAGTGGGTGAGTGAGTGGGTGGATGAGCAACTAGATGGGTTGGTGAGTGGATGGGTCAGTGACTAGGTGAATGGGTGAGTGGGTGAGTGAGTGGGTGAGTTGGTGGGTGAGTAGATGAGTGAGTAGGTGGGTGACTAGGTGAGTGAGTAGGTGAGTGGGTGAGTGAGTGACTAAGTGAGTACGTGAGTGGGTGAGTGACTAGGTGAGTGGGTCGGTGAGTAGGTAGGTGAGTGACTAGGTGAGTGAGTGGGTTGGTGACTGACTAGGTGAGTGGGTGGGTGAGTAGGTAGGTGAGTGACTGGGTGAGTGGGTGGGTGAGTGACTAGGTGAGTGGGTGAGTGGGTGGGTGAGTGTCTAGGTGAGTGGGTGAGTAGGTGGGTGAGTGACTAAGTGAGTGGGTGAGTGAGTGACTGGGTGAGTGACTGGGTGAGTGGGTGGTTGATTGACTAGGTGAGTGGGAGGGTGAGTGACTAGGTGAGTGGGTGGGTGAGTGACTAGGTGAGTGACTGGGTGAGTGGGTGGGTGAGTCACTAGGTAAGTGGGTGATTGGGTGGGTGAGTGACTAGGTGAGTGGGTGGGTGAGTGACTAGGTGAGTGGGTGAGTGGGTGAGTGAGTGACTCGGTGAGTGGGTGGGTGAGTGACTAGGTGAGTGGGTGGGTGGGTGAGTGACTAGGTGAGTGGGTGGGTGAGTGACTAGGTAAGTGGGTGAGTGAGTGGGTGGGTGAGTGGCTAGGTGAGTGAGTGGGTGGGTGAGTGACTAGGTGAGTGGGTGGGTGAGTGACTAGGTGAGTGGGTGGGTGAGTGACTAGGTAAGTGGGTGAGTGAGTGGGTGGGTGAGTGGCTAGGTGAGTGAGTGGGTGGGTGAGTGACGTACACTTTGTGGATATGAGCTGTACTGTAGCTTGGCTTTTGTGTCTGCCATTGAATGCCACCACCTGGACAAAGACGTGGACACAGGTAAAGCTCCCCCAGGTAGCCTCTAGCAGAGCTGTAGGGGCAAGTGCTGTCAGTAGCGAGTAGCAGCAGCAGTGTCTATGTACTACACACACCACACACAGACAAAGCTCCCCCAGGTAGCCTCTAGCAGAGCTGTAGGGGCAAGTGCTGTTAGTAGCGAGTAGCAGCAGCAGTGTCTATGTACTACACACACCACACACAGACAAAGATCCCCCATAGAGACCCACACTCACAAGACCCACACTCATAGAGACCCACACTCACAGAGACCCACACTCATAGAGACCCATACTCATAGAGAGCCACACTCATAGAGACCCACACTCACAGAGAGCCACACTCATAGAGAGCCACACTCATAGAGACCCACACTCACAGAGACCCACACTCACAGAGACCCATACTCACAGAGACCCATACTCATAGAGACCCACACTCATAGAGACCCACACTCACAGAGACCCACACTCACAGAGACCCATACTCATAGAGACCCACACTCACAGAGACCCATACTCATAGAGACACACAGAGACCCACACTCATAGAGACCCATACTCATAGAGACCCACACTCACAGAGACCCACACTCACAGAGACCCACAGAGACCCACACTCATAGAGACCCACACTCATAGAGACCCACACTCACAGAGACCCAGACTCACAGAGGCCCACACTCACAGAGACCCTGATGATGATGATGAGAGAGAGACACTCAGACTCCAGATATACAGCAGCAGCAGCAGGCATCGTCAGGGTCGGGATGGAACCCACGACCTCCTGTATACCAGGCGAGGTAGTTAACATCACATAGCCACCGTGATGATGATGATGAGAGAGACACTCAGACTCCAAATATACAGCAGCAGGCATCGTCAGGGTCAGGATGGAACCCACGACCTCCTGCATACCAGGCGAGGTAGTTAACATCTCATAGCCACCATGATGATGAGAGAGAGAGAGAGAGACACAGACTCCTACAGAGACATCAGTGTCCAGGGATAGAACCCACGACCTCCTGTACACCAGGCGAGGTAGTTAACATCTCATAGCCACCGTGATGATGATGAGAGAGAGACACTCAGACTCCAAATATACAGGCGTCGGGATGGAACCCACGACCTCCTGTATACCAGGCGAGGTAGTTAACATCTCCTAATGATGATGATGATGAGAGAGACACTCAGACTCCAGATATGCAGCAGCAGCAGGCATCGTCATGGTCGGGATGGAACCCACGACCTCCTGCGTACCAGGCGAGGTGGTTAACATCTCCTGGCCACCGTGACAGACCTACGTCAGCCACAGACAATGACTCCCGCAGTCTGTAAGATAACGAACGACCTGTATCTGCAGTTTCCATCAGGGAGTTAAGTGAACAAACTTCGAAAAGTTAGCACCTAACTTACGCGTGGTCTGGGTCAATCGTTAATACAGCAACGTAATCCACGGTTTAAAAAAGAAAAATCATGAATTACGTCAATACGGAATACTATTTACGTGGAAGACGCAAATTTACTTAGCATCAGCCACAAATCGAGTAACGGCGGCCATGTTGCATGGGGGAACTTCATAGCGGCCATGTTGCATGGGGGAACTTCATAGCAGCCATATTGCATAGGGGGCTGAAGTCACGGTGGCCATATTGAGCAGCCATATTGCATGACGGCCCTGGGTGGTGGCCATGTTACTTGGGGGGGGGGACGTTACAGCTGCCATGTTGGGTAGCCATGTTGCATGAGTGGGGGGAGGAAGTCACGGCAGCCATATTGGGCGGCCATGTTGCATGAGAGCCCTTCATAGTGGCCATGTTGCATGGGGGGTGGGGGGGGCACGTCACAGCTACCATATTGGGCGGCCATGTTGCACAAGGGCTCTTAGTGGCAGCCATGTTGCATGGGAGGGGTGGCAAGTTAGGGCGGCCATGTTGCATAAGGGCCCTTCATAGTGGCCATGTTGCATGGGGGTGGGGGCACGTCACGGCAGCCATGTTGGGTGGACATGTTGCATGAGGGCCCTCCATAGTGGCCATGTTGCATGGGGGGGGGGGTGTGGGGGACGTCACGGCTGCCATATTGGGCGGCCATGTTGCACGAGGGCTCTCAGTGGCGACCATGTTGCATGGGGGGGGCATGTCACGGCGGCCATATTGGGCGGCCATGTTGCACGCGGGCCCTGAGTGACGACCATGTTGCATGGGGGGTGGTGGGGAAGTCACAGCTGCCATATTGGGCCGCCATGTTGCACGAGGGCCCTTAGTGGCGGCCATGTTGCATGGGGGGGGCGAGTGGTACATCACGGAGGCCATGCTGGATGGCCATGTTGCACGAGGGTCCTTAGTGTCGGCCATGTTGCATGAGGGTGGGGGGCATGTCGCGGCAGCCATGTTGGGTGGACATGTTGCATGAGGGCCCTTCATAGCGGCCATGTTGCATGGGGGGGGGGGGGTGTGGAGGACGTCACGGCTGCCATATTGGGCGGCCAGGTTGCACGAGGGCTCTCAGTGGCGACCATGTTGCATGGGGGGGGGGGGTGTACGTCACAGCGGCCATATTGGGCGGCCATGTTGCACGCGGGCCCTGAGTGACGGCCATGTTGCATGGGGGGTGTGGGGGACGTAACGGCTGCCATATTGGGCGGCCATGTTGCACGAGGGCTCTCAGTGGCGACCATGTTGCATGGGGGAGTTACGTCACGGCGGCCATATTGGGCGGCCATGTTGCACGCGGGCCCATAGTGTCGGCCATGTTGCATGAGGGTGGGGGGCATGTCGCGGCGGCCATGTTGGGTGGACATGCTGCATGAGGGCCCTTCATAGCGGCCATGTTGCATGGGGGGTGTGGGGGACGTCACGGCTGCCATATTGG
Source organism: Petromyzon marinus (assembly GCF_048934315.1). NCBI lineage: Eukaryota > Metazoa > Chordata > Hyperoartia > Petromyzontiformes > Petromyzontidae > Petromyzon > Petromyzon marinus. The sequence goes on from NC_133738.1 coordinate 1,684,172, forward strand.
GCGGCCAGGTTGCACGAGGGCTCTAAGTGGCGGCCATTTTGCATGAGGGGGGGGTACGTCACGGCGGCCATATTGGGCGGCCATGTTGCACGCGGGCCCTTAGTGACGGCCATGTTGCATGGGGGTGGGTGATGTCACAGCGGCCATGTTTCGTAGGGAAACTTCAAACCAATTGGGGATTTTAAGAAGGAGATCGAACGCGGTTGGCCGTCAGAGCCCCTCACCTGGACGTGGTACTGGGTGAGGAAGGAGAGGTCTGAGTACGTGACGTCACGATGGCTCTCGTTCTTCTGCACGACCAGGTTGCCCCCGGCCGAAATGGTCACCCGGTAATTCTTGATCACCCCTTGGGGATTCGCCGGCCTGTCCCACGTGACCCTCACGGCGTTGTGCTGCACCAGGTGGAGATTCAGGGCCTGTGGCTCCGTGGGCACTGCGGGGGGTGGGGGGGGGGAGGGACAGGGAGGGAGGGGTGGGGGGGGGAGGGGTTACGTGGGGGGGAGGGGTCATGGATGGTCACTGATCCTGTGACCCGGTCTCAACTCTGTGACCCTGAGACCCTGAGACCCTGACCCTGAGACCCTGACCCTGAGACCCTGACCATGAGACCCTGACCCTGAAACCCTGAGACCCTGACCCTGAGACCCTGAGACCCTGACCCCCTGACCCTGAGACACTGACCCTGAAACCCTGACCCTGAGACCCTGACCCTGACCCTGAGACTCTGACCCTGAGACCCTGACCCTGAGACCCCGATCCTGAGACCCCGACCCTGACCCTGAGACCCTGACCCTGAGACCCTGACCATGAGACCCTGACCCTGACCCCCTGACCCTGAGACCCTGAGGCCCCGACCCTGACCCTGAGACCCCGACCCTGACCCCGACCCTGAGACCCCGACCCTGACCCTGAGACCCTGACCCTGAGACCCTGACCATGAGACCCTGACCCTGACCCCCTGACCCTGAGACCCTGAGACCCCGACCCTGAGACCCCGACTCTGACCCTGACCCCCGACCCTGAGACCCCACCCCTGACCCTGAGACCCTGACCTTGAGACCCTGACCCTGACCCCCTGACCCTGAGACCCCCTGACCCTGAGACCCAGGCCTCACCTCCTTCAAGGGTTTGGAAGGTAACCTCCGATGACGATTCGTAACGTTTGCCACTTGCTCCGGCGTGGGTGTTGGTGGCCACGAGGCACACTTTGTAGCTGGTGTACGGCTTGAGGCCGTCGCACGTCACCGTGACCCCTGCGTGCACGGACGGACAGGCGGAACGCGCACTCAGGAAACGGGCCAACAGGAGACAAAGCTCGCGACGGGCAGGCCCGTGCAGGCTGTCGGGGAAAGGGCCGGATGGATGGCTGGGCAGGTGGGTGAGTGGCACTGCGAGTGGCTGGGTGGTTGAGCGGCTGGGCGGGCGGGTGCGTGGGTGAGTGGCTGGGTGGGTGGGTGGTTGGGTGGGTGGCTGAGTGGCTGAGTGGCTGTGTGGGCGGGTGGGTGAGTGGTTGGGTGTGTGGGTGAGTGGTTGGGTGTGTGGGTGAGTGGTTGAGCGGGTGGGTGAGTGGCACTGCGAGTGGCTGGGTGGTTGAGTGGCTGGGCGGGTGCGTGGGTGAGTGGCTGGGTGGGTGGTTGGTTGGGTGGGTGGGCGAGTGGCTGGTTGGGCGGGTGGTTGGGTAGGTGGGTGGCTGAGTGGCTGTGTGGGCGGGTGGGTGAGTGGTTGGGTGTGTGGGTGAGTGGTTGAGCGGGTGGGTGAGCGGCTGCCTGAGTGGCTGGTTGGGTGAGTGGCTGGGTGAGTGGCTGGGTGGGTGAGTGGCTAGGTGGTTGGACGAGTGGTTGAGCGGGTGGGTGAGTGGCTGGGTGGGTGAGAGGCTGGGTGGATGGTTGGTTGGGTGGTTGGGCGAGTGGCTGGGTGGGCGGGCACGTGCGTGAGTGGCTGGGTGGGTGGGTGGTTGGGCGAGTGGCTGGGTGGGCGGGTGGTTGGGTGGGTGGCTGAGCGGCTGGGTGGGCGGGTGGTTGGGTAGGTGGGTGGCTGAGTGGCTGAGTGGCTGTGTGGGCGGGTGGGTGAGTGGTTGGGTGTGTGGGTGAGTGGTTGAGCGGGTAGGTGAGTGGCTGCCTGAGTGGCTGGTTGGGTGAGTGGCTGGGTGAGTGGCTGGGTGGGTGAGTGGCTAGGTGGTTGGACGAGTGGTTGAGCGGGTGGGTGAGTGGCTGGGTGGGCGAGTGGCTGGGTGGATGTTGGTTGGGTGGTTGGGCGAGTGGCTGGGTGGGCGGGCGCGTGCGTGAGTGGCTGGGTGGGTGGGTGGTTGGGCGAGTGGCTGGGTGGGCGGGTGGTTGGGTGGGTGGCTGAGCGGCTGGGTGGGCGGGTGGTTGGGTAGGTGGGTGGCTGAGTGGCTGAGTGGCTGTGTGGGCGGGTGGGTGAGTGGTTGGGTGTGTGGGTGAGTGGTTGAGCGGGTAGGTGAGTGGCTGCCTGAGTGGCTGGTTGGGTGAATGGCTGGGTGGGTGAGTGGCTGGGTGGGTGAGTGGCTGGGTGGGTGGGTGAGTCGCTAGGTGGACGCGTGGGTGAGTGGATGGGTGGGTGGATGAGTGGTTGAGTAAATGAGTGGGTGGGTGAACAATGCAGCACTGAGTGAATTAGTGAGCGACTTCACTTAAATGCGGTCAAAGGCAAAGCACCCCAAGGTAGCCCACACATAGCTCTCAGGGCAAGTGCCATTGGTAGCGAGTAGCAGCAGCATCAGCAGCAGCATCTATGAAGGCCGGCACTGTGCCACTACGCCCGCCCGGTCGCCTTTGTCTCCCCCAGTGGCGATGTTTACTACACACCGCTTCGCCAGGGACTCATCTGAGGCCGAGTCGACCCAGGGGAGGCCCATGACTGGTTCAGAGAATCGTCGCTGGTGGTGGTGACCACGTTCGTAGCACAGCGTAGCGCTACAACTCCCCATTCTCACACAACAACAACAACAACAACAGGCGCCACTCGCCACTAAGTGATGGTGACGTCACCATGGCACATGTGCCAGGCTAGGTGCAGGAGGAGGAGGTCACGGGAAAGACCTAACATGTCTCATGGGTTGACTGCTGTGCCAGGCTAGGTGCAGGAGGAGGAGGTCACGGAACAGACCCAGGTGCTACGGGTCGACTGACTGAGATGACTGGCTGATGCACCACCTGTGCCCCCTACTGCGGCAACCTGCTGTGCTTTAGCCACCCGGCGCTCCGCTCGTTGTTGTGAGCGTCGCTCTCCCGCCCTCCGTTGTTGTTGGAGGGCGACTGCCTCCAACTGCCCAGTAGCATCCTTCACGAGTCTCCTCCATAGAGGCCGATCTTGACACCGCTGGTACCAGTCATCGGCAAGTCCACTCAGCTCCACGTCCTCCTGTACCACATCACTCCATCTCTTCTCTAGCCCGTGCCGCGCCCGCTTAGCCCCCTCGATCCGGCCGAACAAAAGCTGTCTTGGCATGCGGTGGCTGGGCATGCGGGCGACATGACCCAGCCAACGCAGCCTAGCCCGCCGGAGGAGCTCACCGATGGGACCTTGCCCAGATCTTTCAAGGATTTGTGAGCTCCTCACACAATACAGCCTGGTTAAACCCAGGATGGATCGTAGGCAGGCCAGCCTAAATGTTTCTAACCAGCAAAGATGTTCCATTACGAGGGTCCACATTTCGCAAGCGTAGAGAAGGGAGGGAATGACCGTGGCCGAGAAGACCTGAAGCTTAGTGTGGAGCGACAGACCAGGTAGCTTCCACACAGCGTTACGCAACCGATGAAAAGATATTGCCGCTTGACTAATTCGGAGTGAGACCTCCACTGTTAAACCGGAGTCGGTCATAAGCACACTGCCCAGGTATGGGAAACTCTCCACTCTCTCCACAACTGCCCCATCACCGATTGGGAGTTGTGGGGGTGGAGTGTCCGATGATACAAAATACCCAGGCAGGTGCTTAGTTTTGGTGGGGCTGATGGTGGCACGCTCCAGGTTAGTGGCACGCTCCAGGTTCAGCAGCAGCGTCTCCAACTCCTCCTCTAATTGAGCAGCAATCACCAGATAATCGGAATACATAACATGATTGACCAATAGGGAGCCATCCCTTGACCCCACGGGGCATCGATCAGCCTCCCATTGTATCTGTACCATATGGAGATTCCCCATGGACAGCCATCAAAGACTTCACGAACTACGCCGTCGAAATATATGTTAAAATTTGATGGAGCCAGAAGACATCCCTGTCGCACCACAAGGTGTATAGGGAATGGCTCTGACTCCCGGCCACGTAGTTTTACCCGGGCCCGCTCATCATCATGAAGGTCCTTAATGATCGTGAGCAGAGAGTCAGGGACTCCGAAAGCACGAAGAACAACCCAGAGCCCAGGCCTACTGATGCTATTATAGGCCTTGGCCAGGTCAATAAAGCAGAGATGTAGGTCTTGTTGGAATTCCCTACACCTCTGCTGTAGCAGACAGGACCGCCCTTTCCTGAAACCGCATTGGGGCTCCGCAAGCCTCTCCTCAGCGTGCCTGGCAAGGAGATGTTGAATAATCCTTGCCAGGACCTTTGCCGGCACACTGAGGAGTGAGAAGCCCCTGTAGTTGTTACAGTCTGTGCGGTCCCCCTCTTTAAGAAGGATTGGAAGGATGCCCTTGTGAGCATTATAATGTCGTGTAGGGCAGTCTGTGCACAAACGCCACCATCCCCTCAGCATTTCACTGGGGAGATCATCTCTGCCCGGTGCCTTTCCTGGTCTCAGACTATTGATTGCCTTCAGTACTTCCTCAACCTCAGCCAGCGACTCACAGGGGGTGACTTCTTCCAATATTTGGGGCACCGCAGCCTCAGCAGGGTCATCCTCACTTTGTCCCATGATGTTTTCCAGGCTGAGAGATGTCCCCTCCCCCAGGACCTCATAGAAATGCTCAGCAAATCTGCAAACCTGTTCCTGAGGGTCGGAGATTGGATCACCGTTCTTTCAGCTAATGAGGGTGATATGTGTGATGCTGCAAGTTACTTTTTCGATGGAATTAAAGAGTGATTTGTGATCGCGGGCCAAGGAGGCAGATTCCATCTCCTCAGCAACCCACGACCACCACCCATCCTTGCAGCTTTTTATGGCTCTCCACACCTCCAAGCGAAGGCTGCGGTAAGCCTCCTCATTCTCTGACGTGGAATGCGGTAGACGATGAGAGTGGGCCTATCGCATTTGCTCAGCCAGCTTGAACACCTCCTCTGTCCACCAGAGTTTTTGGGGAGGTCTGGACCGTGTACGCAAAGCAGCCATTGCAGCTGCATGAGTGACAGTCTTAAACGTCACCCATTTCCCCTCGTCATCAGGAGGAGTGGGGGATGATGCCAACCCCAGCTGTAAGCGATGATGACATTCTTGCTTGCAACTTTCATCAGCTAGCTGAGACCAGGCCACGATGGGTTTGAATAAGGTCCTGGGTGTACACCCACCACCGGAGTGGAAGAATGGCAGGCGCATCTTACAGATGACAAGTCGATGGTCATTGGGCAGATCAGCTCCACGGTAGGTCCTGGTGTCAAGGACATGGGCCCGCATCCGCTGGTCCGTCACTATGTAGTCCAGCAGATGTTCTTGCTTGGACCCGGCATGCATCCATGATGTTGTGTGGATGCGCCGATGCCGGAACAGCGTGTTGGTAATTACAAGCCCATAGGCCGCACACAAATCTAGCAGCCTCCTACCGTTGTTATTGAGCTGATTCGGCCCATGCCCTCCAATCACTCCAGACCAGGTGCCAGCATAATGATCAACTCAGGCATGAAAGTCACCCAACAAGATGACTCTATCCCGAGGGGCCACTTTAGCCAGCACCTGTGACAGGAGGTCATAGAAGGCATCTGACTCATTGGCCTTGCCTGCATCCCTCCACGGATGTTCATCTTCGGTGGGGGCGCAAGTAACCACGACCACCATTCCTCGCCTCTGGTTGAAGGGAATGCGAGCCCAAAGTAGCCTGGGGCTTACAGCTTCCCACACCTCACCGCCACGCTCCCACGCCCCCTTCATTATTTTGTTCAGAAGAAGAGCCACACCTTGTTGTTTGGCAGTCTGCTGCCCTGAGTAGAGGACTGCCCACCCCTCATGGTGACAGGATCCAGAGCCGGTCCACCGGACCTCCTGAATACCTCAGAGATCCAGGCGGAACCAAATCCAGCTCCCGACAGAGGAGTGGGCAGCCTCTCCTCCGCAGTGAGCGTTCGAACATTCCACGTGGCCACACGAAGTGGCTTTTCGTTGTTTCTGGAGGAGCCCCGAGGGTAGAGATTCAATCTCCTGGCTCCGCCAATTGGGGTTTGGCCAGGAGACGTCATAGACGCCTGGCCCCCCGCGGCCTCCGGCAAGGGCTTATTAGTTAGATATTTAACTCGTGGTTTAGTGGTAATTAATTGAAGGTGGAGGGGTCACCAGCCCCTCGCGCCCGTCCAGAGCCCCCGTTTGGCCGCTGTGGTGGTCACTGACGCCATGAGGGGAGAGGCCAATCTGAGTCGGCCCTCTCCCCATGGCACTGCCCACCACAGCGGTGCCATCCGGTACCACCAGGAGGTAGGGAGTTGTTGTGGAACACCTCACCCCCCCCCCCCACCACTCTCCCCCCACGCTCCCCCCACACTCTCCCCCCACACTCTCCCCCCACACTCTCCCACCACACTCTCCCCCCCACACTCTCCCCCCACACTCTCCCCCCAAACTCTCCCCCCACACTCTCCCCCCACACTCTCCACCCACACTCCCCCCACACTCTCCCCCCCACACTCTCCCCCCACACTCTCCCCCCACACTCTCCCCCCACGCTCTCCCCCCACGCTCTCCCCCCACGCTCTCCCCCCACACTCTCCCCCCACACTCTCCACCCACACTCTCCACCCACACTCCCCCCACACACTCCCCCCACACTCTCCCCCCACACTCTCCACCCACACTCTCCCCCCCACACTCTCCCCCCACACTCTCCCCTCCACACTCTCCCACCACACTCTCCACCCACACTCTCCCCCCCACACTCTCCCCCCAAACTCTCCCCCCACACTCTCCCCCCACACTCTCCCCCCACACTCTCCACCCACACTCCCCCCACACTCTCCCCCCCACACTCTCCCCCCACACTCTCCCCGCACACTCTCCCCACACTCTCCCTCCACACTCTCCACCCACACTCTCCCCCCACACTCTCCCCCCACACTCTCCCCCCACCCTCTCCCACCACTCTCCCCCCACACTCCCCCCACACTCTTCCCCGACACTCTCCACCCACACTCCCCCCACACCCTCCCCCCACACTCTCCCCACCACTCTCCTCCCCACACTCTCCCGCCACCACTCTCCCCCCACACTCTCCCCCCACCCTCTCCCACCACTCTCCCCCCACACTCCCCCCACACTCTTCCCCGACACTCTCCCCCCACACTCCCCCCACACTCTTCCCCCACACTCTCCCCCACACTCTCCACCCACTCTCCACCCACACTCCCCCCACACTCTTCCCCCACACTCTCCCCCCACACTCCCCCCACGCTCTCCCCCCCCACACTCTCACCCACACTCTCCACCCACACTCCCCCCACACTCTCCCCCCACACTCTCCCCCCCACACTCTCCCCCCACACTCCCCCCACACTCTCCCCCCACACTCTCCACCCACACTCTCCCCCCCACACTCTCCCCCCACACTCTCCCCTCCACACTCTCCCACCACACTCTCCACCCACACTCTCCCCCCCACACTCTCCCCCCACACTCTCCCCCCACACTCTCCCCCCACACTCTCCCCCCACACTCTCCACCCACACTCCCCCCACACTCTCCCCCCCACACTCTCCCCCCACACTCTCCCCCCACACTCTCCCCCCACACTCTCCCCCCACACTCTCCCCCCACACTCTCCCACCACACTCTCCACCCACACTCTCCCCCCACACTCTCCCCCCACACTCTCCCCCCACACTCTCCCCCCCACACTCTCCCCCCACACTCTCCCCCCACACTCTCCACCCACACTCTCCCTCCACACTCTCCCCCCAAACTCTCCCTCCACACTCTCCCCCCACACTCTCCCCCCCACACTCTCCCCCCACACTCTCCCCACCACACTCTCCCACCACACTCTCCACCCACACTCTCCCCCCCACACTCTCCCCCCACACTCTCCCCCCCACACTCTCCCCCCCACACTCTCCCCCCACACTCTCCCCCCACACTCTCCCCCCACACTCTCCCCCCGACCTGTGATGGAGCAGTCCTTGCCCCCGTGGGGAGTCACGTGGGGAGTCACGTGGTGAGTCACGTGGTGAGTCACGTGCGCGTTGTACTCCACTCGCCAGGTGCAATTCGGGCACGTGCTGTGATTGAGATTTGCCGAATTCTCGCCCACGGACACGAGCCTCAAGTCCGGAGGTGGTGGAGCTGTAAAGACAACAGTGATGGTGGTGATGGTGGTGGTGATGGTGGTGATGGTGGTGGTGATGGTGGTGGTGATGGTGGTGATTGTGGTGGTGGTGATGGTGGTGATGGTGGTGGTGGTGATGGTGGTGGTGGTGATGGTGGTGGTGGTGATGGTGGTGATGGTGGTGATGGTGGTGGTGATGGTGGTGGTGATGGTGGTGGTGGTGATGGTGGTGATGGTGGTGATGGTGGTGGTGATGGTGGTGGCGATGGTGGTGGTGGTGATGGTGGTGATGGTGGTGATGGTGGTGGTGATGGTGGTGATGATGGTGGTGATGGTGGTGGTGATGGTGGTGATTGTGGTGGTGGTGATGGTGGTGGCGATGGTGGTGATGGTGGTGATGGTGGTGATGGTGGTGGTGATGGTGGTGGTGATGGTGGTGGTGATGATGATGGTGGTGATGGTGGTGGTGATGATGGTGGTGATGGTGATAGTGGTGATGGTGGTGATGGTGGTGATGGTGGTGGAGATGGTGGTGGTGGTGATGGTGGTGATTGTGGTGGTGATGGTGGTGGTGGTGATGGTTGTGGTGGTGGTGATGGTGGTGGTGATGGTGGTGATGGTGGTGGAGATGGTGGTGATGATGGTGGTGATGGTGGTGATGGTGGTGATGGTGGTGGTGATAGTCGTGATGGTGGTGATGGTGGTGGCAATGATGGTGGTGATCGTGGTGGTTATAATGATGGTGATGATGGGGAGAAGGTGGAGTGTGATCAGTTTGATCCGAGACCCACAGAGACCCACAGAGACCCACAGAGACCGACAGAGACACACAGAGACCCACAGAGACACACAGAGACTGACAGAGACCCACAAATACACAGAGACCGACAGAGACACACAGAGAGCCAGAGAGACACACAGAGACTCACAGAGACACACAGAGACCCACAAACACACAGAGACACACACAGAGACATAGAGACACACACAGAGACCTACAGAGGTACACAGAGACACACACAGAGACACACACAGAGACACACAGAGACACACAGAGACACAGAGACACACACAGAGACACACACAGAGACACAAAGACACACACAGAGACACAGAGACCCACAGAGACGCACAGAGACCCACAGAGACACACAGAGACCCACAGAGACCCACAAACACACAGAGACCAACAGAGACCAACAGAGACACACAGAGAGCCAGAGAGACACAAAGAGGCTCACAGAAACACACAGAGACCCACAGAGACCCACAAACACACAGAGACACACAGAGACCCACAGAGACCAACAGAGACCGACAGAGACACACAGAGAGCTAGAGAGACCCACAGAGACCCACAAACACACAGAGACACACAGAGACCCACAGAGACAAACAGAGAGCCAGAGAGACACAAAGATACTCACAGAGACACACAGAGACCCACAAACACGCAGAGACCCACAGAGACCGACAGAGACAAACAGAGAGCCAGAGAGACACAAAGATACTCACAGAGACACACAGAGACCCACAGATACACACAAAGACACAGAGACCACAGAGACCCACAGAGACACACAGAGACAAACAGAGACCCACAGGGACCCACAGGCACCCACAGAGACACAGAGACGCACAGAGACACGCAGAGACCCACAGAGACACCCACAGACACCCACAGAGACACCCACAGAGACACCCACAGAGACACACACACAGACCCACAGAGACACCCACAGACACACAGAGACACCCACAGAGACACCCACAGACACCTACAGACACACACAGACACCCACAGACACCCACAGAGACACCCACAGAGACACCCACAGAGACACCCACAGAGACACCCACACAGACACCCACAGAGACACCCACAGACACCCACAGAGACACCTACAGAGACACCTACAGACACACACAGACACCCACAGAGACACCTACAGAAACACCTACAGACACACACAGACACCCACAAAGAACCACAGAGACCCACAGACACCCACACAGACACCCACAGAGACACCCACAGACACCTACAGACACACAGAGACACCCACACAGACACCCACAGAGACACCCACAGAGACACCCACAGACACCCACAGAGACACCCACACAGACACCCACAGACACCCACACAGACACCCACACAGACACCCACAGACACCCACACAGAGACACCCACAGACACCCACACAGACACCCACAGAGACACCCACAGAGACACCCACAGAGACACAGAGACACCCACAGAGACACTCACAGACACCCACAGACACCCACACACACACAGAGACACACACAGACACCCACAGAGACACCTACAGAGACACCTACAGACACACACAGACACCCACAGAGACACCCACAGAGACACCCACAGACACCCACAGAGACACCCACAGAGACACCCACAGAGACACCCACAGACACCCACACACACACAGAGACACACACAGACACCCACAGAGACACCTACAGAGACACCTACAGACACACACAGACACCCACAGAGACACCTACAGAGACACCTACAGACACACACAGACACCCACAAAGAACCACAGAGACCCACAGACACCCACACAGACACCCACACAGACACCCACAGAGACACACACAGACACCCACAGACACACCCACAGACACCCACAGAGACACCCACAGAGACACCCACAGACACCCACACAGACACACACAGAGACACCCACAGAGACACAGAGACACCCACAGAGACACCCACAGAGACACCCACAGACACCCGCAGACACCCACAGACACCCACAGAGACACCGACAGAGACACCCACAGAGACACCCACAGACACCCACAGAGACACCCACAGAGACACCCACAGAGACACCCACAGACACCCACACACACACAGAGACACACACAGACACCCACAGAGACACCCACAGACACACCCACAGACACCCACAGAGACACCCACAGAGACACCCACAGACACCCACACAGAGACACCCACAGACACCCACACAGAGACACCCACAGAGACACCCACAGACACCCACAGAGACACCCACAGAGACACCCACAGAGACACCCACAGACACCCACACAGACACCCACAGAGACACCCACACAGAGACACCCACAGAGACACCCACAGAGACACCCACAGAGACACCCACACAGACACCCACACAGACACCCACAGAGACACCCACACAGACACCCACACAGACACCCACAGAGACACCCACAGAGACACCCACAGACACCCACACAGACACCCACAGACACCCACACAGACACCCACAGAGACACCCACAGACACCCACAGAGACACCCACAGACACCCACAGACACCCACACAGACACCCACAGAGACCCACAGAGACACCCACAGACACACACAGAGACACCCACAGACACCCACACAGAGACACCCACAGACACCCACACAGAGACACCCACAGAGACACCCACACAGACACCTACACAGACACCCACAGAGACACCCACACAGACACCCACAGAGACACCCAGAGACACCCACAGACACCCACAGAGACACCCACAGACACCCACAGACACCCACAGAGACACCCACAGAGACACACACAGAGACACCCACAGAGACACCCACAGAGACACCCACAGAGACACCCACAGAGACACCCACAGAGACACCCACAGAGACACCCACAGAGACACCCACAGAGACACCCACAGAGACACCCACAGAGACACCCACAGACACCCACAGAGACACCCACAGAGACACCTACAGACACACAGAGACACACACAGAGACACCCACAGAGACACCCACAGACACCCACAAAGACACCACAGAGACACCCACAGAGACACCCACAGACACACCCACAGAGACACCCACAGAGACACCCACAGAGACACCTACAGACACACAGAGACACACACAGAGACACCCACAGAGACACCCACAGACACCCACAAAGACACCACAGAGACACCCACAGAGACACCCACAGACACACCCACAGAGACACCCACAGAGACACCCACAGAGACACACACAGACACCCACAGAGACACACACAGAGACACCCACAGACACCCACAGACACCCACAGAGACACCCACAGAGACACCCACAGACACACACAGACACCCACAGAGACACCTACAGAGACACCTACAGACACACACAGACACCCACACAGACACCCACAGAGACACCCACAGACACCTACAGACAAACAGAGACACCCACACAGACACCCACAGAGACGCCTACACAGACACCTACAGACACCCACAGAGACACACACAGAGACACCCACAGAGACACCCACAGAGACACCCACAGAGACACCCACAGAGACACCCACAGAGACACAGAGACACCCACAGAGACACAGAGACACCCACAGACACCCACAGACACACACAGACACCCACAGAGACACACACAGACACCCACAGAGACACACACAGATACCCACACAGACACCCACAGAGACACCTACAGAGACACCCACAGACACCCACACAGACACCCACAGAGACACCACAGACACCCACAGAGACACCCACACAGACACCCACAGAGACACCCTCAGACACCCACAGAGACACACACAGAGACACCCACAGAGACACCCACAGACACCTACAGACACCCACAGAGACACACACAGAGACACCCACAGAGACACCCACAGAGACACCCACAGAGACACCCACAGAGACACCCACAGACACCCACAGAGACACACACAGAGACACCCACAGACACCCACACAGAGACACCCACACAGACACCCACAGACACCCACACAGACACCCACACAGACACCTACAGACACCCACAGAGACACCCACAGACACCCACACAGACACACAGAGGCACCCACAGAGACACCCACACAGAGACACCCACACAGACACCCACAGACACCTACAGACACCCACACAGAGACACCCACAGACACCCACACAGACACCCACACAGACACCCACACAGACACCCACAGAGACACCCACACAGACACCCACAGAGACACCCACACAGACACCTACACAGACACCCACAGAGACACCCACAGACACCCACACAGAGACACCCACAGACACCCACACAGACACCCACACAGACACCCACAGAGACACCCACAGAGACACCCACACAGACACCCACACAGACACCCACCGAGACACCCACAGAGACACCCACACAGACACCCACAGAGACACCCACACAGACACCCACAGAGACACCCACAGACACCCACACAGACACCCACAGAGACACCCACACAGACACCCACACAGACACCCACAGAGACACCCACAGACACCCACACAGACACCCACAGAGACACCCACAGAGACACCCACAGAGACACCCACAGAGACACCCACAGACACCCACAGAGACACCCACAGACACCCACAGAGACACCCACAGACACCCACACAGAGACACCCACAGAGACACCCACAGAGACACACAGAGACACCCACACAGACACCCACACAGACACCCACAGAGACACCCACAGACACCCACACAGACACCCACAGAGACACCCACAGAGACACCCACAGAGACACCCACAGAGACACCCACAGACACCCACAGAGACACCCACAGACACCCACAGAGACACCCACAGACACCCACACAGAGACACCCACAGACACACAGAGACACCCACAGACACCCACAGACACACACAGACACCCACAGAGACACACACAGACACCCACAGAGACACACACAGATACCCACACAGACACCCACAGAGACACCTACAGAGACACCCACAGACACCCACACAGACACCCACAGAGACACCACAGACACCCACAGAGACACCCACACAGACACCCACAGAGACACCCTCAGACACCCACAGAGACACACACAGAGACACCCACAGAGACACCCACAGACACCTACAGACACCCACAGAGACACACACAGAGACACCCACAGAGACACCCACAGAGACACCCACAGACACCCACAGAGACACCCACAGACACCCACACAGACACACAGAGGCACCCACAGAGACACCCACACAGAGACACCCACACAGACACCCACAGACACCCACACAGACACCCACAGAGACACCCACAGACACCCACACAGAGACACCCACACAGACACCCACAGACACCCACACAGACACCCACACAGACACCTACAGACACCCACAGAGACACCCACAGACACCCACACAGACACACAGAGGCACCCACAGAGACACCCACACAGAGACACCCACACAGACACCCACAGACACCTACAGACACCCACACAGAGACACCCACAGACACCCACACAGACACCCACACAGACACCCACACAGACACCCACAGAGACACCCACACAGACACCCACAGAGACACCCACACAGACACCTACACAGACACCCACAGAGACACCCACAGACACCCACACAGAGACACCCACAGACACCCACACAGACACCCACACAGACACCCACAGAGACACCCACAGAGACACCCACACAGACACCCACACAGACACCCACCGAGACACCCACAGAGACACCCACACAGACACCCACAGAGACACCCACACAGACACCCACAGAGACACCCACAGACACCCACACAGACACCCACAGAGACACCCACACAGACACCCACACAGACACCCACAGAGACACCCACAGACACCCACACAGACACCCACAGAGACACCCACAGAGACACCCACAGAGACACCCACAGAGACACCCACAGACACCCACAGAGACACCCACAGAGACACCCACAGAGACACCCACAGAGACACCCACAGACACCCACACAGAGACACCCACAGACACACAGAGACACCCACAGACACCCACACAGAGACACCCACAGAGACACCCACAGACACACAGAGACACCCACAGACACCCACACAGAGACACCCACAGAGACACCCACACATACCCACACAGACACCCACAGAGACACACACAGACACCCACAGACACACCCACAGACACCCACACAGACACCCACAAAGACACCCACACACACCCACACAGAGACACCCACACACACCCACACAGAGACACCCACAGAGACACCCACAGAGACACAGAGACACCCACAGACACACAGAGGCACCCACACAGACACCCACACAGAGACACACAGAGACACCCACAGACACCCACAGAGACACCGACAGACACCCACACAGACACCCACAGAGACACCCACAGACACCCACACAGACACCCACAGACACCCACACATACACCCACAGAGACACCCACACAGACACCCACAGAGACACCCACACAGACACCCACACAGACACACACAGAGACACCCACAGACACCTACACAGACACCCACAGAGACACCCACAGAGACACCCACAGATACACCCACAGACACCCACACATACACCCACAGAGACACCCACAGAGACACCCACACACAGACACCCACAGACACCCACAGACACCCACACAGACACCCACAGAGACACCCACACAGACACACACAGAGACACCCACAGACACCCACAGAGACACCCACAGACACCCACACAGAGACACACACAGAGACACAGAGACACCCACAGAGACACACACAGAGACACCCACAGAGACACCCACACAGAGACACACACAGAGACACACAGACACCCACAGAGACACCCACAGAGACACCCACACAGAGACACCCACACAGACACCCACAGAGACACCCACAGACACCCACACAGAGACACACACCGGTGACATCAGACGTGACGTTGATGGAGGCGCTGGCTCCCTTACGTCCCTCCAGTGTGGCCTCGACGCTACAGAAGAATTCCGTGCGGGGCTGAACGCTCAGCACCACAGCGCTGACCAGTCGCTCGCTTCCACCATGGGAGAGATGGACAGCACCTCCCACGCAGACCTTGACTGGACAACGTGCATCATCATCATCATGATCATCACTCTCATCATGATGATCATCACTATCACCATCATCATCACTATCACCATCATCACCGTCACCATCATCATCACTATCACCATCATCATCACTATTACCATCATCATCACTGTCACCATCATCACTATCACTATCATCATCATCATCACTGTCACCATCATCATCACTATCACTATCATCATCATCACTATCATCACTATCATCATCATCATCTATCAACATCATCATCACTATCATCATCACTATCACTATAATCATCATCATCACTATCATCATCACTGTCACCACCATCATCATCACTATCACCATCATCATCACTGTCACCATCATCATCACTGCCACCATCATCATCACCATCACTATCCTCATCACTATCATTATCATCATCACTATCACCATCATCATCACTATCACCATCATCATCATCACTATCATCATCACCCTCACCATCATCATCACTATCATCATCATCATCACTATCATCATCATCACTATCACTATCATCATCACTATCACCATCATCATTATCATCACCATCATCATCACTATCATCATCATCATCACCGTCACCATCATCATCACTGTCATCATCATTGTCACTAGCATCATCACTATCACCATCATCATCACTATCATCATCATCACTATCATCATCACCATCATCATCACTATCATCATCATCACCACGATCATCACCATCACCATCACCACCACCATCATCATCACTACCATCACCACCACCACCATCATTACCACCACCATCATCATCATTGCCATCATTACCATCACCATCATCACCACAATCACCACCACCATCATCACCACCATCATCAGCATCACCACCAACAACATCATCATCATCACTACCATCACCACCACCATCGTAACCACCATCATCATCATCATCACAACCATCATCATCATCACCATCATCATCACTGTCATCATCATCGTCACTAGCATCATCACTATCACCATCATCATCACTATCATCATCATCACTATCATCATCACCATCATCACTATCATCATCATCATCACCACGATCATTACCATCACCACCACCATCACCACCATCACCACAACCACCACCATCACCACCATCACCACCACCACCACCATCACCACCACCACCACCATCACCACCACCATCACCATCACCACCACCATCACCACCACCACCAACACCACCACCATCACCACCACCACCATCACCACCACCATCACCACCATCACCACCACTATCATCACAACCATCACCACCACCACCATCACCACCATCACCACCACCACCACCATCACCACCACCACAACCACCATCACCACCATCACCACCACCATCACCACCACCACCATCACCACCACCACCACCATCACCACCATCACCACCACCATCACCACCATCACCACCATCACCACCACTACCATCACCACCACCACCATCACCAACATCACCACCATCACCATCACCACCACTACCATCACCATCACCACCATCACCACTACCATCACCACCACCACTACCATCACCACCACCATCACCACCACCACCATCACCACCACCATCACCACCACCACCACCACCATCACCACCACCACCATCACCACCACCATCAGCACCACCATCACCACCACCACCACCACCATCACCACCACCACCACCACCATCACCACCACCACTACCATCACCACCACCACTACCATCACCACCACCACCACCACCATCACCACCACCATCACCACCACCATCACCACCATCACCACCACCACCACCACCATGACCACCACCACCACCACCATCACCACCACCACCACCACCATCACCACCACCATCACCACCACCATCACCACCACCACCATCACCACCACCATCACCACCACCACTACCATCACCACCACCACCATCACCACCACCACCATCACCACCACCACCATCACCACCGCCATCACCACCACCACTACCATCACCACCACCATCACCACCACCACCATCACCACCACCATCACCACCACCATCACCACCACCATCACCACCACCACTACCATCACCATCACCACCACCACTACCATTACCACCACCACCACCATCACCACCACCACCACCACCATCACCACCACCATCACCACCACCACCATCACCACCATCATCACCACCACCACCACCATCACCACCACCACCACCATCATCACCACCACCACCATCACCACCACCATCACCACCACCACCACCATCATCACCACCACCACCATCACCACCACCACCACCACTATCATCACCACCACCACCATCACCACCACCACCATCACCACCACCATCACCACCACCATCACCACCACCATCACCACCACCACTACCATCACCATCACCACCACCACTACCATTACCACCACCACCACCATCACCACCACCACCACCACCATCACCACCACCACCATCACCACCATCATCACCACCACCACCACCACCATCACCACCACCACCATCATCACCACCACCACCATCACCACCACCATCACCACCACCACCACCATCATCACCACCACCACCATCACCACCACCACCACCACTACCATCACCACCACTACCATCACCATCACCACTACCATCACCACCACCACCACCATCATCACCACCACCATCATCACCACCACCATCACCACCACCACCATCACCACCACCATCACCACCACCACCACCATCACCACCACCACCATCATCACCACCACCACCATCACCATCACCACTACCATCACCACCACTACCATCACCATCACCACTACCATCACCACCACCACCACCACTACCATCACCACCACTACCATCACCATCACCACTACCATCACCACCACCACCACCATCATCACCACCACCATCATCACCACCACCATCACCACCACCACCATCACCACCACCATCACCACCACCACCACCATCACCACCACCACCACCATCATCACCACCATCACCATCACCACTACCATCACCACCACTACCATCACCATCACCACTACCATCACCACCACCACCACCGCCATCACCACCACCACTACCATCACCACCACCACCATCACCACCACCACCATCACCACCACCATCACCACCACCATCACCACCACCATCACCACCACCACTACCATCACCATCACCACCACCACTACCATTACCACCACCACCACCATCACCACCACCACCACCATCACCACCACCACCATCACCACCATCATCACCACCACCACCACCATCACCACCACCACCACCATCATCACCACCACCACCATCACCACCACCATCACCACCACCACCACCACCATCATCACCACCACCACCATCACCACCACCACCACTACCATCACCACCACTACCATCACCATCACCACTACCATCACCACCACCACCACCACCATCATCACCACCACCATCATCACCACCACCATCACCACCACCACCATCACCACCACCATCACCACCACCACCACCATCACCACCACCATCATCACCACCATCACCATCACCACTACCATCACCACCACTACCATCACCATCACCACTACCATCACCACCACCACCACCACCATCACCACCACCACCACCACCATCACCACCACCATCACCACCACCATCACCACCACCACCATCACCACCACCATCACCACCACCACTACCATCACCACCACCACCACCATCACCACCACCACCACCATCACCACCACCATCACCACCACCACTACCATCACCACCACCACCACCATCACCACCACCACCACCACCATCACCACCACCATCACCACCACCATCACCACCACCACTACCATCACCATCACCACCACCACTACCATTACCACCACCACCATCACCACCACCACCACCATCACCACCACCACCATCACCACCATCATCACCACCACCACCATCACCACCACCATCACCACCACCACCACCACCATCATCACCACCACCACCATCACCACCACCACCACCACCATCACCACCACCACCACCACCACCACCATCATCACCACCACCACCATCACCACCACCACCACTATCATCACAACCATCACCACCACCACCATCACCACCACCACCACCATCACCACCACCATCACCACCACCATCACCACCACCAACACCATCATCACCACCACCACCATCACCACCACCATCACCACCACCACCATCACCACCACCACCATCACCACCACCACCATCACCACGACCATCACCACCACCACCACCAACATCACCACCACCATCACCACCATCACCACCACCACCACCACCACCATCACCACCACCATCACCACCACCACCACCATCACCACCACCATCACCACCACCATCACCACCACCATCACCACCACCATCACCACCACCACCACCACCATCACCACCACCACCACCACCATCACCACCACCATCACCACCACCACCATCACCACCACCACCACCATCACCACCACCACCACCATCACCACCACCACCATCACCACGACCATCACCACCACCATCACCACCATCACCACCAACATCACCACCACCATCACCACCACCATCACCACCACCATCACCACCACCACCATCACCACCATCACCACCACCACCACCATCACCACCATCACCATCACCACTACCATCACCACCATCACCACCACCACCATCACCACCACCACCATCACCACCACCACCACCATCACCACCACCATCACCACCACCACCACCAACACCATCATCACCACCACCACCATCACCACCACCATCACCACCACCACCATCACCACCATCACCACTACCATCACCACCACCACCACCATCACCACCACCACCATCACCACCACCATCACCACCATCACCACCACCACCACCATCACCACCACCACCACCATCACCACCACCATCACCACCATCACCATCACCACGTGGCTGGTACCTGCACAACAGGAGACGTTATATGTCGGGTGACTGCGGCACTTAGAGGCCAGGGACTCCTCCTCCTCCTCCCACTGCAGCACGATGTTCACCAGGCCCTCGTGCATGGTGGAGCTCCCGCTCAGATTCTTTATCCTGGGGTCTGGGTGGGTAGGTGGGTGGGTGGGTAGGTGGGTGGGTGGGTGGGTTGGTGGGTGGGTGAGTGGGTGAGTGAGTGGGTGGGTGAGTGAGTGGGTGAGTGAGTGGGTGAGTGAGTGGGTGAGTGAGTGGGTGAGTGAGTGGGTGGGTGGGTGAGTGAGTGAGTGAGTGGGTGGGTGAGTGAGTGGGTGGGTGGGTGGGTGAGTGGGCGAGTGAGTGGGTGAGTGAGCGGGTGAGAGGGTGGGTGGGTTGGTGAGTGGGTGAGTGAGTGGGTGGGTGAGTGGGTGGGTGGGTTGGTGAGTAGGTGAGTGAGTGGGTGGGTGAGTGAGTGGGTGAGTGAGTGGGTGAGTGAGTGGGTAGGTGGGTGAGTGAGTGAGTGGGTGGGTGGGTGATTGGGTGAGTGAGTGGGTGGGTGAGTTGGTGAGTGGGTGGGTGGATGTGCGGGTGGGTGGTTGGGTGGGTGGGTTGGGTGAGTGGGTGGGTGAATGAGTGGGTGGGTGAATGAGTGAGTGGGTGAGTTGGTGGGTGAGTGGGTGGGTGAGTGGGTGGATGAGTGAGTGAGTGAGTGGGTGAGTGAGTGAGTGAGTGGGTGAGTGAGTGGGTGAGTGAGTGAGTGGGTGAGTGAGTGAGTGGGTGGGTGGGTGAGTGGGTGGGTGGGTGGGTGAGTGGGTGGGTGGGTGAGTGAGTGAGTGGGTGAGTGAGTGGGTGAGTGAGTGGGTGGGTGAGTGGGTGGGTGAGTGAGTGAGTAAGTGGGTGAGTGAGTGAGTTGGTGAGTGGGTGGGTGAGTGAGTGAAGGCCAGAACGGTAAGCGAGGGTGTGGGTGGCGTGCTCCAACCCCGGCCGCCTCTGTCTCCCCAGTGGCCATGTTGACTTCACTACACCACAGCTACACCCGGTACTCATTTGAGGCCGAGTCAACCTAGGGGAGGCTCAGGACCGGTTCACGTAATCGTTACTGATGTTGGCCCGTGAGCGTGAATCGACACACACACGGACACACACATAGACACAACAACAACAAAAACCAGCGCCATTCGCCACTAAGTGGCGGTGATGTCACCACGACGCTTGTGCCAGGCTATGTGCACCCTGAGGCCACGTGAAGTGTCGAACGCCCGCTGGCAGGAGGTCACGGGGCAGACCCAGGTGCCATGGGTCGACTGACTTAGATGACTGGCTGATGCACCACCTGTGCCCCCTACTGTGCCAACCTGCTGTGCTTTAGCCACCCGGCGCTCCGCTCGTTGTTGTGAGCGTCGCTCCTCCGCCCTCCGTTGTTGTTGGAGGGCGACTGCCTCCAACTGCTCAGTAGCGTCCTTCACGAGCCTCCTCCACAGAGGCCGATCTTGACACCGCTGGTACCAGTCATCGGCAAGTCCACTCAGCTCCACGTCCTCCTGTACCACATCACTCCGTCTCTTCTCTAGCTCGTGCTGCGCCTGCTTAGCCCCCTCGATCCGGCCGAACAAAAGCTGTTTCGGCATGCGGTGGCTGGGCATGCGGGCTACATGACCCAGCCATCGCAGCCTTGCCCGAGGGAGGAGCTCACCGATGGGACCTTGCCCAGATCTTTCAAGGATATGTGAGCTCCTCACACAATCCAGCCTGCTGGTTAAACCCAGGATGGATCGTAGGCAGGCCAGCCTAAATGTTTCTAACCGGCGAAGATGTTCCATTAGGGGGGTCCACGTTTCGCAAGCGTAGAGAAGGGAGGGAATGACCGTGGCCGAGAAGACCTGAAGCTTAGTGCGGAGCGACAGACCAGGTAGCTTCCACACAGCGTTACGCAACCGATGAAAAGATATTGCCGCTCGACTGATTCGGAGTGAGACCTCTGCTGTTAAACTGGAGCCGGTCATAAGCACACTTCCCAGGTATGGGAAACTCTCCACTCTCTCCACAACTGCCCCATCACCGATTGGGAGTTGTGGGGTTGGAGTGTCCGATGCTACAAAATACCCAGACAGTTGCTTAGTTTTGGTGGGGCTGATGGTAAGGCCCCATCTCTTAGTGGCACGCTCCAGTCTCAGCAGCAGCGTCTCCAACTCCTCCTCTGACTGAGCAGCTATTACCAAATCATCAGCATACATAACGTGGTTGAGCAATAGGGAGCCATCCCTTGACCGCACCCGGGCATTGATCAGCCTCCCATTATATCTGTACCATATGGAGATTCCCCCGGTACAGCTATTGAAGGCTTCACGAACTACGTGGTCGAAATAGATGTTAAATAATGTGGGAGCCAGAGGACATCCCTGTCTGTACCCCAAGGTGTACAGGGAAAGGCTCGGACTCCCGGCCACGTAGTTTTACCCGGGCCCGCTCACCATCATGAAGGTCCTTAATGATCGTGAGCAGAGGGTCAGGTACTCCAAAAGCACGAAGGACAACCCAGAGCCCAGGCCTATTGATGGTATCATAGGCCTTGACCAGGTCAATAAAGCAGAGATGTAGATCTTGCTGGAATTCCTTACACCTCTGCTGTAGCAGACGGACAAAAAATATGGCATCTGTGCAGGACCGCCCTTTCCTGAAACCGCATTGGGGCTCTGCAAGCCTCTCCTCAGCGTGCCTGGCAAGGCGATGTTGAATAATCCTTGCCAGGACCTTTCCCGGCACACTGAGGAGTGAAATGCCCCTGTAGTTGTTACAGTCTGTGCGGTCCCCCTTCTTGAAGAGGGGGACCACCAGGGCATCCTTCCAATCCTGCGGAACCCGTCCAGTGGTCCAGACTGTTGTAGTGATGTCATATAGGGCAGTCTGTGCACAAACTCCACCCTCCCTCAGCATTTCGCTTGGGAGATCATCTCTGCCCGCTGCCTTTCCTGGTCTCAGACTCCGGATCGCCCTCAATACTTCCTCAACAGATGGCACCTCAGCCAGCCACTCACAGGGGGTGACTACTTCCAATATTTGAGGCACCGCAGCCTCAGCAGGGTCATCCCCACTTTGTGCCACTATGTTTTCCTGGCTGAGGGATTTTCCCTCCCCCAGGACCTCACAGAAATGCTCAGCAAATCTGCAAACCTGTTCCTGGGGGTCGGAGATTGGATCACCGTTTTTTCCCCAAATGATGGTAATAGGTGTGGCGCTGCAGATTACTTTTTTGATGGCGTTAAATAGAGATTTGTGATCGCGGGCCACTGAGGCAGACTCCATCTCCTCAGCAACCCGCGACCACCACCCATCCTTGCAGCGCCTCACGGCTCCCCGAACCTCCGAGCGAAGGCTGCGGTAAGCCTCCTCATTCTCTGACGTGGGATTCTGTAGCCGATGACAGTGGGCCTGTCGCTTTTTTTCAACCATCCTGAACACCTCCTCTGTCAGCCAGGGTCTCTGGGGAGGTCTGGACCGCGTACCCAAAGCAGACATTGCAGCCGCATGAGTCACAGTTCTAAACCTCGCCCATTTACCCTCGACATCAGGAGGAGTCGGGGACGATGCCAATCCCAGCCGCAGGCGATGATGAAATTCTCGCTTGCAACTTTCATCAGATATCTGAGACCAGGCCACTTTAGGTTGGAATGGGGTCCTGGGTGTACACCCACCACCGGAGCGGAAGAATGGGCGGCGCATCTTACAGATGACTAGTCGATGGTCAGAGGGCAGATCAGCTCCACGGTAGGTCCTGGTGTCAAGGACATGGGCTCGCATTCGCTGGTCCGTCACTATGTAGTCCAGCAGATGTTCTTGCTTGGACCCGGCATGCATCCATGATGTTGTGTGGATGCGCCGATGCCGGAAAAGCGTGTTGGTAATTACAAGCCCATGGGCTGCACAAAAATCTAGCAGCCTCCTACCGTTGTTATTGAGCTGATCTGGCCCATGCCCTCCAATCACTCCAGGCCAGGTGCCAGCATCATGACTAACTCGGGCATTGAAGTCACCCAACAAGATGACTCTATCCCGAGAGGCCACTTTAGCCAGCACCTGTGACAGGAGGTCATGTTTAAGTCGTGTTTGAAACCACGACTTAAACAGACACACACACACACAGACACACAACAACAACAACCGCCATTCGCCATTAAGTGGCGGTGACGTCACCACGACGCTTGTGCCAGGCTATGTGCACCCTGAGGCCACGTGAAGTGTCGAACGCCCGCTGGCAGGAGGTCACGGGGCAGACCCAGGTGCCACGGGTCGACTGACTGAGATGACTGGCTGACACACCACCTGTGCCCCCTACTGTGGCAACCTGCTGTGCTTTAGCCACCCGGCGCTCCGCTCGTTGTTGTGAGCGTCGCTCCTCCACCCTCCGTTGTTGTTGGAGGGCGACTGCCTCCAACTGCCCAGTAGCATCCTTCACGAGCCTCCTCCACAGAGGCCGATCTTGACACCGCTGG
The DNA here is from genome assembly GCF_048934315.1 of Petromyzon marinus. Lineage (NCBI taxonomy): Eukaryota > Metazoa > Chordata > Hyperoartia > Petromyzontiformes > Petromyzontidae > Petromyzon > Petromyzon marinus. Next base: position 1,709,948 of record NC_133738.1, read on the forward strand.
TACCGGTCATCGGCAAGTCCACTCAGCTCCACGTCCTCCCGTACCACACCACTCCATGTCTTCTCTAGCCCGTGCCGCGCCCGCTTAACCCCCTCGATCCGGCCGAACGAAAGACGCACAGACACACACACAGACACACACACAGACACAGTCACACACACACAGACACAGTCACACACACACACAGTCACACACAGACAGACGCACGTACGTACCCGGCTGAGTGGTGTTCACAAATTCCTGGCAAATCTCGTGGTTTTTTGCGTTGTGTACTCGCAGCTGGTACGAGTCGCACTCGAACAGGCCCTCGAACACCGAGGAGGCATTGCCACTGGCATCAGAAGTATCCCTGCGGCGCTCACACCAACACCATCATCATCGCCGTCATCATCACCATCACCAGCATCACCATCACCACCATCATCATCATCACCATCATCACCAGCATTAACACCGCCAACATCATAATCAATCGTCAACACCACCACCACTATCATCATCACCATCATCACAATCACCACCATCATCACCATCATCACCAGCATTAACACCGCCAACATCATAATCAATTGTCAACACCACCACCACCACTATCATTATTATCACCATCATCACCATCACCACCATCATCATCATCACCATCATCACCATCACCACCATCATCATCATCACCATCATCACCAGCATTAACACCGCCAACATCATAATCAATCGTCAACACCATCATCAATCATCATCATCACCACTACCACCATCATCATCAATCATTATCCACCAACACCATCACCACCATCATCATCAATCATTATCCACCATCATCATCATCAATCATTAACATCATCACCACCATCACCACCATCATCACCATTAATCATTAACATCACCACCACCATCATCACCACCACCACCACCATCATCAGCATCATCATCATCAGCAGCACCATCATCATCAATCATTAACATCACCACCACCACCATCATCACCAATCGTGAACCACCATCATCACCACCACCACCATCATCACCATCAATCACTAACATCATCACCACCACCATCACCAATCATGAACCACCATCATCACCAATCACTAACATCACCACCACCATCATCACCAATCGTGAACCACCATCATCACCACCACCATCATCACCAATCACTAACATCACCACCACCACCATCACCAATTGTGAACCACCATCATCACCACCACCATCATCACCAATCACTAACATCATCACCACCACCATCACCAATCGTGAACCACCATCATCACCACCACCATCATCACCAATCAATCATTAACATCATCACCATCACCAATCGTGAACCACCATCATTACCATCATCATCAATCATTAACATCATCACCACCACCATCATGAATCATCATCATCAATCATTAACATCACCACCACCACCATCATCACCAATCGTGAACCACCATCATCACCACCACCATCATCACCATCAATCATTAACATCATCACCACCAGGATCACCAATCGTGAACCACCATCATCACCACCACCATCAATCACTAACATCACCACCACCACCATCATCACCAATCGTGAACCACCATCATCATCATCACCAATCGTGAACCACCATCATCACCACCACCATCACCATCAATCACTAACATCACCACCACCACCATCATCACCAATCGTGAACCACCATCATCACCACCACCATCACCATCAATCATTAACATCATCACCACCACCATCACCAATCGTGAACCACCATCATCATCAATCATTAACATCATCACCACCACCATCATGAATCATCATCATCATCACCATCAATCATTAACATCATCATCACCACCATCATCATCACCACCCCCGCCGTGCACGTGACGAGTGACCACGCGCTGCGCTGTGGTTGCTGATTGGTGCGCCGCCTCACGTGACGTCGCCCCCCCCAGTCGCGAGTCGGACGAGCGAGACGCTTGTGGAGTTTCCAGCGAGGTCACGTGGCCTCTCCACCGCGATCCAAGTGGGGCCCACACGCACAGAGATGTTCATGGTGGGGTCGGCTGGCGTGGGGAGAGGGGGGAGAGGGTGGGTGGGTGAGAGGGTGAGTGAGTGGGTGAGTGGGTGGGTGGGTGAGTGGGTGGGTGAGTGGGTGAGTGAGTGGGTGGGTGAGTGAGTGAGTGTGTGAGTGGGTGGGTGGGTGAGTGAGTGGGTGAGTGAGTGTGTGAGTGAGTGTGTGAGTGGGTGGGTGGGTGAGTGAGTGGGTGAGTGAGTGTGTGAGTGAGTGGGTGAGTGAGTGGGTGAGTGAGAGGGTGGGTGGGTGGGTAAGTGAGTGGGTGGGTGGGTGAGTGGGTGAGTGAGTGGGTGGGTGAGTGAGTGAGTGAATGAGTGGGTGGGTGGTTGAGTGGATGAGTGGATGAGTGGGTGGGTGGGTGAGTGGGTAGGTGGGTGAGTGGGTAGGTGAGTGGGTGGGTGTGTGGGTTAGTGAGTTGGTGAGTGGATGAGTGGGTGAGTGGATGAGTGGGTGGGTGGGTGAGAGGGTGGGTGGGTGAGAGGGTGGGTGGGTGAGTGGGTGGGTGGGTGAGTGGGTGGGTGGGTGGATGAGTGGGTGAGTGTGTGAGTGAGTGGGTGAGTGAGTGTGTGAGTGTGTGAGTGAGTGGGTGGGTGAGTGAGTGGGTGAGTGAGTGTGTGAGTGAGTGGGTGAGTGAGTGGGTGAGTGAGAGGGTGGGTGGGTGGGTAAGTGAGTGGGTGGGTGGGTGAGTGGGTGAGTGAGTGGGTGAGTGAGTGAGTGAATGAGTGGGTGGGTGGTTGAGTGGATGAGTGGGTGGGTGGATGAGTGTGTGGGTGAGTATGTGGGTGTGTGGGTGAGTGAGTGGGTGGGTGTGTGGGTGAGTAGGTGGGTGAGTGGATGAGTGGGTGGGTGGGTGAGTGGGTAGGTGAGTGGGTGGGTGTGTGGGTGAGTGAGTTGGTGAGTGGATGAGTGGGTGAGTGAATGAGTGGGTGGGTGGGTGAGAGGGTGGGTGGGTGAGAGGGTGGGTGGGTGAGTGGGTGGGTGGGTGAGTGGGTGGGTGGATGAGTGGGTGTGTGGGTGGATGAGTGGGTGGGTGGGTGTGTGGGTGGGTATGTGGGTGGGTGAGTGAGAGGGTGAGTGAGTGAGTGGGTGAGTGAGAGGGTGGGTGGGTGGGTAAGTGAGTGGGTGGGTGGGTGAGTGGCTGAGTGAGTGAGTGGGTGGGTGAGTGAGTGAGTGAATGAGTGGGTGGGTGGTTGAGTGGATGAGTGGATGAGTGGGTGGGTGGATGAGTGTGTGGGTGAGTATGTGGGTGTGTGGGTGAGTGAGTGGGTGGGTGTGTGGGTGAGTAGGTGGGTAAGTGGATGAGTGGGTGGGTGGGTGAGTTGGTAGGTGAGTGGGTGGGTGTGTGGGTGAGTGAGTTGGTGAGTGGATGAGTGGGTGAGTGGATGAGTGGGTGGGTGGGTGAGAGGGTGGGTGGGTGAGAGGGTGGGTGGGTGAGTGGGTGGGTGGGTGAGTGGGTGGGTGGGTGGATGAGTGGGTGTGTGGGTGGATGAGTGGGTGGGTGGGTGTGTGGGTGGGTGGGTATGTGGGTGGGTGAGTGAGAGGGTGAGTGAGTGGGTGGGTGAGTGAGAGGGTGAGTGAGTGGGTGGGTGAGTGATTGGGTGAGTGAGTGGGCGAGTGAGTAAGTGGGTGAATGGGTGGGTGGATGGGTGAGTAAGTGAGTGAGTGAGTGGGTGAGTGAGTGGGAGGGTGAGTGAGTGAGTGAGTGGGTGAGTGAGTGGGTGAGTGATGGATGAGTGAGTGGGTGGGTGAGTGAGTAAGTGGGTGAGTGGGTGAGTGAGTGGGTGAGTGGGTGAATGGATGGGTGAGTGAGTAAGTGAGTGTGTGAGTGAGTGGGTTAATGGGTGGGTGGATGGGTGAGTGAGTGAGTGGGTGAGTGAGTGAGTGGGTGAGTGAGTGTGTGAGTAATTGGGTGAGTGGGTGAGTGAGAGGGTGGGTGGGTGAGTGGGTGGGTGGGTGGGTGAGTGGGTGGGTGGGTGGGTAGGTGGGTGAGTGGGTGAGTGGGTGGGTGAGTGAGAGGGTGGGTGGGTGAGTGAGTGGGTGAGTGTGTGAGTGAGTGAGTGGGTGAGTGAGTGTGTGAGTAAGTGGGTGAGTGAGTGGGTGAGTGAGAGGGTGGGTGGGTGAGTGAGTGTGTGAGTGAGTGGGTGAGTGGGTGGGTGAGTGAGTGAGTGGGTGAGTGGGTGGGTGGGTGAGTGAGTGGGTGAGTGAGTGGGTGAGTGAGTGGGTGAGTGAGTGTGTGAGTGAGTGGGTGAGTGAGTGGGTGAGTGAGAGGGTGGGTGGGTGAGTGGGTGAGAGGGTGAGTGGGTGAGTGGGTGGGTGAGTGAGTGGGTGGGCGAGTGAGTGGGTGGGTGGGTAAGTGAGTGGGTGGGTGGGTGAGTGGGTGAGTGAGTGAGTGGGTGGGTGAGTGAGTGAATGAGTGGGTGGGTGGGTGAGTGAGTGGATGAGTGGATGAGTGGGTGGGTGGATGAGTGTGTGGGTGAGTATGTGGGTGTGTGGGTGAGTGAGTGGGTGGGTGTGTGGGTGAGTGGGTGGGTGAGTGGATGAGTGGGTAGGTGAGTGGGTGGGTGTGTGGGTGAGTGAGTTGGTGAGTGGATGAGTGGGTGAGTGGATGAGTGGGTGGGTGGGTGAGAGGGTGGGTGGGTGAGAGGGTGGGTGGGTGAGTGGGTGGGTGAGTGGGTGGGTGGGTGGATGAGTGGGTGGATGAGTGGGTGGGTGGGTGTGTGGGTGGGTGGGTATGTGGGTGGGTGAGTGAGAGGGTGAGTGAGTGGGTGGGTGAGTGAGAGGGTGAGTGAGTGGGTGGGTGAGTGATTGGGTGAGTGAGTGGGTGAGTGAGTAAGTGGGTGAATGGGTGGGTGGATGGGTGAGTAAGTGAGTGAGTGAGTGGGTGAGTGAGTGGGAGGGTGAGTGAGTGAGTGGGTGAGTGAGTGGGTGAGTGATGGATGAGTGAGTGGGTGGGTGAGTGAGTAAGTGGGTGAGTGGGTGAGTGAGTGGGTGAGTGGGTGAATGGATGGGTGAGTGAGTAAGTGAGTGGGTGAGTGAGTGGGTTAATGGGTGGGTGGATGGGTGAGTGAGTGAGTGAGTGGTTGAGTGAGTGAGTGGGTGAGTGAGTAAGTGGGTGAGTGGGTGAGTGAGTGAGTGGGTGAATGGGTGGATGGGTGAGTGAGTAAGTGGGTGAGTGGGTGAGTGAGTGAGTGAGTGGATGAGTAAGTGGGTGAGTAAGTGGGTGAGTGAGTGAGTGAATGGGTGGGTGGATGGGTGAGTGAGTGCGTGGGTGAGCGAGTGGATGGGTGAGTGAGTGAGTGGGTGAGTAAGTGGGTGAGTGAGTAAGTGGGTGAGTGAGTGGGTGAGTGAGTGGGTGGATGGGTGAGTGAGTGAGTGGGTGAGTGGGTGAGTGAGTGAGTGGGTGAATGGGTGGGTGGGTGAGTGAGTAAGTGGGTGAGTGAGTAAGTGGGTAAGTAAGTGGGTGAGTGGATGAGTGAGTGAGTGGGTGAATGGGTGGGTGGATGGGTGAGTGAGTGAGTGGGTGGGTGAGTGAGTGGGTGAATGGGTGGGTGGATGGGTGAGTGAGTGAGTAAATGGGTGAGTGAGTGAGTGGGTGAATGGGTGGGTGGATGGGTGAGTGAGTGAGTAAGTGCGTGGGTGAGTGAGTGAGTGAATGGGTGGGTGGATGGGTGAGTGAGTGAGTAAGTGCGTGGGTGAGTGAGTGAGTGGGTGAGTGAGTGAGTGGGTGAGTGAGTGAGTGGGTGAGTGAGTGAGTGGGTGAGTGAGTGGGTGAGTGAGTGAGTGGGTGAGTGAGTGAGTGGGTGAGTGAGTGTGTGAGTGAGTGAGTGGGTGAGTGAGCGAGTGGGAGGGTGAGTGAGCGAGTGGTGAACTCTCACTGCAAGTGACTAAGGGCATCGCAGTCGTTGGCGCTATCCTGCTGGTGGTGGCGCTGTTGTTGGCTGAGGAAGAGGTGAGTGGTGCTGCTGATGACGATGCTGCTGCTGCTGATGATGATGATGCTGCTGCTGATGATGATGATGCTGTATTTTGAAGAGCAGGAGGAGCTGGTGATGTGCTGGGGTTGGACCCGGCTGTGAACGAACGGCAAAGCGGGGAGTGAGGAGGGAGGGAGGAGAGGGAATGACCGTGGCCGAGAAGACCTGAAGCTTAGTGCGGAGCGGCAGACCAGGTTAGCTTCCACACAGCGTTACGCAACCGATGAAAAGATATTGCCGCTCGACTGATTCGGAGCGAGACCTCCGCTGTCAAACCGGAGCCGGTCATAAGCACACTGCCCAGGTATGGGAAACTCTCCACTCTCTCCACAACTGCCCCATCACCGATTGGGAGTTGTGGGGGTGGAGTGTCCGATGGTACAAAATACCCAGGCAGGTGCTTAGTTTTGGTGGGGGCTGATGGTAAGGCCCCGTATCTCTTAGTGGCACGCTCCAGTCTCAGCGGCAGCATCTCCAACTCCTCCTCCGAGTGAGCGGCTATCACCAAATCATCGGCACACACGACACGGCTGAGCAATGGGGAGCCATCTCTCGACCGCAACCAGGGCGTCGATCGGCCCTCCCGTTGTTGTCCGTGCCAGATGAAAAATTCCCCCCCGGGTACGGCCATGGAAAGCTTTCGCGATGAGCAAATTCATTTCTACGAACCTGCGTTTTGTATATTTTTTTTATTTTTTTTTTGCTGCAGCTCCAGTCTGGCAGGCAAAGCGAAATCCGCGGCTTCTCCCGACGCGGATGGCCTCTCAACCACCGTGGCTGGTATCATTGCTTTCGATTGAAAGCTTTCGTGACTGCAATGATTCATCTTCTTTGGTTCTTTCGGTAAAGTCACACGCTGTCCTACCAGACAGTTCTCGCCCCCTTCACCTGATGAAGGCCGCTTGCGTTGTGGCCGAAACGTCGTGTGAGAATATTATTATTGTGTTATTTTATTTTATCAATTTATTATTTTATTCTCATTCTACCTGGTGGTGACTTTACCGAAAGAACCAAAGAAGATGAATCATTGTTTTCGTCACGTGGGGAGGGGGGGGGAGGGGATCAACAGCAGGAGCTTACGTTCTCTTGACGCACGTGAGCTCCGAATGTTGTAGCGGGGAACAACGGGAAGACCCGGAGAAAAAATCCACAGGAGAGAGAGAGAGAGAAAGGCACTCAGACTCCAGATATGCAGCAGCAGCAGGCATCGTCAGGGTCGGGATGGAACCCACGACCTCCTGTATACCAGGCGAGGTAGTTAACATCTCCTAGCCACCGTGATGATGATGAGAGAGAGAGAGAGACGCAAACTCCAGATATACAGGCATCGGGATGGAACCCACGACCTCCTGTATACCAGGCGAGGTAGTTAACATCTCCTAGCCACCATGATGATGATGATGAGAGAGACACTCAGACTCCAAATATACAGCAGCAGGCATCGTCAGGGTCGGGATGGAACCCACGACCTCCTGTATACCATGCGAGGTAGTTAACATCACATAGCCACCGTGATGATGATGAGAGAGAGAGAGAGACGCAAACTGCAGATATACAGGCGTCGGGATGGAACCCACGACCTCCTGTACACCAGGCGAGGTAGTTAACATCTCCTAGCCACCGTGATGATGATGATGATGATGAGAGAGACACTCAGACTCCAAATATACAGCAGCAGGCATCGTCAGGGTCGGGATGGAACCCACGACCTCCTGTATACCAGGCGAGGTAGTCACCATCTCCTAGCCACCGTGATGATGAGAGAGAGACACTCAGACTCCAAATAAACAAGCAGGCATCGTCAGGGTCGGGATGGAACCCACAACCTCCTGTGCATACCAGGCGAGGTAGTTAACATCTCCTAGCCACCGTGATGATGATGATGATGAGAGAGAGAGTGAGACGCAAACTCCAGATATACAGGCGTCGGGATGGAACCCACGACCTCCTGTATACCAAGCGAGGTAGTTAACATCTCCTAGCCACCGTGATGATGATGATGAGAGAGAGAGACGCAAACTCCAGATATACAGGCGTCGGGATTGAACCCACGACTTCCTGTATACCAGGCGAGGTGGTTAACATCTCCTAGCCACCGTGATGATGATGATGATGAGAGAGAGAGACACACAGACACCTACATAGACATCAGTGTCCAGGGATAGAACCCACGACCTCCTGCGTACCAGGCGAGGTAGTTAACATCTCCTAGCCACCGTGATGATGATGATAATGATGAGAGAGAGACACTCAGACTCCAAATATACAGGCGTCGGGATTGTACCCACGACCTCCTGCGTACCAGGCGAGGTAGTTAACATCTCCTAATGATGATGATGAGAGAGAGACACTCAGACTCCAGATATACAGCAGCAGCAGGCATCGGGGTCGGGATGGAACCCACGACCTTATGTACACCAGGCGAGGTAGTTAACATCTCATAGCCACCGTGATGATGAGAGAGAGAGAGACACTCAAACGCCAAATATCCAGCAGCAGGCATCGGGGTCGGGATGGAACCCACGACCTCCTGTATACCAGGCGAGGTAGTTAACATCTCATAGCCACCGTGATGATGATGAGAGAGAGAGACACTCAGACTCCAAATAAACAGCAGCAGGCATCGTCAGGGTCGGGATGGAACCCACGACCTGTATCACCTTCATCACCACCATCACCATTTCATGATCATCATCACCACCATCATCATCAGCACCATCTCCATCATCACCACCATCACAACCACCATCACCATTCCCATCAATAACAACAACAACAAGTGGCGGTGACGTCACCACGACGCTTGTGCCAGGCTATGTGCACCTTGAGGCCACGTGAAGTGTCGAACGCCCGCTGGCAGGAGGTCACGGGCAGACCCAGGTGCCATGGGTCGACTGACTGAGATGACTGGCTGATGCACCACCTGTGCCCCCTACTGTGCCAACCTGCTGTGCTTTAGCCACCCGGCACTCCGCTCGTTGTTGTGAGCGTCGCTCCTCCGCCCTCCGTTGTTGTTGGAGGGCGACTGCCTCCAACTGCCCAGTAACATCCTTCACGAGCCTCCTCCACAGAGGCCGATCTTGACACCGCTGGTACCAGTCATCGGCAAGTCCACTCAGCTCCACGTCCTCCTGTACCACATCACTCCATCTCTTCTCTAGCCCGTGCCGCGCCCGCTTAGCCCCCTCGATCCGGCCGGACAAAAGCTGTTTTGGCATGCGGTGGCTGGGCATGCGGGCTACATGACCCAGCCATCGCAGCCTTGCCTGCCGGAGGAGCTCACCGATGGGACCTTGCCCAGATCTTTCAAGGATTTGTGAGCTCCTCACACAATCCAGTCTGGTTAAACCCAGGATGGATCGTAGGCAGGCCAGCCTAAATGTTTCTAACCGGCGAAGATGTTCCATTAGGGGGGGGGTCCACGTTTCGCAAGCGTAGAGAAGGGAGGGAATGACCGTGGCCGAGAAGACCTGAAGCTTCGTGCGGAGCGACAGACCAGGTAGCTTCCACACAGCGTTACGCAACCGATGAAAAGATATTGCCGCTCGACTGATTTCGGAGTGAGACCTCTGCTGTTAAACTGGAGCCAGTCATAAGCACACTGCCCTTATTGCATTAACCACGCGTGGTGTTTGGGGTGAACATGTAAACGGACATGCCTCTGACGACAATGCATTGTGGTTGCAACTGATTTGCCCGCACCATAGACAGCCTATCAGTAGTGTAGCGTATAGTAGTGTAGTTTATAGTAGTGTATAATGTAGTGTATAGTGCAGTGTATAGTGCAGTGTATAGTAGTGTAGTGTATAGTAGTGTATTTTAGTGTATAGTAGTGTAGTGTATAGTGTAGTGTACAGGAGTGTAGTGTATAGTAGTGTCGTGTATAGTGGTGTAGTGTATAGTAGTGTATAGTGTATTATAGTGTAGGGTATTATAGTGTAGTGTATAGTGTAGTGTATTAGTGTAGTGTATAGTGTAGTGTATTATAGTGTAGTGTATAGTAGTGTATAGTGTAGTGTTTAGTAGTGTATAGTATAGTGCATAGTGTAGTGTATAGTGTATAGTAGTGTAGTGTATAGCGGTGTATAGTAGTGTAGTGTATAGTGTATAGTAGTGTATAGTAGTGTATAGTGTAGTGTATAGTGTATAGTAGTGTATAGTGTAGTGTATAGTAGTGTATAGTGTAGCGTATAGTAGTGTAGTTTATAGTAGTGTATAATGTAGTGCATAGTGCAGTGTATAGTGCAGTGTATAGTAGTGAAGTGTATAGTAGTGTATTTTAGTGTATAGTAGTGTAGTGTATAGTGTAGTGTACAGGAGTGTAGTGTATAGTAGTGTCGTGTATAGTGGTGTAGTGTATAGTAGTGTGTAGTGTATTATAGTGTAGTGTATAGCGTAGTGTATAGTGTAGTGTATTATAGTGTAGTGTATAGCGTAGTGTATAGTGTAGTGTATTATAGTGTAGTGTATAGCGTAGTGTATAGTGTAGTGTATTATAGTGTAGTGTATTATAGTGTAGTGTATAGTAGTGTATAGTGTAGTGTATAGTAGTGTATAGTGTAGTGTTTAGAAGTGTAGTGTATTGTATAGTAGTGTGGTGTATAGTGCATGGTAGTGTAGTGTATAATGTAGTGTAGTGTATAGCGGTGTAATGTACAGTAGTGTATAGTAGTGTAGTGTACAGTAGTGTAGTGTATAGTGTAGTGTACAGGAGTGTAGTGTATAGTAGTGTAGTGTACAGTAGTGTAGTGTACAGTAGTGTATAGTGTAGTGTATAGTAGTGTACAGTAGTGTTTAGTGGTGTGGTGTATAGTAGTGTAGTGTATAGTGTAGTGTGTATATTAGTGTATAGTGTAGTGTATAGTGTGTAGTGTAGTGTATAGTGTAGTGTATTGTTGTGTATAGTAGTGTAGTGTATAGTAGCGTCGTGTATAGTGTAGTGTATAGTAGTGTATAGTGTAGTGTATAGTAGTGTATAGTAGTGTAGTGTATAGTAGTGTATAGTGTAGTGTACAGGAGTATAGTGTATAGTAGTGTCGTGTATAGTGGTGTAGTGTATAGTGTAGTGTATTATAGTGTAGTGTATTATAGTGTAGTGTATAGTGTAGTGTATAGTATAGAAGTGTATAGTAGTGTAGTGTATAGTGTATAGTAGTGTATAGTAGTGTATAGTGTAGTGTATAGCAGTGTATAGTGTAGTGTATAGTAGTGTAGTGTATAGTAGTGTATAGTAGTGTATAATAGTGTATAGTGTAGTGTATAGTGTAGTGTATAGTAGTGTATAGTAGAGTAGTGTATAGTGTCTAGTAGTGTATAGTAGTGTAGTGTATAGTGTAGTGTATAGTAGTGCATAGTAGTGTAGTGTATAGTAGTGTATAGTGTACTGTATAGTAGTGTAGTGTATAGTAGTGCATAGTAGTGTAGTGTATAGTGTAGTGTATAGTGTACTGTATAGTAGTGTAGTGTATAGTGTAGTGTATAGTGCATAGTATTGTATAGTAGTGTAGTGTATAGTGTAGTGTATAGAGTCTACGTCAGTGTAATGTTTACCGCTACTAAAACCCAATCGTTATCACGTTCTAGTTCACATTCTGGGCTCTTCCTCAACAACAGGACGAGGCGATCTCAACGCGAAGCGATCCTGTCGTTGTTTTCCTGTTCATTTCTGCCTGCATTCGAAGCTTTAGGCGGTCCGCAGGGATCCACCACCACCACCACTACCACACTTTGATTCTCTCGCGGTAAAGTCACGGAGGCAAAAGGCAAACTCGTAGATCACCACCACGTTCCGATCGCCAACGCAAGCGACCGAGTTTAACTAAATTATTTTTTTTGAAGCACCCTTTACGTAATACGCGCACGTATTACGTGTGTCCCCGTGTCTCCCCGTGTCTCCCCGTGTCTCCCCGTGTCTCCCTGTGTCTCCCCGTGTCTCACCGTGTCTCCCTGTGTCTCCCTGTGTCTCCCCGTGTCTCCCTGTGTCTCCCCGTGTCTCCGTGTCTCCCTGTGTCTCCCCGTGTCTCCCCGTGTCTCCCCGTGTCTCCCCGTGTCTCCCCGTGTCTCCCCGTGTCTCCCCGTGTCTCCCCGTGTCTCCCCGTGTCTCCCCGTGTCTCCCCGTGTCTCCCCGTGTCTCCCCGTGTCTCCCTGTGTCTCCCCGTGTCTCCCCGTGTCTCCCCGTGTCTCCGTGTCTCCCCGTGTCTCCCCGTGTCTCCCCGTGTCTCCCTGTGTCTCCCTGTGTCTCCCCGTGTCTCCCCGTGTCTCCGTGTCTCCCCGTGTCTCCCCGTGTCTCCCCGTGTCTCCGTGTCTCCCCGTGTCTCCCCGTGTCTCCCCGTGTCTCCCCGTGTCTCCCCGTGTCTCCCCGTGTCTCCGTGTCTCCCCGTGTCTCCCCGTGTCTCCCCGTGTCTCCGTGTCTCCCCGTGTCTCCCCGTGTCTCCCCGTGTCTCCCTGTGTCTCCCTGTGTCTCCCCGTGTCTCCCCGTGTCTCCCCGTGTCTCCCCGTGTCTCCGTGTCTCCCCGTGTCTCCCCGTGTCTCCCCGTGTCTCCGTGTGTCTCCCTGTGTCTCCGTGTGTCTCTGTCTCCCTGTGTCTCCCCGTGTCTCACCGTGTCTCCGTGTGGCTCCATATGTCTCCCCGTGTCTCCCTGTCTCTCTGTGTCTCCCCGTGTCTCCCTGTGTCTCCGTGTGTCTCTGTGTCTCCCTGTGTCTCCCCGTGTCTCCGTGTCTCCCCGTGTCTCCCCGTGTCTCCGTGTCTCCCCGTGTCTCCCTGTGTCTCCGTGTGTCTCTGTCTCCCTGTGTCTCCCCGTGTCTCACCGTGTCTCCGTGTGGCTCCGTGTGTCTCCCCGTGTCTCCCTGTGTCTCCGTGTGTCTCTGTGTCTCCCTGTGTCTCCCCGTGTCTCCGTGTCTCCCCGTGTCTCCCTGTGTCTCCGTGTGTCTCTGTCTCCCTGTGTCTCCCCGCGTCTCACCGTGTCTCCCTGTGTCTCCCTGTGTCTCCCCGTGTCTCCCCGTGTGTCCCCGTGCCTCCATGTGTCTCCCCGTGTCTCCCCGTGTCTCCCCGTGTCTCCTCGTGTCTCTATGTCTCCCGTGTCTCCCCGTGTCTCCCTGTGTCTCCCCGTGTCTCTGTGTCTACCCGTGTCTCCCCGTGTCTCCCCGTGTCTCCTCGTGTCTCTGTGTCCCCCGTGTCTCCCTGTGTCTCCCCGTGTCTCTGTGTCTACCCGTGTCTTCATGTGTCTTCCCGTGTCTCCATGTGTCTCCCCGTGTCTCCCCGTGTCTCTGTCTCCTTGTGTCTCCCCGTGTCTCTCCGTGTCTCCCTGTGTCTCCCTGTGTCTCCGTGTTGCTCCTCGTGTCTCCGTGTGTCTGCCCGTGTCTCCATGTGTCTCCCCGTGTCTTCATGTGTCCCTGTGTCTCCCTGTGTCTCTCCATGTCTCCCTGTGTATCCCTGTGTCTCCCTGTGTCTCTGTGTCTACCCGTGTCTCCCTGTGTCTCCCTGTGTCTCCCCGTGTCTCCCTGCGTCTCCCCGTGTCTCCGTGTGTCTCCCTGTGTCTCCCCGTGTGTCTCCCCGTGTCTCCCCGTGTCTCCGTGTGTCTCCATGTTTCCCTGTGTCTCCATGTGTCTCCCCGTGTCTCCCTGTGTCTCTGTGTCTCCCTGTGTCTCCCTGTGTCTCCCTGTGTCTCCGTGTGTCTCCCCGTGTCTCCATGTGTCTCCCCGTGCATCCCTGTGTCTCCCCGTGTCTCCCCGTGTCTCCCTGTGTCTCCATGTGTCTCCCCGTGTGTCCCCGTGTCTCTGTGTCTTTCTTTGTCTCCATGTATCCCTGTGTCTCCCTGTGTTTCCCTGTCTCTCCCTGTGTCTCTCCGTGTCTCCCTGTGTCTCCCCGTGTCTCTGTGTCTCCCTGCGCCTCCCTGTGTCTCTGTGTCTCCCCGTGTCTCCCCGTGTCTCTGTCTCTCCGTGTCTCCCCATGTCTCTGTGTCTCTCTGTGTCTCCCCGTGTCTCCCCGTGTCTCCATGTTTCCCTGTGTCTCCCCGTGTCTCCCTATGTTTCCCCGTGTCTCTGTGTCTCCCTGCGTCTCCCTGTGTCGCTGTGTCTCCCCGTGTCTCCCCGTGTCTCTGTCTCCCCGTGTCTCCCCGTATCTCTGTATCTCTCTGTGTCTCCCCGTGTCTCCCCGTGTCTCTCTGTGTCTCCCCGTGTCTCCCCGTGTCTTCATGTCTCCCTGTGTCTCCCCGTGTCCCCCCGCGTCTCCCTGTGTCTCCCTGTGTCTCCCTGTGTCTCCCCGTGTCTCTGTCTCCCTGTGTCTCTGTGTCTCCCGTGTCTCCCCGCGTCTCCCCGTGTCTCCCTGTGTCTCCATGTGTCTCCATGTCTAACCGTGTCTCCCCGTGTCTCCCCGTGTCTCTGTGTCTCCATGTCTCCCCGTGTCTCCCCGCGTCTCCCTGTGTCTCCCTGTGTCTCCCCGTGTCTCTGTGTCTCCCTGTGTCTCTCTGTCTCCCTGTGTCTCCCTGTGTCTCCCCGTGTCTCCCTGTGTCTCTGTGTCTCCCTGTGTCTCCCCGTGTCTCTGTGTCTCCATGTTTCCCTGTGTCTCCCTGTGTCTCCCTGTGTGTCCCCGTGTCTCCCCGTGTCTCCCTGTGTCTCCCCGTGTCTCCCTGAGTCTCCCCGTGTCTACCCGTGTCTCCCCGTGTCTCCCCGTGTCTCTCTGTGTCTCCCCGTGTCTCCCCATGTCTCCCCGTGTCTCTCTCCCCGTGTCTCCCCGTGTCTCCCTGTGTCTCCCTGTCTCCCTGTGTCTCCCTGTGTCTCCCCGTGTCTCCCCGTGTCCCCCCGTGTCTCTCCGTGTCTCCCCGTGTCTCTGTGTCTCTCTGTGTCTCCCTGTCTCCCTGTGTCTCCCCGTGTCTCCCTGTGTCTCCCCGTGTCTCCCCGTGTCTCCGCGTGTCTCCCCGTGTCTCCCCGTGTCTCCCCGTGTCTCCATGTCTGCCCAGGTCTCCCAGTGTCTCCATGTCTCACCGTGTCTCCCCATGTGTCCCCTTGTGTCTCCGTGTCTGCCTGGGTCTCCCCGTGTCTCCCTGTGTCCTTCGATGTCTCCCCGTGTCTCGCCACATCTCCCGGTGTCTCCCCATGTCTCCCCGTGTCTCCCCCTATCTCCCCGTGTCTCTCCACATCTCGCGGTGTCTCCCGGTGTCTCCCCTGTCTCCCTGTGTCTCCCCGTGTCTCTCCGTGTCTCCCCGTGTCTCCCCGAGTCTCGCCACATCTCCCCGTGTCTCCCCGTGTCTCTCTCCCCGTGTCTCCCCGTGTGACCCCGTGTCCCCCCGTGTCTCCCCTGTGTCTCCCCTGTGTCTCCCCGTGTCTCGCCACATCTCCCCGTGTCTCCCCGTGTCTCCCTGTGTCTCCCCGTGTCTCGCCACATCTCCCCGTGTCTCCCCGTGTCTCTCTCCCCGTGTGTCCCCGTGTCTCCCCCGTGTCTCCCCCGTGTCTCCCCGTGTCTCGCCACATCTCCCCGTGTCTCCCCGTGTCTCTCTCCCCGTGTGTCCCCGTGTCTCCCCCGTGTCTCCCCCGTGTCTCCCCCGTGTGTCCCCGTGTCTCTGTGTTACCACAAGAGATGCTGATGATGATGCTGATGAGGAGTCCGAATCCTCTCCACCGCGTCTTCATCTTTGAGCGCTGCATCACCGCACACACACACGCAGGGCAGAGTGGACGTTGACCTCTAGACTGGAGGAGGAGGAGTGGAGTTTGACCTCTAGACTGGAGGAAGAGGAGTGGAGGTTGACCTCTAGACTGGAGGAGGAGGAGTGGAGTTTGACCTCTAGACTGGAGGAGGAGTGGAGTTTGACCTCTAGACTGGAGGAAGAGGAGTGGAGTTTGACCTCTAGACTGGAGGAGGAGTGGAGGTTGACCTCTAGACTGGAGGAGGAGTGGAGTTTGACCTCTAGACTGGAGGAGGAGTGGAGGTTGACCTCTAGACTGGAGGAGGAGGAGTGGAGTTTGACCTCTAGACTGGAGGAGGAGTAGAGTTTGACCTCTAGACTGGAGGAGGAGGAGTGGAGTTTGACCTCTAGACTAGAGGAGGAGGAGTGGAGTTTGACCTCTAGACTAGAGGAAGAGGAGTGGAGTTTGACCTCTAGACTGGAGGAGGAGGAGTGGAGTTTGACCTCTAGACTGGAGGAGGAGTGGAGTTTGACCTCTAGACTGGAGGAGGAGTGGAGTTTGACCTCTAGACTAGAGGAGGAGGAGTGGAGTTTGACCTCTAGATTGGAGGAGTGGAGGTTGACCTCTAGACTGGAGGAAGAGTGGAGTTTGACCTCTAGACTGGAGGAGGTGAGGAGTTTGACCTCTAGACTGGAGGAGGAGTGGAGTTTGACCTCTAGACTAGAGGAGGTGGAGTGGATGTTGACCTCTAGACTGGAGGAGGAGGAGTAGAGTTTGACCTCTAGACTGGAGGAGGAGGAGTAGAGTTTGACCTCTATACTGGAGGAGGAGTGGAGTTTGACCTCTAGACTGGAGGGGGAGTGTAGTTTGACCTCTAGACTAGAGGAGGAGTGGAGTTTGACCTCTACACTAGAGGAGGAGGAGTGGAGTTTGACCTCTAGACTAGAGGAGGAGTTGAGGTTGACCTCTAGACTAGAGGAGGAGGAGTGGAGTTTGACCTCTAGACTGGAGGAGGAGTGGAGTTTGACCTCTAGACTAGAGGAGGAGTGGAGTTTGACCTCTAGACTAGAGGAGGAGTGGAGTTTGACCTCTAGAATAGAGGAGGAGGAGTGGAGTTTGACCTCTAGACTGAAGGAGGAGTGGAGTTTGACCTCTAGACTAGAGGGGGAGTGGAGTTTGACCTCTAGACTGGAGGAGGAGTGGAGTTTGACCTCTAGACTAGAAGAGGAGGAGTGGATTTTGACCTCTAGACTGGAGGATGAGGAGTAAAGTTTGACCTCTAGACTAGAGGAGGAGGAGTGGAGTTTTGACCTCTAGACTGGAGGAGGAGTGGAGGTTGACCTCTAGACTAGAGGAGGAGGAGTGGAGTTTGACCTCTGGACTAGAGGAGGAGTAGAGTTTGACGTCTGGACTAGAGGAGTGGAGTTTGACCTCTAGACTAGAGGAGTGGAGTTTGACCTCTAGACTAGAGGAGAAGTGGAGGTTGACCTTTAGACTGGAGGAGGAGTGGAGTTTGACCTCTAGACTGGAGGAAGAGGAGGAGGCTGACCTCTAGACTGGAGGAGGAGGAGAAGGAGGAGGAGGTTGACTTCTAGACTGGAGGAGGAAGAGGAGGTTGACCTCTAGACTGGAGGATGAGGAGGCTGACCTCTAGACTGGAGGATGAGGAGGAGTGGATGCTGACCTCTAGACTAGAGGATGAGGAGGAGGAGGCTGACCTCTAGACTGGAGGAGGAGGAGGTTGACCTCTAGACTGGAGGATGATGAGGAGGAGGCTGACCTCTAGACTGGAGGATGAGGAGGCTGACCTCTAGACTGGAGGATGAGGAGGAGGAGTGGATGCTGACCTCTAGACTAGAGGATGAGGAGGAGGAGGCTCACCTCTAGACTAGAGGAGGAGGAGGAGGCTGACCTCTAGACTGGAGGATGAGGAGGAGGAGGAGGCTGACCTCTAGACTGGAGGAGGATGAGGAGGAGGAGGAGGAGGAGGCTGACCTCTAGACTGGAGGATGAGGAGGAGGAGAAGGCTGACCTCTAGACTGGAGGATGAGGAGGAGTAGAGGCTGACCTCTAGACTGGAGGATGAGGAGGAGGTTGACCTCTAGACTGGAGGATGATGAGGAGGAGGCTGACCTCTAGACTGGAGGATGAGGAGGAGGTTGACCTCTAGACTGGAGGATGATGAGGAGGAGGCTGACCTCTAGACTGGAGGATGAGGAGGAGGTTGACCTCTAGACTGGAGGATGATGAGGAGGAGGAGGCTGACCTCTAGACTAGAGGATGAGGAGGAGGTTGACCTCTAGACTGGAGGATGAGGAGGAGGCTGACCTCTAGACTGGAGGAGGAGGATGATGAGGAGGAGGTTGACCTTTAGACTGGAGGAGGATGATGAGGAGGAGGAGGCTGACCTCTAGACTGGAGGATGATGAGGATGAGGAGGAGGAGGCTGACCTCTAGACTGGAGGATGATGAGGATGAGGAGGAGGTTGACCTCTGGACTGGAGGATGATGAGGAGGAGGCTGACCTCTAGACTAGAGGATGAGGAGGTTGACCTCTAGACTGGAGGATGAGGAGGAGGAGGTTGACCTCTAGACTGGAGGAGGATGATGAGGAGGAGGAGGAGGCTGAACTCTAGACTGGAGGATGATGAGGAGGAGGCTGACCTCTAGACTGGAGGATGATGAGGAGGTTGACCTCTAGACTGGAGGATGATGATGAGGAGGAGGCTGACCTCTAGACTAGAGGATGAGGAGGAGGTTGACCTCTAGACTGGAGGATGATGAGGAGGAGGAGGCTGACCTCTAGACTAGAGGATGAGGAGGAGGTTGACCTCTAGACTGGAGGATGAGGAGGAGGAGGCTGACCTCTAGACTGGACGATGAGGAGGATGAGGAGGAGGTTGACCTCTAGACTGGAGGATGATGAGGAGGAGGCTGACCTCTAGACTAGAGGATGAGGAGGAGGTTGACCTCTAGACTAGAGGATGAGGAGGATGAGGAGGATGATGAGGATGAGGAGGAGGAGGTTGACCTCTCGACTGGAGGATGAGGATGATGAGAAGGATGAGGATGAGGAGGAGGAGGTTGACCTCTCGACTGGAGGATGATGAGGATGATGAGGAGGATGAGGAGGAGGAGTGGAAGTTCCCGACTTGTTGTTCTCTCCGACCCGATGTCCGCCGACTGCTCGGTTCGAAAACGGAAAAACGTTCCGCGGTTTGGGCCGAGTTGAGGAAGTGTCAAATGGGAAGGCCTCGAGGCCCCTCCCCCTCCTCCTCCCCCCACCCCCCCCCCTCACTCCCTCCCACAACATCCTTTATTCAACCATGTGACGGAAACGCTGCGATTAGTTATTGTAGTGGAGTCTACACCACCACCATCACCACCAGCACCACACCACCACCAGCACCACCACCACCATCACCACCACCACCATCACCACCACCACCATCACCACCACCACCACACCACCACCAGCACCACCACCACCATCACCACCACCACCATCACCACCACCACCACGCCATTGAGATTCACAATCTCCAGAGACTCACATCCTTTATTTAACCATTGGTGACCCACCACCACCACCACTACCACCACCACCAAGACCCCATTGAGATTCACCATCTCTAGAGACTCACATCCTTTATTTAACCATTGGTGACCCACCACCACCACTACCATTGAGATTCACCATCTCTAGTGACTCACATCCTTTATTTAATCATTGGTGACCCACCACCACCACCACCACAACCACCACCACCACCCCATTGAGATTCACCATCTCTAGAGACTCACATCCTTTATTTAACCATTGGTGACCCACCACCACCACTACCACCACCACCACCACCACCCCATTGAGATTCACAATCTCTAGAGACTCACATCCTTTATTTAGCCATTGGTGACCCACCACCACCACCACCCCATTGAGATTCACCATCTCTAGAGACTCACATCCTTTATTTAACCATTGGTGACCCACCACCACCACCATTGACATTCACCATCTCTAGAGACTCACATCCTTTATTTAACCATTGGTGACCCACCACCACCCCCATTGAGATTCCCCATCTCTAGAGACTCACATCCTTTATGTAACCATTGGTGACCCACCACCACCACCACACCCATTGAGATTCACCATCTCTAGTGACTCACATCCTTTATTTAACCATTGGTGACCCACCACCACCACACCCATTGAGATTCATCATCTCTAGTGACTCACATCCTTTATTTAACCATTGGTGACCCACCACCACCACACCCATTGAGATTCACCATCTCTAGTGACTCACATCCTTTATTTAACAATTGGTGACCCACCACCACCCCCATTGAGATTCACCATCTCTAGTGACTCACATCCTTTATTTAACCATTGGTGACCCACCACCACCACCACCACACCCATTGAGATTCACCATCTCTAGAGACTCACAACCTTTATTTAACCATTGGTGACCCACCACCACTACCACCATTGAGATTCACCATCTCTAGTGACTCACATCCTTTATTTAACCATTGGTGACCCACCACCACCATTAAGATTCACCATCTCTAGTGACTCACATCCTTTATTTAACCATTGGTGACCCACCACCACCACCCCCATTGAGATTCCCCATCTCTAGAGACTCACATCCTTTATTTAACCATTGGTGACCCACCACCACCACCATTGAGATTCACCATCTCTAGAGACTCACATCCTTTATTTAACCATTGGTGACCCACCACCACCCCCATTGAGATTCACCATCTCTAGAGACTCACATCCTTTATTTAACCATTGGTGACCCACCACCACCACCACACCCATTGAGATTCACCATCTCTAGTGACTCACATCCTTTATTTAAACATTGGTGACCCACCACCACCCCCATTGAGATTCACCATCTCTAGAGACTCACATCCTTTATTTAACCATTGGTGACCCACCACCACCACCATTGAGATTCACCATCTCTAGAGACTCACATCCTTTATTTAACCATTGGTGACCCACCACCACCCCCATTGAGATTCACCATCTCTAGAGACTCACATCCTTTATTTAACCATTGGTGACCCACCACCACCACCACACCCATTGAGATTCACCATCTCTAGTGACTCACATCCTTTATTTAAACATTGGTGACCCACCACCACCCCCATTGAGATTCACCATCTCTAGAGACTCACATCCTTTATTTAACCATTGGTGACCCACCACCACCACCATTGAGATTCACCATCTCTAGTGACTCACATCCTTTATTTAACCATTGGTGACCTACCACCTCCATTGAGATTCCCCATATCTAGAGACTCACATCCTTTATTTAACCATTGGTGACCGACCACCACCATTGAGATTCACCATCTCTAGTGACTCACATCCTTTATTTAACCATTGGTGACCCACCACCACCACCATTGAGATTCACCATCTCTAGTGACTCACATCCTTTATTTAACCATTGGTGACCCACCACCACCATTGAGGTTCCCCATCTCTAGAGACTCACATCCTTTATTTAACCATTGGTGACCCATCACCACCACCACCATTGAGATTCACCATCTCTAGTAACTCACATCCTTTATTTAACCATTGGTGACCCACCACCACCACCACACCCATTGAGATTCCCCATCTCTAGTGACTCACATCCTTTATTTAACCATTGGTGACCCACCACCACTCCCATTGAGATTCACCATCTCTAGAGACTCACATCCTTCATTTAACCATTGGTGATCCACCACCACCACCATTGAGATTCCCCATCTCTAGAGACTCACATCCTTTATTTAACCATTGGTGACCCACCACCACCACCATTGAGATTCACCATCTCTAGAGACTCACATCCTTTATTTAACCATTGGTGACCCACCACCACCACCCCCATTGAGATTCACCATGTCTAGAGACTCACATCCTTTATTTAACCATTGGTGACCCACCACCACCACCACCATTGAGATTCCCCATCTCGATTGAACTTTTATTCAGCCACTGGAACGGACCCTCCCCAAAATAAAATTTCTCCAATTTTCTAAAATTAAATTTTTTTAAAAAATTTTTTTCATAACGTACCAAGTTGCTAGGCAAACCCGCACCGTGCTACCCACTAGGTCCACTCAGCCAGAAACCCACACACTTCCCCCCCCACCCACCCCCCCACTCCACCTTGTTCGCGAGCCATTAACTAATTTTAGTCGCAAACCTCAAAATGCTTCGGCAACAAACCTCTCTCTCTCCCTTCCTCCGTCTTTTTATATTTTTCACGATCACAGGAATCATGAAGATACTCGCTGTAGTCGGCTCTTAGTTTCGTTCATCATTCCGTCTTTTTTTTTAAATGCTTTGCTTTGTTTAAACCCTCCCACCCACCCCCATCGCTTTTTAAATGAAAGATTTAACAAAATATTTCACGCTCTGCTCTCCTTACGCCTGTCCTGTATCTCTACCCCCCTCTCTCTCTCTCTACCCCCCTCTTCCTACTCCTCCATGTCTCTCTCTTACACACTACACTATACACTACACTATACACTACACTATACACTACACACTGTACACTACACTATACACTACACTACACACTGTACACTACACTATACACTACACACACATTACACACTACACTATACACAACACTATACACTACACTATACACTACACACTGTACACTACACTATACACTACACTACACTATACACTACACACACATTACACACTACACTATACACTACACTATGCACTGTACATTACACTATACTATACACTACACTATACACTACAGTATACACTACACTATACACTACACTATACACTACAGTATACACTACACTATACACTACATTATACACTACACTATACACTACTATACACTACACTATACACTACATTATACACTACAGTATACACTACACTATACACTACATTATACACTACACTAAACACTACTATACAATACACTACTATACACTACACTATACACTACACTATACACTACACTATACACTACACCATACACTACACACTACACACACTACATTACACACTACACTATACAGTACACTACACACTAGACTATACACTACACTATACACTACACTATACACTACATTATACACTACACTATACACTACTATACACTACACTATACACTACACTATATACTACACTATACACTACACACTGTACACTACACTATACACTACACTATACACTATACTATACACTACACTATACACTACACGCTGTACACTAAACTATACACTACACACTACACTACACTATACACTACACTATACACTACACTATAAACTAAACACTATACACTACATTACACACTACACTATACTACACACTAGATTATACACTACACTACACTAAACACTGTACACTACACTATACACTACACACTACACACACTACATTACACACTACACTATACAGTACACTACACACTAGACTATACACTACACTATACACTACTACACTACACTATACAATACACTATGCTATACACTACACTATACACTACAGTATACACTACACTATACACTACATTATATACTTCGTGATAATTTTATTGTTTGATAGTTTTTTATTATTTTATTGTTCCCTTCTACGTGGTTTTCACACCTGATGATGATTGCTTCTCTCGTGTTGCAGTCCAAAACGTCGTGAGGATTTTATTGTTTTATAGTTTTTATTATTTTATTGTTTCCCTTCTACGTGGTTTTCACACCTGATGATGATTGCTTCTCTCGTGTTGCAGTCCGAAACGTCGTGAGAATTTTATTGTTTTATAGTTTTTATTATTTTATTGTTTCCCTATCTATGTGGTTTTCACACCTGATGATGATTGCTTCTCTCGTGTTGCAGTCCGAAACGTCGTGATAATTTTATTGTTTTATAGTTTTTATTATTTTATTGTTTCCCTTCTACGTGGTTTTCACACCTGATGATGATTGCTTCTCGTGTTGCGGTTGAAACGTCGTGAGGATTTTATTGTTTTATAGTTTTTATTATTTTATTGTTTCCCTTCTACGTGGTGGTTTTCACACCTGATGATGATTGCTTCTCTCGTGTTGCAGTCCCAAACGTCGTGAGAATTTTATTGTTTTATAGTTTTTATTATTTTATTGTTTCCCTTCTAGGTGGCTTTCACACCTGATGATGATTGCTGCTCGTATTGCAGTCGAAACGTCGTGATGATTTTATTGTTTTATAGTTTTTATTATTTTATTGTTTCCCTTCAACGTGACTTTACCGAAAGAACCAAGGATATGAATCACTGCAGTCGCAAAAGCTTTAAATCAAAAGCAAGGAGGTCATTTACGTTTCGCGATGGGCAAACAAGCTAGGGGCCTATACTCTCTGGTTCTGTTCGGTAAAGTCACGTAGGTAAAAAATTAAAACAACAAAAATCACGACGTTTCGGCCACAACGCAAGTAGCCTTCTTCAGGTGAAGGAACAGAACTGTCGGGACGACGGAGCTTCAATGAACGCCGCTAAGATTCGCAGCGTCTCGATGAGCTGTGACTTCTCGTCCCCGTTGCCCGCTGAAAGCTCTGACGGAGAGGCGAAAACCCTCCCCGTAGAGGCTATCAATTCTTGATTTTATTTATTTCCACCCACCACGTGACTTTACCGAATAGAACCACAAAGAGTATGGATCCTTGCAGTCACGAATGAGTAAGCCCAGCGTCTCGATGAGCTGTGACTTCTCGTCCCCGTTGCCCGCTGAAAGCTCTAACGGAGAGGCGAAGGCCCTCCACGTAGAGGCTATCAATTCTAGATTTTATTTATTTTTTACCCACCACGTGACTTTACCGAATAGAAAGCTTCGAATCTAAAGCTGGGGTCTGAGCTGGAAAGGAATTCCATCCACGGACGCAACGGCGTCAGTTGCCTTCATGGGGTGGGCGAGGGTTGGGGTGAGAGAGAGAGAGAGATCAGGGAGAGAGAGAGAGATGAGCATGAATGAGTTTCCGTCGACGGACGAGATAATCGTCCCACGCACGTGCACGCAGCAGCAGCAGCAGCAGCCTTGGCCGAGCGGTCGTCATGGCGACGACGCGTCACGCGCCACGTGACGTGTTGCCACGTGCGCAGTGCCACGTGACGTGGCGCCACGTGCGCAGTGCCACGTGACGTGTGGCGCTGGACTCGGGCGAGCGATCAGAGTCGGAGCCGCGGCATTTTTGTTAATTTCTGCTGGCGGCAGTGGAAGTTGTTTAGGAGTCAAAAGTCTCTCTCACCCATCCCACTCTCTCCACTCTCTCCACTCTCCACTCTCTCTCTCCACTCTCTCCACTCTCTCCACTCTCTCCACTCTCTCTCCACTCTCTCTCTCCACTCTCTCACCCATCCTACTCTCTCCACTCTCTCCACTCTCTCTCACAGAGACCCACACTTATAGAGACCCACACTCATAGATACCCACACTCATAGAGACCCACACTCAAAGAGACTCACACTCATAGAGACCCACACTCAGAGACCCACACTCACGGAGACCCACACTCATAGAGACCCACACTCACAGAGACCCACACTCACAGAGACCCACACTCATAGAGACCCATACTCACAGATACCCACACTCACAGAGACCCACACTCACAGAGACTCACACTCATAGAGACCCACACTCATAGAGACCCACACTCACAGAGACCCACACTCATAGAGACCCATACTCACAGATACCCACACTCACAGAGACCCACACTCACAGAGACTCACACTCATAGAGACCCACACTCACAGAGACCCACACTCATAGAGACCCATACTCATAGAGACCCACACTCACAGAGACCCACACTCACAGAGACCCACACTCACAGAGACCCACACTCATAGAGACCCATACTCACAGATACCCACACTCACAGAGACCCACACTCACAGAGACTCACACTCATAGAGACCCACACTCACAGAGACCCACACTCATAGAGACCCATACTCATAGAGACCCACACTCACAGAGACCCACACTCACAGAGACCCACACTCACAGAGACCCACACTCATAGAGACCCACACTCACAGAGACCCATACTCATAGAGACCCACACTCATAGAGACCCATACTCATAGAGACCCATGCTCATAGAGACCCACGCTCATAGAGACCCACACTCATAGAGACCCACACTCAAAGAGACTCACACTCATAGAGACCCACACTCAGAGACCCACACTCACAGAGACCCACACTCACAGATACCCACACTCACAGAGACCCACACTCACAGAGACTCACACTCATAGAGACCCACACTCACAGAGACCCACACTCATAGAGACCCATACTCATAGAGACCCACACTCACAGAGACCCACACTCACAGAGACCCACACTCACAGAGACCCACACTCATAGAGACCCACACTCATAGAGACCCACACTCACAGAGACCCATACTCATAGAGACCCACACTCATAGAGACCCATACTCATAGAGACCCATGCTCATAGAGACCCACACTCATAGAGACCCACACTCATAGAGACCCACACTCACAGAGACCCATACTCATAGAGACCCACACTCATAGAGACCCACACTCACAGAGACCCACACTCATAGAGACCCACACTCATAGAGACCCACACTCACAGAGACCCACACCCATAGAGACCCACACTCACAGAGACCCACACTCATAGAGACCCATACTCACAGAGACCCACACTCATAGAGACCCACACTCATAGAGACCCACACTCACAGAGACTCACACTCATAGAGACCCACACTCACAGAGACCCACACTCATAGAGACCCATACTCATAGAGACCCACACTCACAGAGACCCACACTCACAGAGACCCACACTCACAGAGACCCACACTCATAGAGACCCACACTCACAGAGACCCATACTCATAGAGACCCACACTCATAGAGACCCATACTCATAGAGACCCATGCTCATAGAGACCCACGCTCATAGAGACCCACACTCATAGAGACCCACACTCAAAGAGACTCACACTCATAGAGACCCACACTCAGAGACCCACACTCACAGAGACCCACACTCACAGATACCCACACTCACAGAGACCCACACTCACAGAGACTCACACTCATAGAGACCCACACTCACAGAGACCCACACTCATAGAGACCCATACTCATAGAGACCCACACTCACAGAGACCCACACTCACAGAGACCCACACTCACAGAGACCCACACTCATAGAGACCCACACTCATAGAGACCCACACTCACAGAGACCCATACTCATAGAGACCCACACTCATAGAGACCCATACTCATAGAGACCCATGCTCATAGAGACCCACACTCATAGAGACCCACACTCATAGAGACCCACACTCACAGAGACCCATACTCATAGAGACCCACACTCATAGAGACCCACACTCACAGAGACCCACACTCATAGAGACCCACACTCATAGAGACCCACACTCACAGAGACCCACACCCATAGAGACCCACACTCACAGAGACCCACACTCATAGAGACCCATACTCACAGAGACCCACACTCATAGAGACCCACACTCATAGAGACCCATACTCATAGAGACCCATGCTCATAGAGACCCACACTCATAGAGACCCACACTCATAGAGACCCACACTCACAGAGACCCATACTCATAGAGACCCACACTCATAGAGACCCACACTCACAGAGACCCACACTCATAGAGACCCACACTCATAGAGACCCACACTCACAGAGACCCACACCCATAGAGACCCACACTCACAGAGACCCACACTCATAGAGACCCATACTCACAGAGACCCATACTCATAGAGATGCATACTCATAGAGTCTCATAGAGTCTCATACAGATCCTTACAAAGAGCAGTCGTACTAGACAACACTGCACCGGGTACTCATTTGATGCTGAGTCGACCTAGGGGAGGCCCAGGGCACAAGTCGGTGGCCGTGAGCTTGAATGAAACTCGGCCCACTGCCGGGTTCGAAGCGTACAATGGTTAAATAAAGGATGTGAGTCTCTAGAGATGGTGAATCTCAATGGTGGGGGTGGTGGTGGTGGGTCACCAATGGTTAAATAAAAGATGTGAGTCACTAGAGATGGTGAATCTCAATGGGGGTGGTGGGTCACCAATGGTTAAATAAAGGATGTGAGTCTCTAGAGATGGTGAATCTCAATGGGGGTGGTGGTGGTGGGTCACCAATGGTTAAATAAAGGATGTGAGTCTCTAGAGATGGTGAATCTCAATGGTGGTGGTGGTGGTGGGTCACCAATGGTTAAATAAAGGATGTGAGTCACTAGAGATGGTGAATCTCAATGGTGGTGGTGGGTCACCAATGGTTAAATAAAGGATGTGAGTCTCTAGAGATGGTGAATCTCAATGGGGGTGGTGATGGTGGTGGTGGAGGGTCACCAATGGTTAAATAAAGGATGTGAGTCTCTAGAGATGGTGAATCTCAATGGTGGGGGTGGTGGTGGTGGGTCACCAATGGTTAAATAAAAGATGTGAGTCACTAGAGATGGTGAATCTCAATGGGGGTGGTGGGTCACCAATGGTTAAATAAAGGATGTGAGTCTCTAGAGATGGTGAATCTCAATGGGGGTGGTGGTGGTGGGTCACCAATGGTTAAATAAAGGATGTGAGTCTCTAGAGATGGTGAATCTCAATGGTGGTGGTGGTGGTGGGTCACCAATGGTTAAATAAAGGATGTGAGTCACTAGAGATGGTGAATCTCAATGGTGGTGGTGGGTCACCAATGGTTAAATAAAGGATGTGAGTCTCTAGAGATGGTGAATCTCAATGGGGGTGGTGATGGTGGTGGTGGAGGGTCACCAATGGTTAAATAAAGGATGTGAGTCTCTAGAGATGGTGAATCTCAATGGGTGTGGTGGTGGTGGGTCACCAATGGTTAAATAAAGGATGTGAGTGTGTAGAGATGGTGAATCTCAATGGTGGTGGTGGGTCACCAATGGTTAAATAAAGGATGTGAGTCACTAGAGATGGTGAATCTCAATGGTGGTGGTGGGTCACCAATGGTTAAATAAAGGATGTGAGTCTCTAGAGATGGTGAATCTCAATGGGGGTGGTGGTGGTGGAGGGTCACCAATGGTTAAATAAAGGATGTGAGTCACTAGAGATGGTGAATCTCAATGGGTGTGGTGGTGGGTCACCAATGGTTAAATAAAGGATGTGAGTCTCTAGAGATGGTGAATCTCAATGGGGTGGTGGTGGGTCACCAATGGTTAAATAAAGGATGTGAGTCTCTAGAGATGGTGAATCTCAATGGGGGTGGTGGTGGTGGGTCACCAATGGTTAAATAAAGGATGTGAGTCTCTAGAGATGGTGAATCTCAATGGTGGTGGTGGTGGTGGGTCACCAATGGTTAAATAAAGGATGTGAGTCACTAGAGATGGTGAATCTCAATGGTGGTGGTGGGTCACCAATGGTTAAATAAAGGATGTGAGTCTCTAGAGATGGTGAATCTCAATGGGGGTGGTGATGGTGGTGGTGGAGGGTCACCAATGGTTAAATAAAGGATGTGAGTCTCTAGAGATGGTGAATCTCAATGGGGGTGGTGGTGGTGGAGGGTCACCAATGGTTAAATAAAGGATGTGAGTCACTAGAGATGGTGAATCTCAATGGGGGTGGTGGTGGTGGGTCACCAATGGTTAAATAAAGGATGTGAGTCACTAGAGATGGTGAATCTCAATGGGTGTGGTGGTGGGTCACCAATGGTTAAATGAAGGATGTGAGTCTCTAGAGGTGGCGAATTTCAATGGGGGTGGTGGTGGGTCACCAATGGTTAAATAAAGGATGTGAGTCTCTGGAGACGTTGAATCTCAATGGGTGTGGTGGTGGTGGTGGGTCACCAATGGTTAAATAAAGGATGTGAGTCTCTAGAGATGGGGAATCTCAATGGGTGTGGTGGTGGGTCACCAATGGTTAAATAAAGGATGTGAGTCTCTGGAGATGGTGAATCTAAATGGGCGTGGTGGTGGTGGGTCACCAATGGTTAAATAAAGGATGTGAGTCACTAGAGATGGTGAATCTCAATGGAGGTGGTGGTGGGTCACCGATGGTTAAATAAAGGATGTGAGTCTCTAGAGATGGTGAATCTCAATGGGTGTGGTGGTGGTGGTGGGTCACCAATGGTTAAATAAAGGATGTGAGTCACTAGAGATGGTGAATCTCAATGGTGGTGGTGGGTCACCAATGGTTAAATAAAGGATGTGAGTCTCTAGAGATGGTGAATCTCAATGGGGTGGTGGTGGGTCACCAATGGTTAAATAAAGGATGTGAGTCTCTAGAGACGTTGAATCTCAATGGTGGTGGTGGTGGTGGGTCACCAATGGTTAAATAAAGGATGTGAGTCTCTAGAGATTGTGAATCTCAATGGGGGTGGTGGTGGGTCACCAATGGTTAAATAAAGGATGTGAGTCTCTGGAGACGTTGAATCTCAATGGGTGTGGTGGTGGTGGTGGGTCACCAATGGTTAAATAAAGGATGTGAGTCACTAGAGATGGTGAATCTCAATGGGTGTGGTGGTGGTGGTGGGTCACCAATGGTTAAATAAAGGATGTGAGTCTCTAGAGATGGTGAATCTCAATGGGGCCCCACCCTGATGGTTAAATAAAGGCGCGTGTGGTGGTCTGTGTGGGAGGTCACTGTACAGTGTCGTGAGGGTACAGCGTTCGACCACTTCCTAGGGAGGAAATGACTGGAAACTTATCGATAAGGGTCAGGCACTCACCCACACACTCACTCACCCACTCACTCACTCACCCACTCACTCACTCACCCACTCACTCACTCACACACTCAGTCAGTCACTCACTCACTCAGTCAGTCACTCACTCACCCACTCATTCACTCACTCACCCACTCACTCAGTCAGTCACTCACTCACTCACACACTCACTCACACACTCAGTCAGTCACTCACTCAGTCACTCACTCACACACTCACCCACACACTCACACACTCACACACTCACTCACTCACACACTCACTCACTCACTCATCCACACACTCACTCACTCATCCACACACTCACCCACTCACTCACTCATTCACTCACCCACACACTCACTCACACACTCACCCACTCACCCACTCACCCACTCACTCACACACTCACACACTCATCCACACACTCACTCACTCACTCATCCACACACTCACCCACTCACTCACTCATCCACACACTCACTCACTCATCCACACACTCACTCACTCATCCACACACTCACTCACTCATCCACACACTCACTCACTCATCCACACACTCACCCACTCACTCACTCATCCACACACTCACCCACTCATCCACACACTCACCCACACACTCACCCACTCACCCACTCACTCACTCATCCACTCACTCACTCACTCATCCACACACTCACCCACTCACTCACTCATCCACACACTCACTCACTCATCCACACACTCACCCACTCACTCACTCATCCACACACTCACTCACTCATCCACACACTCACCCACTCACTCACTCATCCACACACTCACCCAGCCACTCACCCACTCACTCACTCATCCACACACTCACCCACTCACTCATCCACACACTCACCCACACACTCACCCAACCACTCACCCACTCATTCACCCACTCACCCACTCACTCACTCACCCACACACTCACCCACTCACTCACTCATCCACACACTCACCCACACACTCACCCACTCACTCACTCACTCACCCACACACTCACCCACTCAGTCACTCATCCACACACTCACCCACACACTCACTCACCTACACACTCACCCACACACTCACCCAGCCACTCACCCACACACTCACCCACTCACTCACTCATCCACACACTCACTCACTCATCCACACACTCACCCACTCACTCACTCATCCACACACTCACCCAGCCACTCACCCACTCACCCACTCACTCACTCATCCACACACTCACTCACTCATCCACACACTCACCCACTCACTCATCCACACACTCACCCACACACTCACCCAACCACTCACCCACTCACTCACCCACTCACCCACTCACTCACTCACCCACACACTCACCCACTCACTCACTCATCCACACACTCACCCACACACTCACCCACTCACCCACTCACTCACTCACCCACACACTCACCCACTCAGTCACTCATCCACACACTCACCCACACACTCACTCACCTACACACTCACCCACACACTCACCCAGCCACTCACCCACACACTCACCCACTCACTCACTCATCCACACACTCACTCACTCATCCACACACTCACCCACTCACTCACTCATCCACACACTCACCCAGCCACTCACCCACTCACCCACTCACTCACTCATCCACACACTCACTCACTCATCCACACACTCACCCACTCACTCATCCACACACTCACCCACACACTCACCCAACCACTCACCCACTCACTCACCCACTCACCCACTCACTCACTCACCCACACACTCACCCACTCACTCACTCATCCACACACTCACCCACACACTCACCCACTCACCCACTCACTCACTCACCCACACACTCACCCACTCAGTCACTCATCCACACACTCACCCACACACTCACTCACCTACACACTCACCCACACACTCACCCAGCCACTCACCCACTCACTCACCCACTCACCCACCCACTCACCCACACACTCACTCACCCACACACTCACCCACTCACCCACTCACCCACTCACTCACCCACTCACCCACTGACTCACTTACCCACTCACTCACCCACACTCACTCTCCCACTCAACCACACACTCACCCAGCCACTCATCCACTCACCCACACACTCACCCACATGCTCACCCAACCACTCACCCACTCACCCACCCACTCACTGGCTCACCCAGCCACTCACCCAGCGACTCACTCACCCACTCACTCACCCAGCCAGTCACTCACCCAGCTTCTCATTCACTCACTCATTCACTCACTCACCCAGCCACTCACTCACCCAGCCACTCACCCACCCACTCACTCGCTCACCCAGCCACTCACCCAGCGACTCACTCACCCACTCACTCACCCAGCCACTCACTCACCCAGCCACTCACCCAGCCAGCCACTCACCCATACACTCACTCACTCACACACTCACCCACACACTCACCCAGCCATTCACTCACTCACCCACACACTCACCCACACACTCACTCACACACTCCCCCACTCACCCACTGAACCACATACTCACCCAACCACTCACCCACTCACACTCACTCACTCACCCACTCACCCACTCACTCACCCACTCAACCACACACTCACCCTGCCACCCACTCACCCACTCACCCACTCATCCACTCACTCACTCACCCACACACTCACCCACTCATCCACTCACAGACCCACACACTCACTCACCCACTCACCCAGCCACTCAACCACATACACACCCAGCCACTCACTCCCTCACCCAGCCACTCACTCAGCCACTCACACACTCACCCACTCACTCACCCAGCCAGTCACTCACCCAGCCTCTCATTCACCCACTCACTCACCCAGCCACTCACTCACCCAGCCACTCACTCAGCCAGCCACTCACCCACTCACTAACTCACTCAACCACACACTCACTCACCCAGCCACTCACTCACTCACACACTCACCAGGCGGCTCACTCAGCCAGCCAGTCACTCACCCACACATCCAGCCACTTACTCACCCAGCCACTCACCCAGCCACCCACCCAGACACTCACGCACTCACACACTCATCCACACACCCACACACTAAACCACTCACTCACCCACCCACTTACTCACCCAACCACTCACTTAATCACTCAACCAGCCATCCACTCACTCACTCATCCCACCCACTGACTCACTCAATCACCCACTCACCCACCCACCCACTCAATCACTCACCCGCCCACTTACCCAATGAAGCACTCACTCAATCACTCACTCACCGAATCAAGCATTATCCCACCCACTCAATCAATCACTCACCCAAACAGTCAATCACTCACCCACCCACTCACTCACCCACCCACTCATTCACCCACCCACTCACCCACTCATTCACTCACCCACCCACTCATTCATTCACCCACCCACTCACTCAATCACTCCTCCACCCACCCACTCACTGACCCACCCACCCACTCATTTTTCCACCCACCCACTCATTCACCCACCTACTCACTCAATCACGCAACCACTCACTCACCCACCCACTCAATCACCCACCCACTCACCCACCCACTCCCCCACCCACTCATTCACCCACCCACTCAATCACCCACCCACCCACTCATTCACCCACCCACTCACTCACCCACCCACTCATTCACCCACCCATCCACCCACCCACTCAATGACTCCCCCACTCATCCACTCATCCACCCGCACACTAACTCACTCACCTCAAGCAGGTAATCGATACAACGAAAAAAAATGCTCAACTGTGCCGCTGGACGGGAGGTGAGGCTTGCGAGGCTCGCTGACGTCACTGCCACCATCGCCATCATCAGACGCGGCTTGCATGTATTTGTGGGGGGTGGGGGGTTGGCAGCTACGGAAAGCGGATATCACAGAACTAGCGCAGAGATTCCCGCGGGCGATTTGCGTTATCGCTGTTGGCAGGCACAGAAACGCCACCAACACCACCAACACCACCACTAACACTACCACCAACACTACCACCAACACTACCACCAACACTACCAACAACACTACCACCAACACTACCACCAACATCACCACTAACACTACCACCAACACTACCACCAACACTACCACCAACACCACCAACACCACCAACACTACCAACACTACCACCACCACTACCACCAACACCACCAACACTACCACCAACACTACCACCACCACTACCACCAACACCACCACTACCACCAACACTACCACCAACACTACCACCACCACCAACACTACCACCACTACCACCACTACCACCAACACTACCACCAACACTACCACCACCACCAACACTACCACCACTACCACCACTACCACCAACACTACCACCAACACTACCACCAACACCACCAACACTACCAACACTACCACCAACACTACCACCAACACTACCAACACTACCACCAACACCACCAACACTACCAACACTACCACCAACACCACCACTAACACTACCACCACCACTACCACCAACACCACCACCACCACTACCACCAACACCACCACCACTACTATCACCAACACCACTACCACCACGCCCACCAACACTACCACCAACACTACCACCACCAACACTACCACCACTACCACCAACACTACCACCACCACCAACACTACCACCAACACTACCACCAACACCACCACCAACACTACCACCACTACACACACTACTACTACACACACTACCACCACCAACACCACCACGCCCAATACTACCACCAACACTACGACCACTACACACACTGCTACTACACTAGTACTACTACTATACTACTACTACACTACTACTACTACACACACTACTACACACTACTACCACTACACACAACTACACACTACTACCACTACACACTACTACACACACTACTACACACTACTACCACTACACACTACTACACACACTACTACTACACTACTACCACTACACACTACTACTACACACTACTACCACTACACACTACTACCACTACACACTACTACACACACTACTACTACACTACTACTACTATACTACTACACACACTACTACACTACTACTACACACTACTACCACTACACACTACTACACACACTACTACACTACTACTACACTACTACTACACTACTACCACTACACACTACTACTACACACTACTACCACTACACACTACTACACACACTACTACTACACTACTACTACTATACTACTACTACACTACTACTACTATACTACTACTACACTATTACTACACTACTGCTACTACTACACACACTACTACTACTAAACTACTACTACACACACACTACTACACTACTACTACACACTACTACACTACTACTACTACACTACTACTACACATACTACTACTACTACACTACTACTACACTACTACTACACACACTACTACTATAACTACTACTACACACACTACTACTACACTACTACACTACTACTACACACTACTACACTACTACTACACACACTACTACTACACTACTACACACTACTACTACTACTACACTACTACTACACTACTACTACACTACTACTACACACTACTACACACACTAACACTACACACTACTACCACTACTACTACACACTACTACCACTACTACCACTACCAGCACCAACAACCACGTGACCAAACAATTCTGTGTTAACAACATCAACAAACATCGCGGCTGTCTCGGTGTGTGTGTGTCTGTGTGTGTGTGTCTGTGTGTGTCTGTGTGTGTGTCTGTGTGTGTGTCTGTCTGTGTGTGTCTGTGTGTGTGTGTGTCTGTGTGTGTCTGTGTGTGTGTCTGTGTGTGTGTGTCTGTGTGTGTGTCTGTCTGTGTGTGTCTGTCTGTGTGTGTCTGTGTGTGTGTCTGTGTGTGTGTCTGTGTGTGTGTGACTGTGTGTGTCTGTGTGTGTGTCTGTCTGTGTGTGTCTGTGTGTGTGTCTGTCTGTGTGTCTGTGTGTGTGTGTCTGTGTGTGTGTGACTGTGTGTGTCTGTGTGTGTGTCTGTGTGTGTCTGTGTGTCTGTGTGTGTGTGTCTGTGTGTGTCTGTGTGTGTGTCTGTGTGTGTGTGTGTCTGTCTGTGTATGTGTGTGTCTGTGTGTGTGTGTCTGTGTGTCTGTGTGTGTCTGTGTGTGTGTCTGTGTGTGTGTGTCTGTGTATGTGTGTGCGTGTCTGTGTGTGTGTCTGTGTGTGTGGCTGTGTGTGTGTGTGCGTGTCTGTGTGTGTGTGTCTGTGTGTGTGTGTCACACACAGACACACAGACACACACACAGACACACACACACAGTGACACACACTACCACCTTGCAGTGCCGGACGGTCAACTCTGTCGTGGACAGTGCTGTGGGGGGAGATCCAATTTTGATTGGCTCCTCCCCTCATGGCGTCTGTGACCACCACAGGGGCTAAACGGGGGCTCTGGACGGGTGCGAGGGGCTGATAACCCCTCCACCTTCAATTAATTACCACTAAACCACGAGTTAAACTGAAATATGTAACTAATAAGCTTGTGCCAGAGGCCCCGGGGGGCCAGGCGTCTATGACATCTCCTGGCCAAACCCCAATTGGCGGAGCCAGGAGATTGAATACCTACCCTCGGGGCTACTCCAGAAACAACGAAAAGCCACTACGGGTGGCCACGTGGAATGTTCGAACGCTCACTGCGGAGGAGAGGCTGCCACTTCTCTGTCGGGAGCTGGACCGGTACCGCCTGGATCTATGCGGCATTCAGGAGGTCCGGTGGACCGGCTCTGGCTCCTGCCACCATGAGGGGTGGACAGTCCTCTACTCGGGGCAGCAGACTGCCAAACATCAGGGTGTGGCTCTTCTTTTGAACAAAAGAATGAAGGGGGTGTGGGAGCGTGGCTGTGAGGTGTGGGAAGCTGTAAGCCCCAGGCTACTTTGGGCTCGCCTTCCCATCAACCGGAGGCGAGGAATGGTGGTCGTGGTTACTTATGCCCCCACCGAAGATGAACATCCGTGGAGGGATGCAGGCAAAGCCGATGAGTCAGATGCCTTCTATGACCTCCTGTCACAGGTGCTGGCTAAAGCGGCCCCTCGGGATAGAGTCATCATGTTGGGTGACTTCAATGCCCGAGTTGGTCATGATACTGGCACCTGGTCTGGAGTGATTGGAGGGCATGGGCCAGATCAGCTCAATAACAACGGTAGGAGGCTGCTAGATTTTTGTGCAGCCCATGGGCTTGTAATTACCAACACGCTGTTCCGGCATCGGCGCATCCACACAACATCATGGATGCATGCCGGGTC
Organism: Petromyzon marinus; assembly: GCF_048934315.1. Lineage (NCBI taxonomy): Eukaryota > Metazoa > Chordata > Hyperoartia > Petromyzontiformes > Petromyzontidae > Petromyzon > Petromyzon marinus. The sequence goes on from NC_133738.1 coordinate 1,747,581, forward strand.
CAAGCAAGAACATCTGCTGGACTACATAGTGACGGACCAGCGAATGCGAGCCATGTCCTTGACACCAGGACCTACCGTGGAACTGATCTGCCCTCTGACCATCGACTAGTCATCTGTAAGATGCGCCTGCCATTCTACCACTCCGGTGGTGGATGTACACCCAGGACCCCATTCCGACCTAAAGTGGCCTGGTCTCAGTTATCTGATGAAAGTTGCAAGCGAGAATTTCATCATCGCTTGCGGCTGGGATTGGCATCGTCCCCGACTCCTCCTGATGTCGCGGGTAAATGGGCGAGGTTTAGGACTGTGACTCATGCAGCTGCAATGGCTGCTTTAGGTATGCGGTCCAGACCTCCCCAGAGACCCTGGCTGACAGAGGAGGTGTTCAGGATGGTTGAGAAAAAGCGAAAGGCCCACTGTCATCGGCTACAGAATCCCACGTCAGAGAATGAGAAGGCTTATTGCAGCCTTCGCTCGGAGGTTCGGAGAGCCGTGAGGCGCTGCAAGGATGGGTGGTGGTCGCGGGTTGCTGAGGAGATGGAGTCTGCCTCAGTGGCCCGTGATCACAAATCTCTATTTAACTCCATCAAAAAAGTAACCTGCAGCGCCACACCTATTACCATCATTAGGAGAAAAAACGGTGATCCAATCTCCGACCCCCAGGAACAGGTTTGCAGATTTGCTGAGCATTTCTGTGAGGTCCTGGGGGAGGGAAAATCCCTCAGCCAGGAAAACATCGTGGCACCAAGTGAGGATGACCCTGCTGAGGCTGCGGTGCCTCAAATATTTGAAGAAGTCACCCCCTATGAGTGGCTGGCTGAGGTGCCATCTGTTGAGGAAGTACTGAAGGCGATCCGGAGTCTGAGACCAGGAAAGGCAGCGGGCAGAGATGATCTCCCAAGCGAAATGCTGAGGGAGGGTGGCGTTTGTGCACAGACTGCCCTATATGACATCATAACAACAGTCTGGACCACTGGACGGGTTCCGCAGGATTGGAAGGATGCCCTGGTGGTCCCCTTTTTTAAGAAGGGGGACCGCACAGACTGTTACAACTACAGGGGCATCTCACTCCTCAGTGTGCCGGGAAAGGTCCTGGCAAGGATTATTCAGCATCGCCTTGCCAGGCACGCTGAGGAGAGGCTTGCGAGCCCCAATGCGGTTTCAGGAAAGGGCGGTCCTGCACAGATGCCATATTTTCTGTCTGTCTGCTACAGCAGAGGTGTAGGGAATTCCAACAAGACCTACATCTCTGCTTTATTGACCTGGTCAAGGCCTATGATACCATCAGTAGGCCTGGGCTCTGGGTCGTTCTTCGTGCTTTTGGAGTACCTGACCCTCTGCTCACGATCATTAAGGACCTTCATGATGGTGAGCGGGCCCGGGTAAAACTACGTGGCCGGGAGTCAGAGCCATTCCCTGTACACCTTGGGGTGCGACAGGGATGTCCTCTGGCTCCCACATTATTTAACATATATTTTGACCACGTAGTTCGTGAAGCCTTCAATAGCTGTACCGGGGGAATCTCCATATGGTACAGATATAATGGGAGGCTGATCGATGCCCGGGTGCGGTCAAGGGATGGCTCCCTATTGCTCAACCACGTTATGTATGCCGATGATTTGGTAATAGCTGCTCAGTCAGAGGAGGAGTTGGAGACGCTGCTGCTGAGACTGGAGCGTGCCACTAAGAGGTGGGGCCTTACCATCAGCCCCACCAAAACTAAGCACCTGCCTGGGTATTTTGTAGCATCGGACACTCCACCCCCACAACTCCCAATCGGTGATGGGGCAGTTGTGGAGAGAGTGGAGAGTTTCCCATACCTGGGCAGTGTGCTTATGACCGGCTCTGGTTTAACAGCAGAGGTCTCACTCCGAATCAGTCGAGCGGCAATATCTTTTCATCGGTTGCGTAACGCTGTGTGGAAGCTACCTGGTCTGTCGCTCCGCACTAAGCTTCAGGTCTTCTCGGCCACAGGCATTCCCTCCCTTATCTACGCTTGCGAAACGTGGACCCCCCCTAATGGAACATCTTCGCCGGTGAGAAACATTTAGGCTGGCCTGCCTACGATCCATGCTGGGCTTAACGAGCAGGCTGGATTGTGTGAGGAGCTCACAAAACCTTGAAAGATCTGGGCAAGGTCCCATCGGTGAGCTCCTCCGGCACGCAAGTTCCGGTTAATTCTGCGTTACCAGAACTCAAAGAGACCAGCGTGCGTGAGTGGTTAAATAAGTAAGTGGGTGAGTGGGTGAGTGAGTGAGTGGGTGAGTGGGTGCGTGAGTGAATGAGTGGGTGAGTGGGTGAGTGAGTGAATGAGTGGGTGAGTGGGTGAGTGAGTAAGTGAGTGAATGAGTGGGTGAGTGGGTGATGGAGTGGGTGAGTGAGTGAATGAGTGGGTAAGTGAGTGAATGAGTGGGTGAGTGGGTGAGTAAGTGAGTGAATGAGTGGGTGAGTAAGTGAGTGAATGAGTGGGTGAGTGGGTGAGTGAGTGAATGAGTGGATGAGTGGGTGAGTGGGTAAGTGAGTGAATGAGTGGGTGAGTGGGTGAGTGGGTGATGGAGTGGGTGACTGAGTGAATGAGTGGGTGAGTAAGTGAGTGAATGAGTGAATGAGTGGGTGAGTGGGTGATGGAGTGGGTGGGTGGGTGAGTGACTGAGTGGGTGTGTGTGACCCCAAATCAGAGGAGTGGTAGTGTAGTGGTCAGTGCTACGTTACGCTACGAACCCGGCGACCCGAGTTTCGATTCCCGCTGACGGCAAGCACCGGTGACGATTCTCTAAACCGGTCCTGGGCCTCCCCTAGGTGGACTCAGCCTCAAAATGAGTACCTGGTGCTGTGTGTAAACATCGCCACTGGGGAGACAAAGGCGGCCGGGCGTGGTGCTGGCTACCCACCCCCTCGTGTGCCACAGTGCCGGTAGCCTTCATAGGTGCTGCTCGCTAACAGCACTTGCCCCTACAGTCTGGTACAGGCTACACGGGGGATCTTTGTCTTTGTGTGTGACTGGCACAGCAGTCAACTCATGACACCTGCTGGGTCTGTCCCGTGACCTCGTGCACCTAGCCTGGCACAGCAGTCAACCCATGGCACCTGCAGGGTCTGTCCCGTGACCTCCTCCTCGTGCACCTAGCCTGGCACAGCAGTCAACCCATGGCACCTGCTGGGTCTGTCACGTGACCTCCTGCCCACGGAGAGCTTTCGACACTTTCACGCCCACGCCTCAAATGTGCACGTGGGCTGGCGTGGGCGTGGTGACGTCACCGGCACGTGGGCTGGCGTGGGCGTGGTGACGTCACCGGTACGTGGGCTGGCGTGGACGTGGTGACGTCACCGGCACGCGCGCTGGCATGGGCGTGGTGACGTCATCGGCACGTGGTGACGTCACCGGCACGTGGTGGCTGTCTGTGTTGAGCAATGTCGCCCTCTCGTGGCCAAAAGCGGAACTGATTACAACGATGAAGCTCTCATCAGCGCTGCTGCAACTCGCTACTACCAACAGCACTTGCCCCTACAGCCCTGCTAGAGCCTACCTGGGGGAGCTTTGTATGTGTGTGGTGTGTGTAGTACATAGACACTGCTGCTGCTACTCGCTACTAACAGCACTTGCCCCTACAGCCTTGCTAGAGGCTACCTGGGGGAGCTTTGTCTGTGTGTGGTGTGTGTAGTACATAGACACTGCTGCTGCTACTCACTACTAACAGCGCTTGCCCCTACAGCCCTGTTAGAGGCTACCTGGGGGAGCTTTGTCTGTTACAGCACTTGCCCCAACATGCCTGCTAGAGGCTACCTGGGGGAGCTCTGTCTGTGTGTGGTGTGCGGCAGGACCTACCGTGGAACTGATCTGCTCACTGACCATCAACTAGTCATCTGTAAGATGCGCCTGCCATTCTTCCACTCCGGTGGTGGGTGTACACCCAGGACCCCATTCAAACCCACAGTGGCCTGGTCTCAGTTATCTGATGAAAGTTGCAAGCGAGAATTTCATCATCAGTTGCAGCTGGGGTTGGCATCGTCCCCCACTCCTCCTGATGTCGAGGGTAAATGGGCGAGGTTAAGGACTGTGGCTCATGCAGCTGCAATGGCTGATTTGGGTACACGGTCCAGACCTCCCCAGTGACCCTGGCTGACAGAGGAGGTGTTCAGGATGGTTGAGAAAAAGCGACAGGCCCACCGTCATCGGCTACAGAATCCCACGTCAGAGAATGAGGAGGCTTACCGCAGCCTTCGCTCGGAGGTTCGGAGAGCCGTGAGGCGCTGCAAGGATGGGTGGTGGTCGCGGGTTGCTGAGGAGATGGAGTCTGCCTCAATGGCCCACGATCACAAATCGCTCTTTAACGCCATAAACAAATAACCTGCAGCACCACACCTATTACCATCACTAGGGGAAAGAACGGTGATCCAATCTCCTACCCCGAGGAACAGGTTTGCACATTTGCTGAGCATTTCTGTGAGGTCCTGGGGGAGGGAAAATCCCTCAGCCAGGATAACATCGTGGCACAAAGTGGGGATGACCCTGCTGAGGCTGCGGTGCCTCAAATATTGGAGGAGGAAGTCACCCCCTGTGAGTGGCTGGCTGAGGTGCCATCTGTTGAGGAAGTACTGAAGGTGATCCAGAGTCTGAGGCCAGGAAAAGCACCGGGCAGAGATGATCTCCCAAGCGAAATGCTGAGGGAGGGTGGCGTTTGTGCACAGACTGCCCTACATGACATCATAACAACAGTCTGGACCACTGGACGGGTTCCGCAGGATTGGAAGGATGCCCTGGTGGTCCCCCTATTTAAAAAGGGGGACCGCACAGACTGTAACAACTTCAGGGGCATCTCACTCCTCAGTGTGCCGGGAAAGGTCCTGGCAAGGATTATTCAACATCGCCTTGCCAGGTACGCTGAGGAGAGCCTTGCGGAGCCCCAATGCGGTTTCAGGAAAGAGCGGTCCTGCACAGATGCCATATTTTCTGTCCGTCTGCTACAGCAGAGGTGTAGGGAATTCCAACAAGACCTACATCTCTGCTTTATTGACCTGGTCAAGGCCTATGATACCATCAGTAGGCCTGGGCTCTGGGTCGTTCTTCGTGCTTTTGGAGTCCCTGACCCTCTGCTCACAATCATTAAGGACCTTCATGATGGTGAGCGGGCCCGGGTAAAACTACGTGGCCGGGAGTCCGAGCCATTCCCTGTTCATCTTGGGGTGCGACAGGGATGTCCTCTGGCTCCCACATTATTTAACATCTATTTTGACCACGTAGTCCGTGAAGCCTTCAATAGCTGTACCGGAGGAATTTGCATCTGGTATAGATACAATGGGAGGCTTATCAATGCCCGGGTGCGGTCAAGGGATGGCTCCCTATTGCTCAACCACGTTATGTATGCCGATGATCTGGTAATTGCTGCTCACTCAGGGGAGGATTTGGAGGCGCTGCTGCTGCTGAGACTGGAGCGTGCCACTAAGAGGTGGGGCCTTACCATCAGCCCCACCAAAACCAAGCTCCTGCCTGGGTATTTTGTACCATCAGACACTCCACCCCCACAACTCCCAATCGGTGATGGGGTAGTTGTGGAGAAAGTGGAGAATTTCCCATACCTGGGCAGTGTGCTCATGACCGGCTCCGGTTTGACAGCAGATGTCTCACTCCGAATCAGTCGAGCGGCATTATCTTTTCATCGGTTGCGTAACGCTGTGTGGAAGCTACCTGGTCTGTCGCTCCGCACTAAGCTTCAGGTCTTCTCGGCCACGGTCATTCCCTCCCTTCTCTACGCTTGCGAAACGTGGACCCCCCTAATGGAACATCTTCGCCGGTTGGAAACATTTAGGCTGGTCTGCCTACGATCCATCCTGTGTTTAACCAGACTGGATTGTGTGAGGAGCTCACATACCCTTGAAAGATCTGGGCAAGGTCCCATCGGTGAGCTCCTCCGGCAGGCAAGGCTGCGTTGGCTGGGTCATGTAGCCCGCATGCCCAGCCACCGCATGCCGAAACAGCTTTTGTTCGGCCGGATCGAGGGGGCTAAACGGGCGCGGCACGGGCTAGAGAAGAGATGGAGTGATGTGGTACAGGAGGACGTGGAGCTGAGTGGACTTGCCGATGACTGGTACCAGCGGTGTCAAGATCGGCCTCTGTGGAGGAGGCTCGTGAAGGACGCTACTGGGCAGTTGGAGGCAGTCGCCCTCCAACAACAACGGAGGGCGGAGGAGCGACGCTCACAACAACGAGCGGAGCGCCGGGTGGTTAAAGCACAGCAGGTTGGCACAGTAGGGGGCACAGGTGGTGTATCAGCCAGTCATCTCAGTCATCTCAGTCAGTCGACCCGTGGCACCTGCTGGGTCTGCCCCGTGACCTCCTGCCAGCAGGCGTTCGACACTTCACGTGGCCTCAATGTGCACATAGCCTGGCACAAGCGTCGTGGTGACGTCACCGCCACTTAGTGGCGAATGGCGGTTGTTGTTGATGTATCTGTATGTACCAATACGTGTGTCTGTACACAGGCGTGTATGTGTGTGTGTACCAATACGTGTGTGTGTGTACACAGGCGTGTATGTGTGTGTGTACCAACACGTGTGTGTGTGTGTACCAATACGTGTGTGTATACAGGCGTGTATGTGTGTGTACCAATACGTGTGTGTACACAGGTGTGTATGTGTGTGTGTACCAATACGTGTGTGTACACAGGTGTGTATGTGTGTGTACCAATACGTGTGTGTGTACAGGTGTGTATGTGTGTGTACCAATACGTGTGTGTGTGTGTACACAGGCGTGTATGTGTGTGTGTACCAATACGTGTGTGTGTGTACAGGCGTGTATGTGTAATGTGTGTACCAATACGTGTGTGTGTACACAGGCGTGTGTGTGTGTGTACCAATACGTGTGTGTGTGTACACAGGCGTGTATGTGTGTGTACCAATACGTGTGTGTACAGGTGTGTATGTGTGTGTACCAATACGTGTGTGTACAGGTGTGTGTGTACAGGTGTGTGTTCCAATACGTGTGTACAGGTGTGTATGTGTGTGTACCAATACGTGTGTGCGCGTGTACACAGGTGTGTGTGTGTGTACCAATACGTGTGTGTTTACAGGTGTGTATGTGTGTGTACCAATACGTGTGTGTGTGTACAGGTGTGTATGTGTGTGTACCAATACGTGTGTGTGTACAGGTGTGTATGTGTGTGTACCAATACGTGTGTGTGTACAGGCGTGTATGTACCAATACGTGTGTGTGTACAGGTGTGTATGTGTGTGTACCAATACGTGTGTGTGTACAGGTGTGTATGTGTGTGTACCAATACGTGTGTGTGTGTACACAGGTGTGTATGTGTGTGTACCAATACGTGTGTCTGTGTGTACACAGGCGTGTATGTGTGTGTGTACCAATACGTGTGTGTACAGGTGTGTATACCAATACGTGTGTGTGTTTACAGGCGTGTATGTGTGTGTACCAATACGTGTGTGTGTGTGTACACAGGCGTGTATGTGTGTGTACCAATACGTGTGTGTACACAGGTGTGTATGTGTGTGTACCAATACGTGTGTGTACACAGGCGTGTATGTGTGTGTGTACCAATACGTGTGTGTGTACACAGGCGTGTATGTGTGTGTACCAATACGTGTGTCTGTGTGTACACAGGCGTGTATGTGTGTGTACCGGTGTGTGTGTGTACCGGTGTGTGTGTGTACAGGTGTGTGTGTGTACCAATACGTGTGTACAGGTGTGTGTACCAATACGTGTGTGTACAGGTGTGTATGTGTGTGTACCAATACGTGTGTGTGTTTACAGGCGTGTATGTGTGTACCAATACGTGTGTGTTTACAGGCGTGTATGTGTGTACCAATACGTGTGTGTGTGTGTACAGGTGTGTATGTGTGTGTACCAATACGTGTGTACAGGTGTGTATGTGTGTACCAATACGTGTGTGTGTGTGTACAGGTGTGTATGTGTGTGTACGCGCGAGAGAGTACACGAGAGAGACGTGTGTACACGAGGATGGGGTACACGTGAGTGTACCCCCGTGTTTATTATTAACGACAAACACCGCCGTACACGTCAGGCCGCATCAACAACAGAGGTAGTAGTTCAAAGTACACTTTGTGTGTGTGTGTACAGGTGTGTGTGTACAGGTGTGTGTGTGTACAGGTGTGTGTGTGTTCACGTGTACAGGTGTGTGTTCACGTGTACAGGTGTGTGTTCACGTGTATCAGCACGTGTGTGTGTACAGGTGTGTGTACAGGAGTGTGTGCACAGGTGTGTGTGTACAGGTGTTGACAGGTGTGTGTGTTCAGGTGTGGTGTGTTCGCGTCTGTGTGAACACACGTGTACCCGTATAGAGTGTGCGTGTGGTGTGTCTGTCTGTGTGAACACACGTGTACCCGTATAGAGTGTGCGCGTGTGGTGTGTGTGTATGTGTGAACACACGTGTACCCGTACAGAGTGTGTGTGTGGTGTATCTGTGTGAACACACGTGTACCCGTATAGAGTGTGCGTGTGGTGTGTGCGTATGTGTGAACACACGTGTACCCGTATAGAGTGTGCGTGTGTGTCTGTGTGTACACACGTGTACCCGTATAGAGTGTGTGTGTGGTGTGTGTGTCTGTGTGAACACACGTGTACCCGTATAGAGTGTGTGTGTGGTGTGTGCGTGTGTGAACACACGTGTACCCGTATAGAGTGTGTGTGGTGTGCGTGTGTGAACACACGTGTACCCGTATAGAGTGTGTGTGTGGTGTGTGTGTCTGTGTGCACACACGTGTACCCGTATAGAGTGTGTGTGTGGTGTGTGTGTGTGGTGTGTGTGTACACACGTGTACCCGTACAGAGTGTGTGTGTGTGTGTGTGGTGTGTGTGTGTGTCTGTGTGAACACACGTGTACCCGTACAGTGTGTGTGTGTGTACACACGTGTACCCGTATAGAGTGTGTGGTGTGTGTATGTGTCTGTGTGTGTACACACGTGTACACGTAGAGTGTGTGGTGTGTGTGTGTGCAGCGACCTCCTCTCCTGCACCTAGCCTGGCACAGCAGGTCAATCCGTGTGTACGTGTGTATACATGGCGGTGTGCGTGCGCATGGCGGTGTGTGCACGCCGGTGTTTGTGTATATGGGTGTGTACACAGCTGTGTACATGTGTGTGTGTGTACAGGTGCATCTGTGCACAGGTGTGTGTGTATGTGTGCACAAGTGTGTGCGTAGGTGTGTGTGTATGTAGGTGTGTGTGCACAGGTGTGTGTGTATGTAGGTGTGTGTGCACAGGTGTGTGTATGTAGGTGTGTGTGTACAGGTGTGTGTAGGTGTGTGTGCACAGGTGTGTGTAGGTGTGTGTGCACAGGTGTGTGTGTGTAGGTGTGTGTGCACAGGTGTGTGTGTGTAGGTGTGTGCACAGGTGTGTGTGTAGGTGTGTGTGTACAGGTGTGTGTAGGTGTGTGTGTCTGTGTGTACAGGTGTGTGTAGGTGTGTCTGTGTGTACAGGTGTGTGTGTACAGGTGTGTCTGTGTGTACAGGTGTGTGTGTACAGGTGTGTGTGTACAGGTGTGTGTGTACAGGTGTGTACAGGTGTGTGTGTAGGTGTGTACAGGTGTGTGTGTAGGTGTGTGTACAGGTGTATGTAGGTGTATGTGTAGGTGTGTGTAGGTGTATGTGTGTACAGGTGTGTAGGTGTATGTGTACAGGTGTGTGTAGGTGTGTGTGTAGGTGTGTGTGTAGGTGTAGGTGTGTGTAGGTGTGTGTAGGTGTATGTGTAGGTGTATGTGTAGGTGTGTGTAGGTGTATGTGTAGGTGTGTGTGTGTAGGTGTAGATGTGTGTGTGTGTAGGTGTGTAGGTATGTGTGTAGGTGTATGTGTGTACATGTGTGTAGGTGTGTACATGTGTGTAGGTGTGTACATGTGTAGGTGTGTACGTGTGTGTAGGTGTGTGTGTACGTGTGTGTATGTGTGTGTGTACATGTGTGTAGGTGTGTGTGTAGGTGTGTGTGTAGGTGTGTGTAGGTGTATGCGTGTACAGGTGTGTGTAGGTGTATGTGTGTAGGTGTATGTGTGTAGGTGTATGTGTGTACAGGTGTGTGTACAGGTGTGTGGGTGTGTGTAGGTGTGTGTGTACAGGTGTGCAGGTGTGTACAGGTGTGTGTACAGGTGTGTGTGTGTAGGTGTGTGTACAGGTGTGTGTAGGTGTGTGTGTGTAGGTGTGTGTGTACAGGTGTGTGTGTACAGGTGTGTGTGTACAGGTGTGTGTGTGTGTGTAGGTGTGTGTGTGTAGGTGTGTGTGTACAGGTGTGTGTGTGTAGGTGTGTGTAGGTGTGTAGGTGTGTGTAGGTGTGTGTGTACAGGTGTGTGTGTGTAGGTGTGTGTAGGTGTGTCCACAGTCTTGATTGGTTTTTGTTCTGATAATTTTTGGCAGGAGCGAGAATGGGGGGGGGGAGGGCGCACCAGACCTCGACTTGACCTTTGACCTCACGAGCCGATGGGGGGAGGGGGGGAGGGTGGGAGGGGTTACCACGCCCCCGAGCCCCTCCCTCTCCCCCCCTCCACAAAATGGCGACCGCCACGTTTTTTTTTGGTGGGAAAATTTCTTGAGGCAGTCAAAAAAAATGGCCGCCGAATTTGTTTTTTCCCCCTCCTCGTTTCGCCCCACAACGCAATGAGATCAACGAATTTTGCCCAATTTTAAGAACGACAATTCAAGTAATTACGATGACAATTATACATTCACGGAATCCGAATAGCTGCCATATTAATTACCTCAGAATATCCCCCCCCACCCTTAAAAAAATTGCGATTCCTCATCACGTAAAAAAACAAAAATAAGGCGTCCAGATTTATTTATTTTTAAAAAGTTCCGTGAGGAAAACATCGTGCTGGAAAATTGATTTTTAAAAGTTTTCAAAGTTTACCGAAAAAATATTTTTTTTCGCAGGGAGATTAAAAACGGCCGCCAATTTTGCGCGCGGTTTAAACCTCAAATTTTAAGCCTCGCGAACAACCCCGCGCCCCCCACCCCCAACTCGTTCAGAACCAAAAACCATTTCAACAAAACGTGACGATTTAAAACAAAGCAAACCCAACAACAACGTCAACAACAACGTCACCTGTAACGACTCAAAAGTTTGCCAAAACTTTAAAAAGAAAAACGATTTATATTTTTTTAAAAAAAACACGACCTCAGAAAAAATAAAAGCTTAACAATCTCTCTCTAAAAAAAAAAGCGACGTTAATTCACCGTTGTCGTCATTACGACGTGAGGTAGGACAAGAGATCAAACACGAATTGGTCTGAAAAATTTAACAACAAAAAAGTGAGGTAATAAAAACTACCACCCGTACATTCATCATCATCATCTTCTTCTTCTGCTGAGCGTGACGATTTGCACCACCCGCACAGATTTTGGTTCACGCGCACACACACAGAGAGAGAGACAGACCCACAACACCGTTCTGCCCGGGTCTAAAAAAAACACACACACACACCACACCCCCCTGCCACAACCAACAACCATATCTACCACCCGCCGCCCCCTTGTTCCCGTGGCTATTTGGTGGTTTAGGTGGGAAAGAGAAAGGATCTATCTAAGGATAGGGGGGTGGAGGGGAGGAAGGATGGTTTTTGGTTTATTTTCATTACAGGGATTCCTCTAATTCTCGAAAGAGTTGGGTTTCAGGAGGTCTGTGGTCGTCAAGGTCGGTCCAAAACCAGTCGGGTACGGCGTTGTACGCTAAACGCGGTGTGGGGGGGGGAATGGCTTTAAAGAGTTGCAGAATCTCCAGCAGATGGAGACGCCGCCACCACTGATTGGTCGTTCTACAGATGTAGACGCCGCCACCGATTGGTCGTTCTACAGATGTAGACGCCGCCACCGATTGGTCGTTCTACAGATGTAGACGCCGCCACCGATTGGTCGTTCTACAGATGTAGACGCCGCCACCGATTGGTCGTTCTACAGATGTAGACGCCGCCACCGATTGGTCGTTCTACAGATGTAGACGCCGCCACCGATTGGTCGTCCTACAGATGTAGACGCCGCCACCGATTGGTCGTCCTACAGATGTAGACGCCGCCACCGATTGGTCACGACCTACAGATGTAGACGCCATCACCGATTGGTCACGACCTACAGATGTAGACGTCACCACCGATTGGTCACGACCTACAGATGTAGACGTCACCACCGATTGGTCACGACCTACAGATGTAGACGTCGCCACCGATTGGTCACGACCTACAGATGTAGACGTCGCCACCGATTGGTCACGACCTACAGATGTAGACGCCGCCACCGATTGGTCACGACCTACAGATGTAGACGCCGCCACCGATTGGTCACGACCTACAAATGTAGACGTCACCACCGATTGGTCACGACCGACAGATGTAGACGTCACTGATTGGTCACGACCTACAGATGTAGACACCACCACTGATTGGTCACGTTCTACAGATGTAGACCCCACCGATTGGTCACGACCTACAGATGTAGACCCCACCGATTGGTCACGACCTACAGATGTAGACACCGCCACCGATTGGTCACGTTCTACAGATGTAGACACCGCCACCGATTGGTCGTTCTACAGATGTAGACGCCGCCACCGATTGGTCGTTCTACAGATGTAGACGCCGCCACCGATTGGTCGTCCTACAGATGTAGACGCCACCACCGATTGGTCACGACCTACAGATGTAGACGCCACCACCGATTGGTCACGTTCTACAGATGTAGACACCACCACCGATTGGTCACGACCTACAGATGTAGACACCACCACCGATTGGTCACGATCTACAGATGTAGACGCCGCTACCGATTGGTCACGACCTACAGATGTAGACGCCGCCACCGATTGGTCACGACCTACAAATGTAGACGTCACCACCGATTGGTCACGACCTACAGATGTAGACGCCGCCACCGATTGGTCACGACCTACAGATGTAGACACCGTCACCACCGATTGGTCACGACCTACAGATGTAGACCCCACCGATTGGTCACGTTCTACAGATGTAGACGCCACCACCGATTGGTCACGTTCTACAGATGTAGACGCCACCACCGATTGGTCACGTTCTACAGATGTAGACCCCACCGATTGGTCGTTCTACAGATGTAGACACCGCCACCGATTGGTCGTTCTAGAGATGTAGACGCCACCACCGATTGGTCACGACCTACAGATGTAGACGCCACCACCGATTGGTCACGACCTACAGATGTAGACGCCACCACCGATTGGTCACGTTCTACAGATGTAGACCCCACCGATTGGTCACGTTCTACAGATGTAGACGCTACCACCGATTGGTCACGACCTACAGATGTAGACACCATCACCGATTGGTCACGACCTACAGATGTAGACACCGCCACCGATTGGTCACGTTCTACAGATGTAGACGTCACTGATTGGTCACGACCTACAGATGTAGACGCCACCACCACCATCAATTGCACGGCAGTTGAACTCACGACTGCCGGGTCCCAACAGGCAGCTGGACGTAGAGCTCTCTCCAAGTCCGTCAAGTCGAAAGTTCGTAGGTAGAGGAGCCCCCCACCCCCCCCCCCCCTGTAATCTACCACGTGCCAAGGCCTTTTGCTTTTTAAGATAAGTCGAGCTGGACATCTATTGCAAGGTGGTATATACAGGAGGTCGCGGGTTCCATCTCCTAGCCACCGACCCTCCTGTGCAACCAGGCGAGGTAGTTAACATCTCCCTAGCCCAACGTGGAATCGGGGTCAGGATCTAAGCCACGAGGCTCCTGTATACCAGGCGAGGTAGTTAACATCTCCCTAGCCCAACGTGGAATCGGGGTCAGGATCTAAGCCACGAGGCTCCTGTATACCAGGCGAGGTAGTTAACATCTCCCTAGCCCAACGTGGAATCGGGGTCAGGATCTAAGCCACGAGGCTCCTGTATACCAGGCGAGGTAGTTAACATCTCCCTAGCCCAACGTTGCATCGGGGTCAGGATCGAAGCCACGAGGCTCCTGTATACCAGGCGAGGTAGTTAACATCTCCCTAGCCGAACGGGGCATCGGGGTCAGGATCTAAACCACGAGGCTCCTGTATACCAGGCGAGGTAGTTAACATCTCCCTAGCCCAACGTGGAATCGGGGTCAGGATCTAAGCCACGACCTCCTGTATACCAGGCGAGGTCGTTAACATCTCCCTAGCCCAACGTGGAATCGGGGTCAGGATCTAAGCCACGACCTCCTGTTAACAGGCGAGGTAGTTAACATCTCCCTAGCCCAACGTTGCATCGGGGTCAGGATCGAAACCACGAGGCTCCTGTATACCAGGCAAGGTAGTTAACATCTCCCTAGCCCAACGTGGAATCGGGGTCAGGATTGAAGCCACGACCTCCTGTATACCAGGCGAGGTCGTTAACATCTCCCTAGCCCAACATGGAATCGCGGTCAGGATCTAAACCACGAGGCTCCTGTATACCAGGCGAGGTAGTTAACATCTCCCTAGCCCAACGTGGAATCGGGGTCAGGATCGAAACCACGAGGCTCCTGTATACCAGGCGAGGTAGTTAACATCTCCCTAGCCCAACGTTGCATCGGGGTCAGGATCGAAACCACGAGGCTCCTGTATACCACGCGAGGTAGTTAACATCTCCCTAGCCCAACGTTGCATCGGGGTCAGGATTGAAGCCACGACCTCCTGTATACCAGGCGAGGTCGTTAACATCTCCCTAGCGCAACGTTGCATCGGGGTCAGGATCGAAACCACGACCTCCTGTATACCAGGCGAGGTCGTTAACATCTCCCTAGCCCAACGTGGAATCGGGGTCAGGATCGAAACCACGACCTCCTGTATACCAGGCGAGGTCGTTAACATCTCCCTAGCCCAACGTGGAATCGGGGTCAGGATCGAAGCTATGACCTAATGTATACCAGGCGAGGTCGTTAACATCTCCCTAGCGCAACGTGGGGGCCTATTGCTCACGTGCACCGGTAAGTCACCACCATTGCCCTAACACCATCGCCACCACCATCAACAACATCATCACCATCGCCATCACCACCACCACCACCAGTTGGGGGGGGGGAGGCAGGAGTCAGGGCACGCACCACTAAAAAAAAAAAACCACAACCACCAACCATGACCACCACCCATGGCTACGTCGCCACCAAGTTGGGAGGGCATCAGGGCAGGCTCCACCAACAACCACAAACCTACACAACCTACACGACCTACAGAACCTACAGAACCTACACAACCTACACAACCTACACAACCTACAGAACCTACACAACCTACAGAACCTACACAACCTACACAACCTACACCACGGCCTACACAGCCACGCGCTCCCGTTTACGATTGCAAAGGCGGCGGCGGCGACGCCATCCGCCATTCCTGAGAAAGTCGCTCAATTTTTATTTTCGTTTTTGATCATCGACACGCTCCACGGTGTCCAATTCCTTCACGACAGCGCCTCTAGCCCCCCTAAGCCTCACACGCGCCCCCCCCCCTGCCCCCCCCCCTGCCCCCCCCCCCGCCCCGGCCACCGCCACACGTAAACCACGACGCTACCCGCTACACTACCCGACCGCCGCCGCCGAGACTTTTGATTGGAGCGCGGAACGGCCACAGCCACGCGGTCGGTCGTCCGTCAGTCGTCGCTCGACTCGACTACGTGGGCGGGTGGTGGTGGTGGTGGGGGGGGGGGGGGGGTAGGGTCAGTGGGTGGGTGTGTGGGGGGGTCACAAGGAGTGACCACCCCAGAGTGTGGGGGGCACGTAGCAGTGGGGGGGGGGGGCGGTGGGGTAGGCGCACGCCACCCTCGTCGTTTCAACACCGGACCCTAGGGCAGGCAACCCCATCATCACCACCACCACCACCACCCACCACCCACCGGTAGCGAAAAATACAATCAACGGCAAAAACACCTCGTTACAATCACTTCGTCGCAAACATAAACAACAATCGTTAAGGGGCGGGGGGGAACAATCGAGACACAAATCGCGACGATAAACGGTGACAAAAGCCTTAAGAAATTTTAAAAAAACTACGCAGCTACAACCCGTAACGTTGCCGGCGGCAACCACCTCGTTACAATCATCGCCAGTTCACCCCCCCTCCCGCCCCCCCCCCCCCCCCGTTACCGCCGTCGAGATACAATCACCGGTCGTCGTCACGGTAACATTGTCGTTGGCACGGTAACACGTCAACCGTCGCCACCCGTCGCCACGGCAACACCATGAGCATCGGTGACCGAGCGGCCGCGGGAAACCCATCGGCATGGTGAGCATCGTCGTTGTCACGGTAACACCGCCACACGGTAACATCGTCGCCACCGTCCGGGCTGGGTAGACCATCGTCAACACGAGCTCGACATCCGTCGGCATCACAGTAACATCATCAACATCATCATCACAGTAACATCTTCACCTTCATCATCACAGTAACATCATCATCATCATCATGGTCATCGCGCCACCATCGTCAGGGGGAGATGTGTAAACGTGTCCAGACCCTCAGTCCGCTACGATCATCGTCACATTGCCATCATCATCATCATCGTCGTCGTCATCGCCACCATCACCGTCATCGTCAATGTCACATCGCCATCGCGACCGCCACCATCATCATCGTCATCGTCAATGTCACATCGCCACCGCGACCGCCACCATCATCGTCATCGTTGTGTAACAGCCGCCATCGTCACCACCACCATCAGCGTCGTCAATGTCACATTGCCATCACCACCACCATCATCATCATCATCGTCATCACCGCCACCACCATCAGTTGAACATCATCATCATCATGTAACATCACCACCACAGTCAGTGTAACATCACCACTACCGTCAGTGTAACATCACCACCACAGTCAACGTAATATGGCCACCACAGTCAGTGTAACATCACCACCACAGTCAGTGTAACATCACCACCGCAGTCAGTGTAACACCACCACCACAGTCAGTGTAACATCACCACCGCAGTCAGTGTAACACCACCACCACAGTCAGTGTAACATCACCACCACAGTCAGTGTAACATCACCACCACAGTCAGTGTAACATCACCACCACAGTCAGTGTAACATCACCACCACAGTCAGTGTAACACCACCACCACAGTCAGTGTAACATCACCACCGCAGTCAGTGTAACATCACCAACACCACCACCACCACAGTCAGTGTAACATCACCACCACAGTCAGTGTAACATCACCACCACCACAGTCGGTGTAACATCACCACCACCACAGTCAGTGTAACATCACCACCACCACAGTCAGTGTAACATCACCACCACAGTCAACGTAATATGGCCACCACAGTCAGTGTAACATCACCACCACAGTCAGTGTAACATCACCACCACAGTCGGTGTAACATCACCACCACCACAGTCAGTGTGACATCACCACCACCACAGTCGGTGTAACATCACCACCACCACAGTCAGTGTAACATCACCACCACAGTCAGTGTAACATCACCACCACAGTCAGTGTAACATCACCACCCCCCACAGTCAGTGTAACATCACCACCACAGTCAACGTAATATGGCCACCACAGTCAGTGTAACATCACCACCACAGTCAGTGTAACATCACCACCACAGTCAGTGTAACATCACCGACCCCCTAAACCCCCTGTGAGTTGTAAACCCCCTCGTGTTGGTTCGTAATGTCTTTAATTAAAAAACACTTATGGCGAAAACCCCTTAAACCTTCAAGCCGTCTCAAGAGTCGTCGTCGTTGTCGGGAACTCCTCAACACACGGACAACGCAGTCGTACACACACACATAGACAACGCAGTTGTACACGCACACGGACACACACACAACGCAGTTGTACACGCACACGGACACACACAACGCAGTTGTACACAGACGGACACACACACAGACAGACAACGCAGTTGTACACACAGACGGACACATACACACACAACGCAGTTGTACACACACACGGACACACACACATACATACACAACGCAGTTGTACACACAGACGGACACACACACACAACGCAGTTGTACACACACACGGACACACACACAGACAGACAACGCAGTTGTACACACACACGGACACACACACAGACAACGCAGTTGTACACACACACACGGACACACACACAGACAACGCAGTTGTACACACACACACACGGACACACACACACGGACACACACACACAGACAACGCAGTTGTACACATGGCCGGTCATCACCGTCATCAGTCGAACGTCCGGCAACGCTGGCGGTCTGTCGAGATACGTTTAGGTACATTGAGGTATATAAAAGTACGCTGAGGTACATAAAGGTACGCTGGAGGTACGTCGAGGTAGATATAAAAGGTACGCTGGAGGTACGTTGAGGTAGAGATAAAAGGTACGCTGGAGGTACGTTGAGGTAGAGATAAAAGGTACGTTGGAGGTACGTTGAGGTATATCGATGGGAGGGTGGAGACTGCTCCACCCATATTTTCAAGTTTCCACGGTCTAACCGAGTTTGAATCGCACGAACCTCCGCTGAACACACACGCACACACGCACACACATGCACCTCATCCACCCACTAACACACTCACACCTATCCCTTGATGCACACACCCCACCAATACCCACACACACACACCGTACCCACACACACACACCGGTACCCACACACACACACCGTACCCACACGCACACACACGCACCTCATCCACCCACTAATACACTCACACCTATCCCTTGATGCACACACCCCACCAATACCCACACCGTACCCGTACCCACACACACACACAGTACCCACACACACACCGTACCCGTACACACACACACAGTACCCGTACCCACACACAGTACCCGTACCCACCATACCCACACACACACACCGTACCCACCATACCCACACACACACACCGTACCCACACACACACACACACACCGGTACCCACACACACACACACACACCGTACCCACACACACACCGTACCCACACACACACCGTACCCACACACACACCGTACACACCGTACCCACACACAGTACCCGTACCCGTACCCACACACACACCGTACCCACACACACACACCGGTACCCACACACACACTACCCACACACACACACCGTACCCACACGCACACACACACCTCATCCACCCACTAATACACTCACACCTATCCCTTGATGCACACACCCCACCAATACCCACACACACACACACAGTACCCGTACCCACCATACCCACACACACACCGTACCCACACACACACACACACAGTACCCACACACACTACACACACACACACCGTACCCACACACACTACACACACACACTACACACACACCGTACCCACACACACTACACACACACTGGTACCCACACACACTACACACACACTACACACACACTGGTACCCACACACACTACACACACACTACACACACACACACAGTACCCACACACACACACTACCCACACACACACAGTACACACACACACACAGTACACACACACACACAGTACACACACACACTACCCACACACACACACACACCGTACCCACACACACACTACACACACACACACAGTACCCACACACTACACACACACCGTACCCACACACACACACACTACACACACTACACACACTACACACAGTACACACACACACAGTACCCACACACACACACTACCCACACACACACACTACCCACACACACACACTACACACACACACACACTACACACAGTACACACACACACAGTACCCACACGGGTTTCCCTGAGGTAGACAAGAGAGGGACATTATCCGTTCCGTAGACTCCCTGAGATGCGTCGACTCGCTCACAACGCCGAGAGAGAGAGACGCAAATGGCATGGCAAGATTCTCAACAATCACCACCGCCACCACCACCAGTAACAATCACCACCACCACCACCACGAGTAACAACTACCACCACAACTACCACCCACCGCCAACCACTACCACAATACCCACACACCACACATTAGGCTGCTGGCTAGTATGATTCACGAAACATGGCCGCCACCACCACCACTAGTAACAACCACCACGAGTAACAACCACCACCACCACTAGTAACAACCACCACCACCACGAGTAACAACCACCACCACCACAACTAACAACCACCACCACCACAACTAACAACCACCACCACAACTAACAACCACCACAGACAGCGCCACGGAAGCAGCAGAAGCAGCAGCGAGGAGAACCCCGTGGGTAGGGGGAGTGAGTAGTGGGGAGTGAGTAGTGGGGAGTGAGTAGTGGGGAGTGAGTAGTGGGGAGTGAGTAGTGGGGAGTGAGTAGTGGGGAGTGAGTAGTGGGGAGTGAGTAGTGGGGAGTGAGTAGTGGGGAGTGAGTAGTGGGGAGTGAGTAGTGGGGAGTGAGTAGTGGGGAGTGAGTAGTGGGGAGTGAGTAGTGGGGAGTGAGTAGTGGGGAGTGAGTAGTGGGGAGTGAGTGGCGAGGGTGGTGGCGAGGGTGGCGAGGGTGGTGGCGAGGGTGATGGTGGTGGCGAGGGTGGTGGTGTTGGTTGCGAGGGTGGTAGTGTTGGTGGCGAGTGGTGTTGGTGGCGAGGGTGGTGGTGGTGGTGGTGGCGAGGGTGGTGGTGGTGGTGAGGGTGGTGGCGAGGGTGGTGGCGAGGGTGGTGGCGAGGGTGGTGGTGGCGAGGGTGGTGGTGGCGAGGGTGGTGGCGAGGGTGGTGGCGAGGGTGGCGGCGAGGGTGGCGGTGGAGGTTCCTCACTCGGGCTTCACCCGGCAGGAGTGCAGCACGGCCTTGAGCAGCAGTGGCAGGTACTCAGAGGGCATCGCCATCAGCTTGCCTGCACCATCAACATCACAACACCACAATCATCAGGTACTCAGAGGGCATCGCCATCAGCTTGCCTGCACCATCACCATCACAACACCACGACCATCATCATCACCATCACAACACCACAATCATCAGGTACTCAGAGGGCATCGCCATCAGCTTGCCTGCACCATCACCATCACAACACCACAATCATCAGGTACTCAGAGGGCATCGCCATCAGCTTGCCTGCACCATCAACATCACAACACCACAATCATCAGGTACTCAGAGGGCATCGCCATCAGCTTGCCTGCACCATCACCATCACAACACCACGACCATCATCATCACCATCACAACACCACAATCATCAGGTACTCAGAGGGCATCGCCATCAGCTTGCCTGCACCATCACCATCACAACACCACAATCATCAGGTACTCAGAGGGCATCGCCATCAGCTTGCCTGCACCATCACCATCACAACACCACAATCATCAGGTACTCAGAGGGCATCGCCATCAGCTTGCCTGCACCATCACCATCACAACACCACAATCATCAGGTACTCAGAGGGCATCGCCATCAGCTTGCCTGCACCATCACCATCACAACACCACGACCATCATCATCACCATCACAACACCACAATCATCAGGTACTCAGAGGGCATCGCCATCAGCTTGCCTGCACCATCACCATCACAACACCACAATCATCAGGTACTCAGAGGGCATCGCCATCAGCTTGCCTGCACCATCACCATCACAACACCACAATCATCAGGTACTCAGAGGGCATCGCCATCAGCTTGCCTGCACCATCACCATCACAACACCACAATCATCAGGTACTCAGAGGGCATCGCCATCAGCTTGCCTGCACCATCACCACAACCATCATCATCATCATCACAACACCACAATCATCAGGTACTCAGAGGGCATCGCCATCAGCTTGCCTGCACCATCACCACAACCATCATCATCATCACAACACCACAATCATCAGGTACTCAGAGGGCATCGCCATCAGCTTGCCTGCACCATCACCATCACAACACCACGACCATCATCATCAACATCACAACACCACAATCATCAGGTACTCAGAGGGCATCGCCATCAGCTTGCCTGCACCATCACCATCACAACACCACGACCATCATCATCAACATCACAACACCACAATCATCAGGTACTCAGAGGGCATCGCCATCAGCTTGCCTGCACCATCACCATCACAACACCACGACCATCATCATCACCATCACAACACCACAATCATCAGGTACTCAGAGGGCATCGCCATCAGCTTGCCTGCACCATCACCATCACAACACCACAATCATCAGGTACTCGGAGGGCATCGCCATCAGCTTGCCTGCACCATCACAACACCACAATCATCAGGTACTCGGAGGGCATCGCCATCAGCTTGCCTGCACCATCACCATCACAACACCACGACCATCATCATCACCATCACAACACCACAATCATCAGGTACTCGGAGGGCATCGCCATCAGCTTGCCTGCACCATCACCATCACAACACCACGACCATCATCATCACCATCACAACACCACAATCATCAGGTACTCGGAGGGCATCGCCATCAGCTTGCCTGCACCATCACCATCACAACACCACGACCATCATCATCACCATCACAACACCACAATCATCAGGTACTCGGAGGGCATCGCCATCAGCTTGCCTGCACCATCACCATCACAACACCACAATCATCAGGTACTCGGAGGGCATCGCCATCAGCTTGCCTGCACCATCACCATCACAACACCACGACCATCATCATCACCATCACAACACCACAATCATCAGGTACTCGGAGGGCATCGCCATCAGCTTGCCTGCACCATCACCATCACAACACCACGACCATCATCATCATCATACCACCAAAACCATCACCATCACAACACCACAATCATCAGGTACTCGGAGGGCATCGCCATCAGCTTGCCTGCACCATCACCATCACAACACCACGACCATCATCATCATACCACCAAAACCATCACAACACCACAATCATCAGGTACTCGGAGGGCATCGCCATCAGCTTGCCTGCACCATCACCATCACAACACCACGACCATCATCATCATACCACCATCACCATCACAACACCACGACCATCATCATCACCATCACAACACCACAATCATCAGGTACTCGGAGGGCATCGCCATCAGCTTGCCTGCACCATCACCATCACAACACCACGACCATCATCATCATACCACCATCACCATCACAACACCACGACCATCATCATCACCATCACAACACCACAACCATCAGGTACTCGGAGGGCATCGCCATCAGCTTGCCTGCACCATCACCATCACAACACCACGACCATCATCATCACCATCACAACACCACAATCATCAGGTACTCGGAGGGCATCGCCATCAGCTTGCCTGCACCATCACCATCACAACACCACGACCATCATCATCATCATACCACCAAAACCATCACCATCACAACACCACAATCATCAGGTACTCGGAGGGCATCGCCATCAGCTTGCCTGCACCATCACCATCACAACACCACGACCATCATCATCATCATACCACCAAAACCATCACCATCACAACACCACAATCATCAGGTACTCAGAGGGCATCGCCATCAGCTTGCCTGCACCATCACCATCACAACACCACGACCATCATCATCACCATCACAACACCACGACCATCACCATACCACCAAAACCATCACCATACCAACACCACAATCATCAGGTACTCGGAGGGCATCGCCATCAGCTTGCCTGCACCATCACCATCACAACACCACGACCATCATCATCACCATCATCACAACACCACGACCATCATCATCACCATCACAACACCACGACCATCACCATACCACCAAAACCATCACCATACCAACACCACAATCATCAGGTACTCGGAGGGCATCGCCATCAGCTTGCCTGCAGCATCACCATCACAACACCACGACCATCATCATCACCATCACAACACCACGACCATCATCATCACCACCACAACACCACGACCATCACCATACCACCAAAACCATCACCATACCAACACCACAATCATCAGGTACTCGGAGGGCATCGCCATCAGCTTGCCTGCACCATCACCATCACAACACCACGACCATCATCATCACCATCATCACAACACCACGACCATCATCATCACCATCACAACACCACGACCATCACCATACCACCAAAACCATCACCATACCAACACCACAATCATCAGGTACTCGGAGGGCATCGCCATCAGCTTGCCTGCACCATCACCATCACAACACCACGACCATCATCATCACCATCACAACACCACAATCATCAGGTACTCGGAGGGCATCGCCATCAGCTTGCCTGCACCATCACCATCACATCACCACGACCATCATCATCATCATACCACTACGACCATCATCATCACCATCACAACACCACAATCATCAGGTACTCAGAGGGCATCGCCATCAGCTTGCCTGCACCATCACCATCACAACACCACGACCATCATCATCACCATCACAACACCACGACCATCATCATCATACCACCATCATCATCACCATCATAACACCACGACTATCATCATCATCATCATACCACCAAAACCATCACCATCACAAGACAACAATCATCAGGTACTCGGAGGGCATCGCCATCAGCTTGCCTGCACCATCACCATCACAACACCACGACCATCATCATCATACCACCACGACCATCACCATCACATCACCACGACCATCATCATCATCATACCACCAAAACCATCACCATCACAACACCACAATCATCAGGTACTCGGAGGGCATCGCCATCAGCTTGCCTGCACCATGACCATCATATCACCACGACCATCATCATCACCATCATCACATCACCACGACCATCATCATCACCATCATCATCACATCACCACGACCATCATCATCATCACCATCACATCACCACGACCATCATCATCATCACCATCACATCACCACGACCATCATCATCATCATATCACCAAAACCATCACCATCATAACACCACCACCATCATCATCATCATCATATCACCAAAACCATCACAACACCACAATCATCATCATAATATCACCAAAACCATCACCATCATAACACCACGACCATCATCATCAACATATCACCAAAACCATCACCATCATATCACCATGACCATCATCACCACAATCATCATCACCACCATCATATCACCACAATCATCATATCACCAAAACCATCACCATCATAACACCACGACCATCACCATCGTATCACAAAAACCATCACCATCATAACACCACGACCATCATCATCATCAAAACCATCACCATCATAACACCATGACCATCATCATCATCATCATATCACCAAAACCATCACCATCATATCACCACGACCATCATCATCATCATCATATCAAAACCATCACCATCATAACACCACGACCATCATCATCATATCACCAAAACCATCACCATCATATCACCATGACCACCATCATCATATCACCAAAACCTTCACCATCATAACACCACAATCATCATCATCATCATATCACAAAAACCATCACCATCATATCACCACGACCATCATCATCATCAAAACCATCACCATCATAACACCACGACCATCATCATCATCATATCACCAAAACCATCACCATCATATCACTATGACCACCATCATCATCATATCACCACGACCATCATCATCATCACCCTCATATCACCACGACCATCATCATCATCATATCACCAAAACCATCACCATCATAACACCACGGCCATCATCATCATATCACCAAAACCATCACCATCATATCACCATGACCACCATCATCATCATCATCTTATCACCAAAACCATCACCATCATAACACCAAAACCATCACCATCATATCACCAAAACCATCACCATCATAACACCACGATCATCATCATCATATCACCAAAACCATCACCATCATATCACCACGACCATCATCATCTTATCACCAAAACCATCACCATCATATCACCAAAACCACCACCATCATAACACCACGACCATCATCATCATATCACCAAAACCATCACCATCATATCACCACGACCATCATCATCATATCACCAAAACCATCACCATCATAACACCACGACCATCATCATCATCATATCACCAAAACCATCACCATCATATCACCATGACCACCATCATCATCTTATCACCAAAACCATCACCATCATAACACCACAATCATCATCATATCACAAAAACCATCACCATCATATCACCATGACCATCATCATCATATCACCAAAACCATCACCATCGTATCACAATGACCACCATCATCATCATCTTATCATCAAAACCATCACCATATCACCAAAACCATCACCATCATAACACCACGCCCATCATCATCATCATCATATCACCAAAACCATCATATCACCAAAACCATCACCATCATAACACCATGATCATCATCATCATCATCATCTTATCACCAAAACCATCACCATCATAACACCACGACCATCATCATCTTATCACCAAAACCATCACCATCATAACATCACGACCATCATCATCATATCACCAAAACCATCACCATCATAACACCACGACCATCATCATCATTATCATAACACCAAAACCATCACCATCATATTACCATGACCATCACCATCATAACACCAAAACCATCACCATCATAACACCACGACCATCATCATCATCAAAACCATCACCATCATAACACCAAAACCATCATCATCATCATCAAAACCATCACCATCATAACACCAAAACCATCACCATCATAACACCACGACCATCATCATCATATCACAAAAACCATCACCATCATAACACCACGACCATCATCATCATCATCAAAACCATCACCATCATAACACCATGACCATCATCATCATCATATCACCAAAACCATCACCATCATAACACCACGATCATCATCATCATCATCATATCACCAAAACCATCACCATCATAACACCACGACCATCACCATCATATCACCAAAACCATCACCATCATAACACCACGATCATCATCATCATATCACCAAAACCATTACCATCATAACACCACGACCATCATCATCATATCACCAAAACCATCACCACGACCATCATCATCATACCAAAACCATCACCATCATAACACCAAGACCATCATCATCATATCACCAAAACCATCACCATCATATCACCATGACCACCATCATCATCATATCACCAAAACCATCACCATCATATCACCACGACCATCATCATCATCATATCACCATCACCATCATAACACCAAAAGCATCACCATCATAACACCACGACCATCATCATCATCATCAAAACCATCACCATCATAACACCAAAACCATCATCAAAACCATCACCATCATAACACCAAAACCATCATCATCATCATCAAAACCATCACCATCATAACACCAAAACCATAACCATCATAACACCACGACCATCATCATATCACAAAAACCATCACCATCATAACACCACGACCATCATCATCATCAAAACCATCACCATCATAACACCATGACCATCATCATCATCATATCACCAAAACCATCACCATCATAACACCACGATCATCATCATCATCATATCACCAAAACCATCACCATCATAACACCACGACCATCACCATCATATCACCAAAACCATCACCATCATAACACCACGATCATCATCATCATATCACCAAAACCATTACCATCATAACACCACGACCATTATCATATCACCAAAACCATCACCACGACCATCATCATCACCTCACCAAAACCATCACCATCATAACACCACGACCATCATCATCATATCACCAAAACCATCACCATCATATCACCATGACCACCATCATCATCATATCACCAAAACCATCACCATCATATCACCACGACCATCATCATCATATCACCAAAACCATCACCATCATAACACCAAAACCATCATCATCAAAACCATCACCATCATAACACCAAAACCATCACCATCATAACACCACGACCATCATCATCATATCACAAAAACCATCACCATCATAACACCACGACCATCATCATCATCATCAAAACCATCACCATCATAACACCATGACCATCATCATCATCATATCACCAAAACCATCACCATCATAACACCACGATGATCATCATCATCATACCACCAAAACCATCACCATCATAACACCACGACCATCACCATCATATCACCAAAACCATCACCATCATAACACCACGACCATCATCATCATATCACCAAAACCATCACCACGACCATCATCATCATACCAAAACCATCACCATCATAACACCAAGACCATCATCATCATATCACCAAAACCATCACCATCATATCACCATGACCACCATCATCATCATATCACCAAAACCATCACCATCATATCACCACGATCATCATCATCATCATATCACCATCACCATCATAACACCAAAAGCATCACCATCATAACACCACGACCATCATCATCATCATCAAAACCATCACCATCATAACACCAAAACCATCATCAAAACCATCACCATCATAACACCAAAACCATCATCATCATCATCAAAACCATCACCATCATAACACCAAAACCATAACCATCATAACACCACGACCATCATCATATCACAAAAACCATCACCATCATAACACCACGACCATCATCATCATCATCAAAACCATCACCATCATAACACCATGACCATCATCATCATCATATCACCAAAACCATCACCATCATAACACCACGATCATCATCATCATCATATCACCAAAACCATCACCATCATAACACCACGACCATCACCATCATATCACCAAAACCATCACCATCATAACACCACGATCATCATCATCATATCACCAAAACCATTACCATCATAACACCACGACCATCATCATCATATCACCAAAACCATCACCACGACCATCATCATCACCTCACCAAAACCATCACCATCATAACACCACGACCATCATCATCATATCACCAAAACCATCACCATCATATCACCATGACCACCATCATCATCATATCACCAAAACCATCACCATCATATCACCACGACCATCATCATCATATCACCAAAACCATCACCATCATAACACCAAAACCATCATCATCAAAACCATCACCATCATAACACCAAAACCATCACCATCATAACACCACGACCATCATCATCATATCACAAAAACCATCACCATCATAACACCACGACCATCATCATCATCATCAAAACCATCACCATCATAACACCATGACCATCATCATCATCATCATATCACCAAAACCATCACCATCATAACACCACGATGATCATCATCATCATATCACCAAAACCATCACCATCATAACACCACGACCATCACCATCATATCACCAAAACCATCACCATCATAACACCACGACCATCATCATCATATCACCAAAACCATCACCACGACCATCATCATCATCATCTCACCAAAACCATCACCATCATAACACCACGACCATCATCATCATCATATCACCAAAACCATCACCATCATATCACCACGACCATCATCATCATCATATCACCAAAACCATCACCATCATATCACCACGACCATCATCATCATCATCATATCACCAAAACCATCACCATCATATCACCACGACCATCATCATCATCATCATATCACCAAAACCATCACCATCATAACACCACGGCCATCATCATCATATCACCAAAACCATCACCATCATAACACCAAAACCATCATCATCATCAAAACCATCACCATCATAACACCAAAACCATCACCATCATAACACCACGACCATCATCATCATCATCAAAACCATCACCATCATAACACCATGACCATCATCATCATCATATCACCAAAACCATCACCATCATAACACCACGATGATCATCATCATCATATCACCAAAACCATCACCATCATAACACCACGACCATCACCATCATATCACCAAAACCATCACCATCATAACACCACGACCATCATCATCATATCACCAAAACCATCACCACGACCATCATCATCATACCAAAACCATCACCATCATAACACCAAGACCATCATCATCATATCACCAAAACCATCACCATCATATCACCATGACCACCATCATCATCATATCACCAAAACCATCACCATCATATCACCACGACCATCATCATCATCATATCACCATCACCATCATAACACCAAAAGCATCACCATCATAACACCACGACCATCATCATCATCATCAAAACCATCACCATCATAACACCAAAACCATCATCAAAACCATCACCATCATAACACCAAAACCATCATCATCATCATCATCAAAACCATCACCATCATAACACCAAAACCATAACCATCATAACACCACGACCATCATCATATCACAAAAACCATCACCATCATAACACCACGACCATCATCATCATCATCAAAACCATCACCATCATAACACCATGACCATCATCATCATCATATCACCAAAACCATCACCATCATAACACCACGATCATCATCATCATCATATCACCAAAACCATCACCATCATAACACCACGACCATCACCATCATATCACCAAAACCATCACCATCATAACACCACGACCATCACCATCATATCACCAAAACCATCACCATCATAACACCACGATCATCATCATCATATCACCAAAACCATTACCATCATAACACCACGACCATCATCATCATATCACCAAAACCATCACCACGACCATCATCATCACCTCACCAAAACCATCACCATCATAACACCACGACCATCATCATCATATCACCAAAACCATCACCATCATATCACCATGACCACCATCATCATCATATCACCAAAACCATCACCATCATATCACCACGACCATCATCATCATATCACCAAAACCATCACCATCATAACACCAAAACCATCATCATCAAAACCATCACCATCATAACACCAAAACCATCACCATCATAACACCACGACCATCATCATCATATCACAAAAACCATCACCATCATAACACCACGACCATCATCATCATCATCAAAACCATCACCATCATAACACCATGACCATCATCATCATCATATCACCAAAACCATCACCATCATAACACCACGATGATCATCATCATCATATCACCAAAACCATCACCATCATAACACCACGACCATCACCATCATATCACCAAAACCATCACCATCATAACACCACGACCATCATCATCATATCACCAAAACCATCACCACGACCATCATCATCATCATCTCACCAAAACCATCACCATCATAACACCACGACCATCATCATCATCATATCACCAAAACCATCACCATCATATCACCACGACCATCATCATCATCATATCACCAAAACCATCACCATCATATCACCACGACCATCATCATCATCATATCACCAAAACCATCACCATCATATCACCACGACCATCATCATCATCATATCACCAAAACCATCACCATCATAACACCACGGCCATCATCATCATATCACCAAAACCATCACCATCATAACACCAAAACCATCATCATCATCAAAACCATCACCATCATAACACCAAAACCATCACCATCATAACACCACGACCATCATCATATCACAAAAACCATCACCATCATAACACCACGACCATCATCATCATCATCAAAACCATCACCATCATAACACCACGATCATCATCATCATCATCATATCACCAAAACCATCACCATCATAACACCACGACCATCACCATCATATCACCAAAACCATCACCATCATAACACCACGATCATCATCATCATATCACCAAAACCATTACCATCATAACACCACGACCATCCTCATCATATCACCAAAACCTTCACCACGACCATCATCATCATCTCACCAAAACCATCACCATCATAACACCACGACCATCATCATCATATCACCAAAACCATCACCATCATATCACCATGACCACCATCATCATCATATCACCAAAACCATCACCATCATATCACCACGACCATCATCATCATCATATCACCAAAACCATCACCATCATAACACCACGGCCATCATCATCATATCACCAAAACCATCACCATCATATCACCATGACCACCATCATCATCATCTTATCACCAAAACCATCACCATCATAACACCACAATCATCATCATCATCATATCACCAAAACCATCACCATCATATCACCACGACCATCATCATCATCAAAACCATCACCATCATAACACCACGACCATCATCATCATATCACCAAAACCATCACCATCATAACACCACGACCATCATCATCATATCACCAACACCATCACCATCATATCACCACGACCATCATCATCATCATATCACCAAAACCATCACCATCATAACACCACGACCATCATCATCATCATATCACCAAAACCATCACCATCATAACACCACGACCATCATCATCATCATCATCAAAACCATCACCATCATAACACCACGACCATCATCATCATATCACCAAAACCATCACCATCATAACACCACGATCATCATATCACCAAAACCATCACCATCATAACACCACGACCATCACCATCATATCACAAAAACCATCACCATCATAACACCACGACCATCATCATCATCATCATCAAAACCATCACCATCATAACACCACGACCATCATCATCATATCACCAAAACCAT